>NC_081840.1:38056938-38405889 GCF_963259705.1 Myotis daubentonii
CGACCCCTTTGGCGGTCGAATGACCCTTTCACAGGGGTCACCTAAGACCATCCTGCATATCAGATATTTACATTACGATTCATAACAATAGCAACATTACAGTTATGAAGTAGCAATGAAAATAATTTTATGGTTGGGTCACAACATGAGGAACTGTATTTAAAGGGCCAGAAGGTTGAGAACCACTGGCTTAGCCTATCCTGATTGCTATACCTTGCCCTGCTCCCTTTTAAACAGCAGCTGGAACAATCCTTTCAAATATGTGTCAGTCTATGCTGCTCAGAACTTCTGATGGCTCCTCATCGACATAGGAAGTGAGACTCACTTTCAGACTCTTTTTGATCTGACTGCCTCTTTGCCCTCGTTTCCAACCACTCTCACTCCCTCCCTTTCCTTGAGCCACACTTGCCTCCTTGCTGTCACTGACCTTCCTCAAGTGCTCCCGCCTCAGGGCCTTTGCACCTGCACTTGCTTCTGCCTTGAGGGCCCAGATATTACAAGGCTTCTTCTTCACTTTATTCTGGCCCCTGTTCAAATGCCCCTTCCTCAGAGAAGCCTTTGCTGACCACCTTATCTGAAATAGCAGCCCATTACTCTCTAACTTCTTACTCTGTTTTATTTCTTGCCATAGTGTGTATCAATTTACCACTATTGGACACTGCAGTTTCTATTTATTTGTCTTTTGTCTGTGTTCCTCCTGAGGGCAGGGATTGTTGCTTGTTTTGTTCAGTGCTTGAGCTTACTTTAGTGTTACCCGCCCACTCCAGGCACTCGGAGAAGATTTGTTGAATGCAGCAGTTACCCTTTATCTGTGGGGGATAATACATCCTAAGACTCCCTGTGATGCCCGAGGCCACGGAGAGTACTGAACCCTAAATATACTTTGTTTTTTTTTCTTATATATGCATACCTGTGATAGAGCTTAATTCCTAAATTAGGCCAGTAAGAAATTAACAATAACTAATAATGAAATGGAACCATTATAACAATATCTATAATAATAAAAGTATAATATGCTAGTTAGGCCAGATGTCCTTCCGGACTGACCTTCCGGACAAAAGCTGGGGCTGTGAGGGAAGCCGGGGTCCCGGGTGCCAGAGGGAAGCCGGTGCCAGCAGCCGGGGGAAGGAAGGCCTACTCTTGCACGAATTACATAATTCTGTAATAAAAGTTATGTGAATGTGATCTCTCTTTCTCAAAATATCCTGTAGTTTCTCATCTTTTCACTTAAAGGAGGAAGTTTACAGCTTCTCTGTGGTGTAGCTGAATTGCCAGCATCAGTACTCTTGCACTGTGGGGCTATTACTAAGTGAAGTAGGGTGACTGGGATGCAAGCGCTGCGATAAAGTGACAGTCAATCTGATAACCCAGATGGGTACTAAGAGACTAAGGGGCGGGTAGGGCATAAGGTGTGGATGTCCTGGACAAAGGGATGATTCGCGTCCTGGGTGGGCTGGAGCAGGACAGTGTGAGATTTCATCATGCTACCCAAAATAGTGCACAATTTAAAACTTTTAAGAATTTTATTCCTGAAATTTTCCATCAAATATTTTTAGACTACGGTTGACTGCTGGTAATTGAAACCATGGAAAATGAAACTGAATTATGGGAGACTATTGTAACTGAGCCCCATTTCATACATAGTAAACTGAGACTCAGAGAAGTGGAGTAACTTGGCCAAGATCACACAGTAGTTAGTGAGGAGTTCTGACTTCGCTCCTAGCTGGCCTCTTCTCCACATAGCACCCTGTAAGTTCCGTCAGCATGCATGGGCACTGGGCGCTGGGTCAGACCAGCCACGCACTTTCTCTGGTTTTCATTTATGAGGCCTGAGGTTAAGAGGAGTGGTTTTGAAAAGTTCCACGCTCAGTTGTGGTTCATTTGTCACTTGGGTCATAATCGGTTTTCTAACTTCATCCCAACAATATTCCCTCGTTGTGCTAATGGAGAAGACTTGTCATACAGTAAATAGAAAATCATGGGTGATCCCAAAGTCACCACTGGCCTTTAAAATGAAAGGTTTCTGCACTTAACCTTGACAAATAAAGCGTCTGCTGTTTTGAACTCACTTTGAACACCAAAGGGATGTAGCATTTTGAAGAGCCCCCCTCTCTGATGCTGGAAGGAGCCCGTGGGCTGGGCTGGGCTTGGCTGATGTGCTCAATCTTGGAGGCCAAGGCTGCCATCCACACCGAGCCCAGCCTCAAACCCCCAGTGGAGCAGACACAGAGAGTGGAGAGGCTAATGAGCTAAGTGCCCAATGGGAGACAGGTTGCCATTAAATATAAGATTTGCCCAGATAACCAGTTAATATCCCATTAAAGTTTTGTGGAGTCCAGTCTATTGGAAGAGGAAGCACCTTGGAGTCCATCAGAGCAGTGTTCTTAGAGCGTGGTCCATGGCGAGTTGAAAATGGAATATTCCTGGGTCCGACTTCAGCATCACTGAATCGGAATTGCTGGGCGTGGAACTCAGGAATCTGCATATTAGACAAGCTCACCAGGTGTTTCTCATGAACACACAGCGTTGGGTCTAGTTCAACCTTCTCATTTATAGGCTTAGAGAAACTGAGGCCTAGGGATTTGATTCTTGTGGAAATGATTATGGCAAATTGCAACAAGGAAAGGTGAAAGTAATTTTCATGGTAAAATAAAATTTTTAAGAGTCATCATTCATCTTTTTTTTTTTTTTGGTGTGGCACAAATCTCCTTAATAAAAAAATATAAGCAGAAAAACACAGGCCTATATGTGAAGCATGTGGTGAATTGAGGTTCTCTAATATTCCCCGAGGTTGGTTTCGGACCCTGTGCACAGCCCATTCTAGAGCTGTGGACTTTTGTCTGAAACAACAGCCTCACATGAATTTTGCTCCTGTGCCAACCAGCAGATCCAAGGCTACTAGGAGTTAGTAGCTGGAGAAAGTGAGAGCAACAGTGAAATGTTGGAGAGGGACAAAAAAAAAAAATGAGTCTAACTCCAGTCGATCATTCATCAAAATAAATATCGTGAAGAGCTTTCGCAGAGGCCCTTATTACATTAGGAATAGGGATAAATGCAGCACCTAAGAGAAGCCAAGGTGTCTATGTGAACCACCAATTTCCTCCGCCACCCTCCACTGATGTGAAATAAGGACATATCAATTACCAAGGAATGACTAATTATTGGAGAACAGAAGATTCTCTGTAGTTTATCCTTCGTATCAATATATGAAAAAAAATCCCTAGAATTTTGTGGTCAAATGTGGCTTTAAGTGAACAGATAAGAGCCCAAGTAAATGGAATCACTCCTCCATCCCTAAAGGAAGTTGGTGAGCTGCCCACGTAATTTGCTGATAAAGGCCCATATGTTAAAACAAAGTGGGGTTACGTTGGCAATACCTTTCAGGCGAGACCACAAGTGGTTATTTTTTTCCTGACAGTCTGGTGGGCTTTTATTTTCTTTTTAAGCCCAGGAAACTGTTTGAGAATAAAACATAGATGATGGTATTGGCTTTAAATTAATGCTACACTTTTTGCCCGGAGAGGGGAAAATCCGTCGGCACAAGTTCCCTGGTAAACACCGTCGCGTGATAAATTGTTAGGAGAATAAAGTCATAAGGAAAACTCGGCTTCGCAAATGACACACGTAGAAAAACAGCAGATGTCTGATGAAGTAAAGAACCGACTTATTGCCAAGACCTTGAAAAACAAAATTAATTTCCTTTCGTCTTTGATAATGGTGATGTAATGTAGCTAATAGGAAGAGCCTGCCACGCTCAAGTAGTTATAAAAGGAGAAACGTTTGCCAGGCCCCAGGTCGCTCCATGAGGCGAGAGAAAGAAGCAGGGGACTTGCTCGGTGTTGTTTGCAATGTAAATGAGCTCGGGCTCTCTGAGTATTTCTAAGGAGCTATTTCATAAAGGGGGGGGGGGAAGCAGTTAAGTCAATTTTACCGCTGACGAGGATTTCAGATCTTTGAAGCCTTTGGAAATCATTGTTGGTGAAAAAGATACTCCTCATGAATAAAACAGTCAGTATTTTACAGAATAATTAAACTTCTGTAGGGAGGAGAAGCCTTGGATTTTAGGTAACGGAGGCACGTGGCCGGTGAAATTGACAGGTAAAGCACACACAAAGGACATGTTTATCTACTACTAAGCCGTGGACAATGCGCCGGTGGGCCCAACGGCCTCCGTCAGCCCCACTGAGAAAGAATGAACACAAAAGCTCATGCTAAGGGCCATCCGCCGCTGCTGGCAGCTTGCGTGTCGGGATGTCGAAGCTGCGGAGCTTTCTGGCCCCCAATAAACGAGGTTTAAAATAAGCCAAGTGGCAGCCAGTCTAACTGTGGTCTCGGCATCAGGCATCAGCATCCCCCCCCCCCCCCTCGCTCTACTGCGCATCTGAATTTGTTTTGTCTGTTCTGAGCGACATGCCTTTTGAACAACCTTTCGGTGAGGTTACTCTGTCTCAGGAAGATTATTCTGTCCCTCTTAGGGCAGCCGGTGGCCAGAGGGTCAGAACAGCAGCCCACAGAAGTAGCGGTTTGGTGGGACTGATGAAGTCGGCCTCGCTCTCCAGTCGTTCCCTGCAAAGTGAGGGCATTTGGGACTGAAAGTGAACGGAACCCCTCTCTCAGCAGTTCCACCAGCAGAAACGCTGCAGATGGGTCAACACTCCTGCCCTAGAGACGGCCACCCCAATGCGAAGGCCAGAGTTTTGAACTTTGTCTTGGTATTTGGAGGCCAGTCCTTATTTCTCTTCTCTGGGGGAGAAAGAGCTTTGAAGAACTGATGGATGGGCCTTTTCCAGATCCTCGCTAGTGTATGTCGAAATCTGGGAGAGATGCGAGCTTTGTCTGTTGTGTCTGTCCTTCTCCTTTGATTTTCTTTTTTTCCTGCTTCTAGACCATTTATATTGGAAACACATTGAAAAGGTCCTTTGTTTGTTATTTTTTCCTTTTTTCCACTTAATTCATCTGGTATAAATTTGGGTTATCTAGGAGGGAAACCTGACCATGTACCTGTTGGCTCAAGTTCCTTTGCTATCATGGCTGTTACAGCAAACAAAAACAATAGCAATGATAGGATCCACTTACCCACTGTGGTGCTGCGAGAGCGTTCAGTGCTTTTTGTCCGACCTTGTCAAATGATGGCGATCTTTGCCCCAAGAAAATGACACATTAGGCACTATGCATAGCCCCACTTCACAGATGAGGCTTAGAGGAGTCAATTTGCCCAAGATCACACACAAACTGATCTGTGCCCACTGAGCTCGAAAGGCCTTTGCTCTTAACCACCAGGCCACACCTCTTTCCGATGCTCTTCTACATTGCATTTTCTTTGCCTTTGGTTTTTTAAAACCTCTTCTCCCCCATAAACCTCGAGTGGGGAGATGCCCTGTGACATGGACACTTGCTGTTCTAAACGGCCTGAGAGAGAAGAGTCACGTGCACACGGGCTCTCCCTGTTGTGAAAAGGCTCTTAATGAAACCCCGTCATTGGGCTAATCCATCATGGAGGCAGCTGAACGTGCCCTTTGAGAAAGTTGGGTCAGGCTGTGGGCACTCCTTCTCCACCATAACACAGCGAGTTTGAAAGCTGTTGCTTTTTCGGTTGAACTGGGAGATTTGGATGTATCTTCAAAACCTTCTATCTGTTGCTCTTTCAGCTGAGGAAATTTTAGTTCAGGAGTCAAACCCCAGAGTAGATGGAAAGAGAGCCTGCTAAGCACAGTTGTAAATCTTGCACACTTGCTTTTTCATACAGAGTCAAGCAGAAAGGAGTAAGAACTTGGAAGCTCATCTCACAGAAAAAAAAAAAAAGGAGGGAGGAGCTGGTAAACTTCATTAGGGCTCGGGGGAGGGATTAAAAGGCGGGTGGAAGGGACAAGAGCTGGATAGGTAGATACTCTTGTGATGAGTTTTAGGAAAGAAGAAATTTAAAAAAGAGAGATTCAGAGAGAATGAGCGACATGATGGACGGATTAAGAAAGAAAAGTCAGATACCAGGATAAAAAACAACAGTAACTAAGGGTTGGAAGAGAGGCATTTATTTCCTTCTCTGTTTTTATCTGAAATAATATCCCAAATTTTTATAGCTTTGGGTGGTGTTGATGATGATCTAGCTCTTATTATAGAAACATTAGGAGCTGTAAATTTCTGTGTAAGTTTTACTCTTAGGAATATTAGTTTTTCAGAAGGTGTTTACTACTGAAAAAGGAGGAACTCAGCTTGTATCTTCCATAAATGTAAGGTATTTGTCATTTGGAACAAAGAGTAGCAGTTTCTACAGGTGCTAAACCTCAAATAATTCTGCTTTCTTTCCTTGGAGCTGATGGGAGCAATATTTGAAAACCCAGAAAAACACACAAGATAACTTGAAGTAGTTGTACTCTTATCTTGCAAATAAGCATTTGTTTAGAATGGGTGTGAAGGGATTGGAAAACTATTACTACAAACAACATTACACAAATGCTTCCAAACCTCGCAAGCAGATCATATGTGTGTGCACCGTGAGCTGGTTATCTTTACTATGTTGCTGTTTTGGTTTCTCAAAACAAAGAAGTAGTTAAAAGCATACGCCTTCAAGATGGATGAGACAGACAAGGTTCAAATACCAGCTCTAACACTTATTTGTTCCATGTGTTTTTGCAAATCACTTGAGACTCAATCTCCTCATCTATAAAGTACAGATAATACCCCTACCTCATAGGGTTGCTGTGCAGGCTAATGAAAGAATGTGTTGTACACGTTCCTGGCAGGGAAAGTATTCACTATGTGGTAACTATTATCATTATCTCGATATTAAACATATCTAAGCATTATAATATGTAGGCAATTTTGTGTTTGGAAACTGGAGGATCCCCCAAAGTCAGGCAGGTTCTCACAACACCTGGACACTACACTGAATGTCAGAGTGTTTGAAGTGATTAATGTTCTTCAAACTTCCTAAGTAGCAAGATATCCAATATTTGATCATCTCTCTGGAGAAGCTGTGCCTTGCCTCTGAGGAACACTAGACAATTAATTCATTGACTAGGGGCCCAGTGCACGAATTCGTGCACCTTGAAAGGAACTGTGGGCTGTGAGGCTGCGGTGGGCACAGGGGTGAGTCTCGGCCCATCCTCTGTGCCCCAATTTGCCCCTCCTGCCACGACCCCCCGGTCCCCTATCTGCCGGCAGCCCATGCACTGATGGTGCCAGCCCCGCTCACACCTGCTGCCAGCATGGAGCGATTTTGGGGCTAGAGCCAGCAGCAGATGCTAGTGGCTGCTGTTGCTCCAATCGCCCCTCAGGAGCAGGGGGAAGTGGAGAAGCCCTCAGGGGTGATTGGGCTGGCAGCCGCCGCTGCTCGCACCTGCTGATGGCACCGAGCAATCGGGATCGGCGCTGGGCACTGGACGCTGGCAGTGGATGCGAGCAGCAACTCCAGCACCAGCAACAGGTGTGAGCAGGGCCATCGCTGGCAGCAGGTGCGAGAGGTGGCTGCTTCCTGATCACTTGCCAAGAGCAGGGGGAGGTGGAGAAGCCCTGAGGGGCGATTGGGGCTGGCAGATGCTGCTCGCACCCACTGAGAATGCTGAGCAATCAGGCCCGGCAGCAGGTGTGAGCGCCTGGCGGGAGCATGGTGTGTGGGAGCAAAGAATTTTCAGTAACCATCAGAGGCTCGCCCTGATGACAGTGACCAGTGCCCCACCTTGGTCTGGCACCCCCACTCACCTACTCCACAATCCCGCCACGGCTGATGCCTGCCATGTGCCGTGCTCTGCCGCCTGCTGCCAACACCTGCCCTGGTGGTCAGCACATGTCATAGCAACTGGTTGTTCAGTTGTTACGCTGTTCGATCTACTAGTATTTGCATATTAGGGTTTTAGATATATAGATTGTTTATTTAGCTCCTACTATGTGCCAGGCATTGTTTAGGTGCTGGGTGTTTGAGAGTGAAAAAAAATAGGTGAAGTTTCCTATTATAGATATTCTAGGGAGGAGAGAGCTAATAATGAATAAATAAGTACACACAGAAGATTTCTTGATGATGGTAAGAAATCTCAGGGGTATGGAAAAGAGAGTCCTGGGTAGGAGTGGAGGACTGATTCTGGAAGGAGCTCAGGGAGGTGTCTCTGAGCAGGTGGTAACTGAGGTAGAAAATGAAAGATGAGAAGGAGACAGGGAAGGTTCTTCTGGGTAGAGTGAACAGCAAGTGCAAGCGCCCGTGGGCAGGAAGAAGCTTGGTGTGTTGAGAGAGGCCATCATGTTAGGAATGTGGGGAGGGAAGGGGAGAGTGGTGCAGGCTGAGGTCCTGGCAGAAGACAGAGACAAGGAGCGAAGGATTGGAAAGGGGAAGTGCAGTCACTGCAGGAAATCATTCAGCAGCCAGACTCCACTTAAGCCCCCAAAGTGGAGGCTTCCATTGTCGGCAGACTCTGCCTTTTAGGCACCCAACGAAGAGAAAGACCAGGAGACTAAGTACAAAGAGGACTTGCTGGGAAAAAGAACACTAGGATTTTAGTGGTAATTTTACTTTGGAAAACAAACAAGCAAAAAATCCTCATTTCCAGTCTTCTCATGAAATGTAGTGAAATGGAGCCACTGGAAAGCTCTGTACTTATTTCAGTTTCTGTTCAAGAAGGTTATAAAATTATATATACAATTTAATATGTAACTATAATTTATGTTATATTAATATGTAATATATTAATATATAATACATAGTATGTTATAATACATAGATATTACATTTATAAATAAAATATCTGTCTACCATATATAGGTATGGTAGATAGATATCTATCTACTCTCTCTCTCTCTCTCTCTCTCTCTCTCTCTATATATATATATATATATATATATATATTTATTTTAAAGGCTCAAAATCTACAATTTTTATTCTGTAGCAATTCTGATATATTTGAAAGTAGGAAGAACATCCTATATGAAGTACACTACTTCCTAGAAATAGATGTGTAGACAGTATTTCAGCCTTAATTTCCCCAGACATTTACCGCCCATATGGTAGGTAATGTGGCCACGTGGAATACAGCTCCTTAACACTATTGGGGAAGGCATGGTGCTAATGAGGTCAAGGCCAGGGGGTCCAATACCAGTGGTTGTTTTGTTACAAGGCCAAGAATTCATTTAGCCAGTTTGGCCATGAGGAGCTCAGTGGACAGGTCAGATCGACTGTGGCCACAGGCATGTGGCAGGGCAGGCAATTGCCTCACTGTGGCCCCCACAGAGACACTTTGAGCTGAGGCTCCTCCCTTGTCAGCAAAATCTTCTGATATTTGAGAAATTTCATGAGGCATGTTCTAGGAAATGTTACTCTTCATGGATGCTCACTCATTGGGCAAGTTAGCTCTCCCTCCATCTGCTAAGACATCACTGTTCTTTGTCCATCCACTGTTTCCTTGACTATTCAACAACTTAGTTTGATTACATTTTGACATAAATCTCAGCATATTACAGGCCCTTCTTCAAGTTCTACACTATCGAGGGAAGGGACCTAATTTGATTTTTTTTTCCATAGAAAGCAGAAAAATAATTTATTCTAAAGATGGCAGAAACAAGGAATTCATCCTGAAAATATACTTTGCTGTAATTCTGTTGGGTCAGATCTTCCCTCTGAGCATGCTTTCCTATTGTCTGCCCTCTAGAGTCTTAATTTGTCTTGTAGCAGTTTTTAAACTCTTCGTTGATTCCCATGTTGTGAGCAGGCAAGAGCCATCTTCAAATCCATAGATTCTAAGGAGAGAGTAACATATTTCTCACAGGAATAGCACCTTCTATCTTATAAGAGTGCACAAACATTTTATGGAGTGGGCACAGTGTAGATTAAGTAAGCCTATCATTTATCAAAGTGTAAAAAAGGTGATAGGAAAAAAAATACTGCATTGTAAAATAAGATATTCAAATTTGGCATGAATATTTAAAGCAGCTGATGGCCAAAACAAGTGAGTCAAGGAAGGTGGTCTGGGCTTTCAGGTGACTTTGCATCCAGAGGGATTCTCTTCACGACCACAGTGAGAGGCTCCTCCCGGTCATTATTTGCCATGGTTGCCACCGGAGCTGCCAGCCCCTGCCCTGCCACCTCAGTCAGTCCCAAGAGGGGGAAAAAATTGCATCTTGGCTAGCTTGGGCTTCTCTCTCCCCACCACTACCACTTTGGCGTTGTGTGGTTTGGCTCACAGATTTTTTCCACAAGGTGGGCCAGTGGTACTGATCAACCTTAGGCTAAGGATGCCAAGTTCTGTCTCCAGGCAGGCAGGCCATTCCAGGTGAGTTTGCTGAGATTGTGACATAAATACATCCAAAGGCTGTCTGATTCTGAAATTTCACGGTGAACTACTTGAGAGGGTTGGCAACATAGTCATTAAACACATGGTCTGAAGACAGTAACCCGCTACCTTAATGCAAGGGTGGGGAACCTTTGTGCTGCCAAGGGCCATTTGGACATTTATAACATCATTTGCAGGCCATACAAAATTATCGGCTTAAAAATTAGCCTGATGTATTTGGTCAAACATTGAATTAACTCACCCCTAATGCCTTGGCAGGGCCAGACCAAATGATTTTGTAGGTCTTATATTGCCTGTGGGCCGGACATTCTCCACCCCTGTCTTAATGGAACAAAAGGCTTCCCCACTGCCTCTTGGAAGGATTAGTACAAATCATGGTGCTAAGAGGAGGAAGAGGAAAATGAGTAAAATGTATATACTCCTGCTGGGGCACAGATGTCAACAAATCATGCCAGGCTTCTGTAAACTGTTGTCCTTGAAAACGAAGGAAATCCATGTAAAAGATGTGCTTCCTGCAGGTCACAAGGCTCACGGGAAGGCACATGCATCACTGGACCTGTTTGTAGGTCCCCACCAATGCACTCTGTAGTCTGTGTTCCTATATTCCTATGAAACATTGGTTTTCTCATGAATTAACAGAAATGCAAGAATGAGGAGAACGTGTTTGAAAAATATATAATTGGAGATAGGCAACATAAACATACTCATAAATAAAACAAATATAATTTGGAAGGAGGAGATTGGGCAAAGATGTTACAGAAGAGTAAGGCTATTGCCTCTTGGTTGATGAAAAGTGGGGGCTAGCAAGGAAGTGCAGACATGTGGTCTCAGGTTGGCAGTTCATGTGCTGGCTCTGAAGTCAGATGCCTCCACTGAAATCCCAGCCTTTCAGTTACTCTCACGCGACCTTGGGGAAGACAACCTCGTTAGGACCACTTCATTGTGAATAGGTACCATCTGTGAAATGGTACCTATTCCATAGGACTCTGAGACCTCAAAGAAATAATGTAAAGCTTGTCAAGTGCATTGCTCTGTGCCTGGTAAATGTGAGCTCTCAATAAATGGTAGCTATCAATAGTAAGTCATGCTTTAGAAGGAAATATACAAATACACAAGAGGTCTATATTCTCCCTGTAGGCTGTAAACGTACACCTGGCACATCCCATTGTCTGTATTCCTGGCTTAAGCTATAACTGTCATTGTGTCACAAGACACCCTCTCCCTCTACTTCCTTATATTCTGGCCTGTATTCCTGACTACTTTGCTTTATTTTATCTAGATCCTAAATCAGAGTGGTTTAATATGCTTCTGTGATCTTTGTCGAGCATTATTCATATCTACTAATGAAGAGCTCATATTGATGTAGCATATGTTTATATAGCTTATAAAGGAGGGAGATGCAAGACTTGATTTCTTGTATAAAATTGTAACATACAGGTAAGATACACGAAGGCACATGTGAGTAAAGTTAAGCTGATACGTAGTTAATGGGGCAAGCTAGATGGCCATATAACAAAAGCGTCCCATGGACTATTTTAACAATTAGGCTCTCCCTACTCTCTCTTCATGGATTAAGGATTTAGGAATCAATGAAAGTCATAAGAGAGTGATATAGGAATCAATGGAATTAATTATTTGAATACTCTTATGCGCTTAAAAATAATTGGTATATCCCAAATGCACAGCATCCTGGATTTAATTCTTTTTTGTTTGTTGTGCTTTTTGGTCCATAGTTTCAGATGGTTGTCTGCGAAGCACTTTGGAATTCTTTAGCATGACAACTAAGAGAAGCATATTCATTGTTATATTGCTTACTAGAGGCCCGGTGCATGAAATTTGTGCATGGGGGTCGGGGGGGGGGCAGTCCCTCAGCCTGGCCTGCAATGACACCAGTGTCCTTCCGCCGCTGGGGCGGGGATGCTGGGCTCGTGTTGCTGAAAGCCCAGCGTTACTCACCCTGGCCTCTGGCCTGAGGCCCCTCCCCTTTCCTACCTCTGGGCGGCTGGGGCACAGACGCTGTGCTTGCGTTGCTGGGGCGATGTCGCCAGCATCCGGCCCCGGCCACTATGGGCGCCGCCATCTTTGTCGGGAGTGATGGTTAATTTACATATTACTCTTTTATTAGATAGGATACTGCAAAGTTTATTGTTAAAATTAGATCTACTTGCTTAGGGAGCTCTTCAGTAACTCTTGCAAACTTAGGTGGAGTGGGTAGAAAGTTGCTTTTGGAAGATCCCCAAAGTCCAACATCTGTACCACAACATGGTTTGTGTGTTTTAGACCAACAAAGACTAGAAAAGTGTTCTTGGGGTTATTTGGGCATTTCTGTTTTTAATTCAGAGAGCGAACTATTTTGAATGCCACACCAAATTTCCATGGTTCTCAACAGGAAAGGCATAGCCATGCATTGCTAGTCCATGGGCCACATGAATCCTGAAGGAAAATATTGGATTGTTCTGTTTATTCCCTTGTCAGAGTTTATTGATCGAGTGAGCTCTCCTGTAACTTGGGCAGCCTTTGATCTGCCAGGGAGAAATTGGGTTTGGGATTTTGGTGGAAGGGAGGGGAGGAGGTTAGGGAAGGATTTGAAATGTGATGGCCCTTGTTATCTGTAGTGGCTAGAGACAGCCTGACACAGGCCAGCTTGGAACTGTTGCCCGGGAGGAGCAAGACCAGGGGATGGTGGGCGGGAGCTGAAGGCAGGCTTTCACATTGTCAGCAGGAGAAGCACTTAGTTAAAGCTGCTGGAGTGATTTCTTGCTGCTAATAGATTTGTTTCTTTAGAGGCAGATAAGTAAAGGAAACGATGACTTTTAAGTGAATAGTTCCCCTGCATGGGGCTGGTTAGTGTCAGCTAGTCCAGTGGCAGGAAATACCGATTTTTTTTTTTGTAGCCCAGTGACAAAAGGCTTTGCTGTCTCCCCTCCCCCTCTCCCCACCTTCCCACCCTCGCTCCTTCTCGCCTACAAAACCCAGACGCTGGCCCCTCTGCCTGCTGGTGGAGGGCCAAGGCTTGTCTGAAAGCCGTTTAAGTAATTGCTCATAATTGCACATGTTTCCCTGACTGGGCTTTTACCTCTCCACCCCTGAAATTAAAAGGGGCCAAAGATGTGTGACCTTTTTCTAATGGGATGGGTTCTGGAACAAAGGAATTCAAGGAGGAGGCCCAGGGCCTTTATCAGGGCTCATCTCTGACAGCTGGCCCAGGCCTGGGGGAGAGGCAGGATTGTCCTTTTTCAAGTTGGAGAGGAGCAGGGGTGGGAGGGAATTCCTCCTCTCCAAACCTCACAGTTCTGTGTGGTGTGTCTTGAAGTTCTTCTCTCTCTTCCTGCACTCTGCCTGGACATCAATCTTTGCCTGGACATCATTTAATTCTGAAAAGGGGTTGACCGATAGCACCCTAGAGCAGCTCAGGAGGCTTGCTTTCCCCCAGATAACTCCTTATCCCTGGGATAACTCACTCAGCTTCTCCGGAGCCCCAGGTTCCTCATCTGAAAAACAGGGATGATGGGATAATGGCACCTGTCAGAGGGATTGGAGATAATATATGTAATGTACAGTGCTTGGCACCAAGGAGTCCAATAAGTGGCCATTATTTCCTAAATATAATTTCTTGATGTTACTTCACTCCCCTTCCTTTTATGTCTCTGAGTTGGGGAATGACAGATTCTAGGCCTTGAATTTTATGACCCAAATTAGTTAAAATCCATAGAGTTTTAAACACAGAAAGGAATTTTAGAATTATCTAGTCTACATTAGAACCATCTAGGGGTGTTTAAAAAAATATTTGTATTGATTTTTAGAGAAAGAAGCAGGGAGAGGGAGAGGGAGAGGGAGAGGGAGAGAGAGAGAGAGAGAGAGAGAGACTGATGTGTGAATCAGCTGCCTCCTGCCTGCCCCCTACTGGAGATCCAGCCTGCAACCCATCATATGCCCTGACTGGAAATGGAACTGACAATCTTTTGGTGCAGTGAACAATGCTCAACCAACTGAGCCACACCAACCAGGACCCTAGGGAGTTTTTAAAACGATTGATGCCCAAGTCCCAATGTCTAGAGATTCTGACTTGTTTGGTCTTTGGTAGGATCTGGGTGTTAGTGTTTTTGTAAAGTGGTTCAAGGTTATTCCACTGTGCAGCTGGAGTTGAGAACCACTGATCTTGTCAATCCACTTCATTTCACAGGCGAGAAACCTGAGGCTGCTAGAAATTTGTTAGCTTGCTGATCCACCCATCTATGTGTGCAACACCAAATATATATGGTATTTACTATGTGTCAGGCAATGTTCTAAGCACTAGACATAGATGGGTCCCCTTAGAAGAGAGCACAAGAACCAGAACTGACAGCCGGCAGTTGCTTGTTGCTTTAAGTTGCTTCTTTATATCAGTACAAGTCACACTTGGGGCCAGGAGGAACTGGTCACTTGAGATGAATGGCTGATGGCGACGTGGGCTTCTAGCCCAGCTGGTGTCTTCTCTATGCTGAGATTCCTGTGATCATTACCGAACCCCAGCATCACAGGCTATGCTGCACCTGAAAACTCGGCACGCCCCGACTCCTTTTCTCTGGGCTGCCCTCTTGCCCTCAAACTCACCTCACACATTCGGGCACAGCTCATGAGCCACAAGCAGATTCCGGGCCTGCAAATCCTGCTGACACAAACAAAATGGAGACAACATGAACATTCTGTGCCTCGGTTTATGCTGTTATAGTTAATGACCTGTCAGTGTTTCCATTATAAACCCCTGTTTTCGGGGATGTGTAACCCAGTCATAAACGTTCTCCGCAGGCTGAGCGCTGGCACTTGTGATTTCAGCCTGGGAGCACATGTGTGTGTTGGTGTGTGCATATGTTTTTACAAGGATATGAAGGAAAAAAATAAGTTAGCCATTTTTAAGCAAAGGATGGTGAGAAACGGGGAAAAAAAGGTGGTAATTGATTGCAGATGCTCTTTTGATGCTGCCAGGACTTGAAAACTGCTGAGTTGCTTTGCCCCCCCATTTGGGGATATGAAGAGTTGAGATGCTATTCTGTGCCTTAATTCCGTGCAAGAAATGTTAATTGACAAAGTAAAACTCCACATATGAAGGGTAAAGTATGGACTTGGGCAGCTTCCACAAGAACGGGACTTGACTCAAATCCAAAGGCTGTAGAGGCCAGAAGCCAAAGAATCAGGACAATAGGCTGCAAAGACAAGTTCCTTTCACCCAGGCTGGCCTGTTTTCCTCTCATTTCCTCTTGCTCTGCCCTAACCAGTAGGAGAGAGAGAAGATACAGGAGGGGTTTCCCAGAACCTGCTTCACCTAGTTTTTGATGGTATCCATAGTTGTCGGGGTGCGTGCTTGATGGATGGACTTGTCTATTTTCCCTTTGAATAGAGAATTCCAGAAAACGTCTGATAATTTGAATTTAATGAGATTATGTCAAAACACTTATGTGAAACCAGGCTGATCGATGTTGGTTAGAATCCAGGAGTCAAACAATCCGTAACACTCAAAAAGTTGTAAACCCCAAAGTGGCCAATGTGCATTAAAACAAACCCAATGAAACAAAACCTCATCTGGTGAGCTGCTTCCCTTAAAATTTTTTCAGAGAGATGCTTTTGCTTGAAACCCAAGAATGACGAATCTTTTAAAAAAAAAATTTTTATTGATTTTTTACAGAGAGGAAGGGAGAGGGATAGAGAGTTAGAAACATCGATGAAAGAGAAACATCGATCAGCTGCCTCCTGCACACCCCCTACTGGGGATGTGCCCACAACCAAGGTACATGCCCTTGACCAGAATCGAACCTGGGACCCTTCAGTCCACAGGCCGATGCTCTATCTACTGAGCCAAACCAGTTAGGGCAAGAATGACGAATCTTGAACAATGAAGAAATCCGCAGAAAAGAAACCAGGGCCAGTAAAGTCAGAACCTCTTTTGTCCAAAGACACGCCTGTCAATCAAAGTGCACAAGGTCTGCCTCTCCAATGAGAAGCTTCAGACCTGGGTTATGAGCACAGAGACTGGCATTCCCAAGTGAGGTCAATGAAGTGTCAAGATCTGTTTTCTCTCACAACTGTTCAACAACCATCTACAGTGGATAGTACTGTGGACTTATATATAGACTCACTCATCTCATGCAACTTGCTCACTGTATGGTAGCCTGTTTGATCATTTTTATGTTCTTTGAGCATGCCAAGTTCCTTCCTTCTTTAAGGCCTCTGTAACACTCCTCCTTGCACCTGGAATGTTCTTCTCTCCTCTCTTTGCATGGCTGGTTCTTTATCCTCATTCTAGTCTCAGCTCGAATGTCACCTTCCTTGCCCTGTCACTCTGTTTCAGGGGCCGACAAACGATGCACTGGGGGCCAGATCTGGACATCAACCTGTATTTGAGAGCTAAGAATGATTTTTGCATTTTTTAATGGTTGGAAAAAGCAAGGGAAGAGAATATTTTGTGACACATAAAATTACATGAAATTTGAATTTCAGTGCCCATAAATTAATTTTTATTTGCACACAGCTGTGCTCATTTATTTACATGCTGTCCATGGCTGCCTTCAGGCTGCAATGGAGGAGTCAAGCAGCTGCAATAGAGAGTGTTTGGCCCACAAAACCTAACATATTTTCTCTCTGGCCCTTGACAGAAAGAGTTTTCTGACCTCTGTTCTAGTCTGTTCAAATGCTACACTTCAGTATGTCTCTAGCACTTGCCGTTGGTTATAAATCATCTATTTATCTACCTCCGTGCATATTTATGTGTATCTTTCCACTAACAGTGATGGCGAACCTATGACATGCGTGTCAGAGGTGACACGCGAACTCATTTTTTCGGTTGATTTTTCTTTGTTAAATGGCATTTAAATATATAAAATAAATATCAAAAATATAAGTCTTTGTTTTACTATGGTTGCAAATATCAAAAAATTTCTATATGTGACACGGCACCAGAGTTAGGTTAGGGTTTTTCAAAATGCTGACACGCCGAGCTCAAAAGGTTCGCCATCACTGCACTAGAAGCTCCAGAGGGCAGACCTCTTCTGTCTTGTTTACTGGAACATAGTTCAAGAAACTAAGTGGACACTCAAAATACATGTGCTGAAGGAACTAATGAATGAATGGATATAGTTCCTGGACCAAATGATTGTCTCTGAAGCTTAAATTGGCTCATCCATCCATCCGTTCATTCATTCATTCCATAACTTACTGAGTGCCTACTATGTGGCAGGCATTTGTGCCCTTGGCTGGCCCATTCATTTGCTTTCATGGGGGTTGAGCTGCTGTGGAGTTAGCTCCAATGGGCTTGGTAGATTTTTCAAGTCATAAGACAGTCTGACTCTCCTGGTCCACGAGGCTGCCTTCAGTCCCGTTGCATCCCTCCCTGGAAACAGCACGAAGGTTGTGCAGCTCAGAGCTCTAAATTGCCTCTTGGATGACCCATCCGCCCTCCCTCAGGAAGAGGCATCTGTCCCATTATTGCTCATTCAAGCACAACCGCAGCTTCTGCTTGTGTCCTAGAAACCCTCCTCTCCCCACATCCCCATTCATCCCAGCTTACCCCAGCAGCCTCCCACTCACACCTGCAAATCTCATTTGCAAGGCGTCAGATTCATCATCACTGGCCTGAAAGCACCCTCCTGAACGGGAGCAGCAGAGTCCGAGAGAGAGCAGGGCGAGAGTCCGGTGGCCCACAGCTTTCCCTCCCTCCTCCTCCTTCCTGCCTTCTCTGCAGATGAGCTCCTGGGAAGGAGTCCCATGTGCATTCCCTGGAGTGGATGCTTGGTTCACTAACCGTGCTGTTCGAGGCAGAGGATGTGACAGTCTACTTCTATATGTTACAGATCTCCGTTCCTGGTGATGATAGGAACATCAGTACCCACCCTGTGTTTACAGAGCAATTGCTACCCTGAACAAGATGTTGAAAGATCTCAGGCTTGGACACAAAAGAAAGGATACATCTTTAAAGAAGCCTGACTCCTTTCCTCATGTGTTAGGATAAAATGCCCACTTTTATACCTATCTGGGTGTGTAGTTTTCATGACCATATGATCTGGGTTTTCCAAGCCTGCTCTGGTTTAACATGTACTTTCCCATTTTTAAAAAACATGAACCCCAGAATCAAGTTGGTGAGTCTGGTCACCCCATCTGTGAGACTTTTATAGGAAAAATTGGTCTTTCTTGACACTCTTTTCAGCACTTGATGGAGTGTCACATTTTCCTTTGGACCATAAGGAGCAGGCGGAGTTCAGCCAGGGTGGGGTTGGCCAGGGAAGCGGAGGACAGCTGTTGGACAGGGCTGGTGGGGGAACTGAGGTAGGATGAAACTGACCAGTTGTATGTAGCTCACTGATTTACCTGATTACGATTCGGGGGCAGCCTTTCATGTGTCCTGGCTGTGCCCCTTCCTCGTTCTCACTTTAAATATGAGCCCGTTCACAGAGTTCCTAAGAGCCTCCAAGAACACCAGAGTAGAAAGTTCAAATAAAGGGTAATGCCATTATGTTGGCCACCTGGCAATCCCGAGCCCCGAGCAAAGCTCCAGGCCTATGTGGGTGCTTCATAAACATCATTTAACGTTTAATGGAGGGAAGAGACTAGTAAATGTGCTCTTGGTTGGCAAGAGAATAGGGAATCTGATCCCTTCCTTCTGACATTTGAACCCCGCTTTTTTTCCATGCACAAAAACACACACAGCCAGGGAGAAGAGATGAGACACATATAGGAGCTTCAGGAAAGCGATTCATACAGAAAAAAGAATTCATGTTTTGGTTAGTAAATGGGCATTCGAAACACCAACCCCACAGTGCAGAAGTGGCTACGTCCTAACATCATTAAATAGAAGGTCTGAAAAATATCCTGGCCAGTCAGCCCCATTTGCACTTGGGTAAAATCTGAGCGGCTCCAGCCCCTCTTCTCTTCCCTGCTCCCATCCCTTGTTCCAAAGACTCCAGGTCTCCTTCAATCAAAGCACCTCAGACTCTTCAGTACATGTGTATCACCTGTGTTTTAAGTGCATAGGGGGGTCTTGTAAAACACACTGCAGATTCACTGTGTCTCAGAGCCTGCATATCTGGAAAGCATCCAGCCATTGCCCATGCTGCTGGTCCGCGGTCCAAACTTTGAGTTGTGAGGCCTTAGAGAGCCAGTTCTCGAGTCTCAGTGGCTTGCTCGTTCTTGGCCTGAGGTCCAATTCAGTCCTTGGGCCAGAACTCTGAAGTGGGGACATTGTCCGTGGGCTGGAGGGCTGGAGGGCTAGAAACGTGCATGCGTGAGTGTTGCGTGGGCTCCTTATCATCCTGCTTTAGGAGTTCCTCATCAGCCAGGTGTCCTCAGCTTCCAGAGGGACTGGGATGCTTTTCTGCCATCCCTGCCACTTCTCCATGCTCGGTCCCCATCGGGGTCCTGGGTCCGAGGCCAACTGTGGGAGCACCTTCCCCCTCCCTGGCTATGAAAGCTCAGCAAATTAGCACCCGGCACCGGTGACCTCACCTGTAAAATGGAAAAAAGAATAGCACCTTCATCGGAGTGTTTTTAGGATTCAATGAGTTAACCCAGCGCAGAGTCAGCCCCCAGGGAATCTGCTTTGTATGGTCACATGCCATGGTCTCTGCCCTTCCTAGATTGCTGAGGTGCTCAGAGGGGTGTCATTATGGCCGAATTTGTGACCTAGTTTTCATTGTATAATTTGGCCTTCAGGGACACATTCAGGCGTTTGTGATTAGAAGACTGTGGAGTGAGCCAGCTCTGGGGACAAAGGACGGGGCTAGGCTACCTCGGGTAATCTCAGGTGGCAGGTTCTGTGTACAGACCCTTGGGGAAACCAAAGAGACTAGCGATGATCCCAGTGGTCTCAGCCAAAACAGAGAACTGTTCCAGATATATGGCAGCCAGCAGGCATCATTCCTTCTCCCAGAGGTGATGGCCATTGCCTCCAATCCAGACCAGGTCCTCGAGATAATCCTGCTTATCTCTACTGCTGCTTCTGTCATCACCCCGACCCCTCGCTCACTGTGCCATGGCACTGCTCTACTCTCCTTCCCTCATGCTTTCTGCTTGCTGTCTCTGTGTCTGTCTCCCGGTTCTGCAGCATTCTTCACCTGCTTACTGTCTCTTCCTCTCTGTCTGGAGCTCAAAGTCTCCCAGAGACGATGAGATGGGTTCATACAGATCTAGTGTGGACACCTCAGTGAGCCCCTTAATTGGCCACTGACCAGCATGTGGCCAGCACCCTGTGGTTATAAAATGCAAGTCATGACAGTCTCCTCTGATTGGTAAAACTGCTTCAGGCAGTCACACATAGGTCATTTAGGGTGCTTTTGTTTAAAAAAATCTGACTCAAGTGGCTTACTAAATGAGTTAATCTATATATGTAAAAGCCTAATATGCAAATTGTCCCCGCGGGAGTTCGACCAGGAGACCAATCGCTCACTATGACATCCGTTGACCACCAGGGTGTGGCGTGGAATGAAGGAAGGCCCCAGCCCACAGCTGACAGCTGGAGAAGGGAGGCCATGGCCAGCAGCCAGAGGGAAGTCCCTGGCCAGCAGCCGGAAGGCCCTGATTGGCCGTGATCACTGGCCAGGCCTAGGGACCCTACCCATGCCGGGCTGAGGGATCCCTCAAGTGCACCAGGCCTCAGTTATCTAATAAAGAAGGTCTAGAGGTAGCATAGTTTCTGGGAGGCTCATCATTTCTTGCCTGCCTAAACCTATTTTTCTTCTCTTTCTTGCTGGAAGAGCCTAGATTTTGTTTCTATATGAAGCTATATAAGCAGGGGAGAGTGTCCTTTCCCTGTAGCCATGAGAGCGGATTAGTTTCTTTCTGTTCCTTCTGCCAGAAGTTTAGGCAGGGACATGTGATCCAATTATAGCAATAAGACATGGAGGAACTTATGGGAAAAGTTTTCTTGCTCTTTAAAAGCACTGTGTGTTAACCTTCCAACTCAGCAATCCTATGCCTAAGAATTTGCTCAAGGGAAATGAAAACATACATCCACACAAAGACCTGTCTGTGAATGTTTACAGCAGCTTCATTCATAATAGCTAAAACTGGAACTAGCCCAGACCTTCATTTACTGGTGAATGAATAAACAAATTATGGTATATCTATACAATGGAATACCACTCAGCAATAAAACAGAACAAATTACTACTGACACCTGCAACAATGTGGATGGATCTCAAATGCATTGTGCTTAGAGAAAGACACCAGACACAAATGGCTAATCTACTGTATGATTCCATTTGTATGACATCCTTGCAAAGGCAACCGTTAGGGACGGAAATCAGATTAGTGTTTGCCAGGTGCTGAGGTTGAGGGAGGGGATTGACTACAAATGGCCATGAGGGAACTTTTTGGCAAGATGGAAATGTCCTACACCTGGATTGCTACATGACTGTATACACTTGTCAAACTCATCAAATTGTACACTTTCAATGGTGAATTTTACTGTATGTAACTTATATATCCATAAGCCTGGCTTTTTTGAAAAGAGCCACATGCTAGGGGAAGCAGACCCTTTTCTGTCTGCCTTTGGACAATACCTTCATTGATTATCGGAAGCTGCAGTATTATCATTTTGGCACCATAAAGGGCACACACTGAGGATGATGGAATGGAAAAATTATTGAGCTGCTGAATTAACCAGCCCTAGAATCACCCTACTTTTGACTTCTAATTTTTATGTAATGCATTCCTTATTATTTAAGCTAGTTGGAGTCAGGCTTTCTACCCAAAGTACCCCATCCTAAATGACATGTGAGCTATGAGTATGGAACTGCCCGCAGTAGCTTTATGCTTTAGAACAGGACTGAAGATGTGGAAGAAACTCCACCAAGCATCATCATCCCTTTAGGACAGTAACCTATATGCTATGTGGTGGCCTTATGCTTTTTATTTCTCGAGCCTCTTAGTTTGTACTTCCCACTCATTACTGACGTCTCTGGTTGGTATATCTGTTTCCCTTAGACCTCTGAAGCACATACTTCATAGGCACATGAATACCATTTTCCCATTATGAGTACAGCAGTGTTGGCTGGTAATGCTTCTTATCCAGATCCCTCCAAAATGCCTGTAGCCACTCTAAAGCCACACAATTCAAGGGGAAGTGTGTCTGAAGGAAAGCCCCAAGTGGAAATGTATAATAGGCTTCAGCGAATTGCAGTTAAAATATTATACATTTGTACATTTCATAAAACATTCAACTATGTAAAACTCTTTGCTAAGTCTACCCCCTCCCTGTCAGGGTCTTGGAAAGTACCTATTCCAGGGAGGGACCCCAAAGCTTAAGCTTAATAATTTAGGGTGAGGCCATCTCCGATTTAACTAAATGAAACTGTGTCATATGAACACTACCTGGCCCGATGGCGAATCATTGTGGGAAACACATGTGCTGCTCACACTTTAGGGCCTCAAAGAATGTTTGTTGAGCGAATGAATGAGAGAATGGATCAGCCGTTGTCATTGAAGCTTGCCTGAGGCACTGGGAAGCATTTAGTTTATAATACACAGTTATTCATTTTGTTTCTTCCCTACAGGTTTTCCTCTACCCCCAAGTGATGGGTTGGGAATCAGAAGTTAGACTGCTTAGTTTCTTAAGAGCCCATCAGTGGATATTTAGAAAAATTGGGGTATGTTTATCCCTTTATCATAAATCTAAATACTACCTAATAAGCTCTGGTTGAAAAGGGGCCTGGAGAGAAGGTTTGTTTATCTGTAGCAAGGGGAGCAAAGGGGCCCTTATGTGAAATCAACACCGAGCTCTGAGTGGGGCCCTGTTCCCCTAAGAAACCAAACAGGAATAGCCATGTGGGATGACATAGTGTTGAACACTGTCCACCGCTGGGTGAGGTCATCCATCAGCGGCTGGAAGGGAAAGAGAGGAAACCTGCTCACTCACTTTGAGACGGTTCTGACAAACAAAGCCCACAGGACTGGTGCAGCAGAGAGCCCGCGGTGGTGTGGGCTATAGTTGAGCCGTGCCCGCCACCTCCCGGAACTTGTGCTTCTGCATGCCTAACCCTAGCCACCTTAGAGTTTTACCACTTCCACCGCGTGTGCTCTGATTCCCAGAGCATCTGTCTCGCAGCTATGGCTGGGGTCCCCGAGTCAGCACGCAGCCCTCATGGGGTTGCAAGCTGCCCATCCCTCCTAGATGATTTCCAACCCCAGCTTGATACAGAGCTTCCTCCTCCTAGCTGCCTGTCTCCTCTCCAGTCCTACCTTCCACATACCTATTCTGCACTTTGCACGTGGTGCTCTATTTTCTGCAGGCTCCTGGCCATGCCACGCCTCAGTGCCTTTGCTCAGTTCTCCCTCCTCTGTTGGGAGGGCTTGAACCCTCTGCTTCCCCAGAGCAGGTCCCACTCAGCTTTGAAGTCTGACCTCATGTACCAACCCCTCCAGGGTGTCTTTGCTGCCTCTGTGCCCAAGGGCTCACTCCCTGTTGATTATCTTCCTGCTCACAGAGTCTGGAACACAGTAGTTGCTCCTAAGTGCATTTTTCTATATGTTTGAGAATGTTGAATTCTGCTACAGAAAACAAATAGAGCGAATGAAACTCATTAAGATGTGTTAAGCACAGGCCGTGAGTAGCCCATTGGACAAATAAATAGAGTATCTGTCTATGAACATGACAGGAAGGGCTAGAAGGACCAAGTAGTTACTAAATAACTATGATACACAAAAAACACACAAGGTGCTGAATATTTAAGAAATCTTCATTTGGATAGTCATTGGCACATCCATTTTGGCCCTGTGTGTCCCCCTACCCAAGAAATGCAAATATAACCCATGGCTACGCAATAGGCTAATTGCCAAACTTCAGCTAGGGCCAGACGGAATTCTTCTGATAGAGCAACTATGTGCCCCTCACCCCAGGCACCTTCATCTGTTGTGTGCTCTTGCCCATACCTAACTCGGTCCTCACAACAACACCATCCACAGGGAAAGCAGAACCCAGCATGTAGGTCGTGTGGTTTCTCCCACCAGCTTGCACTCCAGCCTAAGTGTGACAACTTACACCACATCTGTTCCCCTTGCTCCTTGCTGTGGGCTTTAAATTCATATAATGAACCATGTGGTTCAAACATATAAATGTAGTTTGAGAGCCTCTCTGTTCCATGACCCCCGGGAGAGCTTGGAGGCTGCCATTGTGTCCAGGTAATTTCCCACCCATCACTACTGAATAAATATTGACTTACTGAGTGCTTCCGTGAATGAACACTACAGAATTCAGCACTCTTTCAGGGCCTCTTTGGCTCTTGCACAGTTCTACTCACCATGGGCAAAAAATCCCCAAAAGCCTGACTATTGCTGCCACCTTTCATGCATTAGAGATGATGGCTACCTTTTCTTGGGAGGCAGGGGGAACTCTTGCAAGTGTCTGAGTGAGGTAAGCAGATTGGAAGCAGGTGGGTGCAGTAAGAAGGAGGCGGCGGTGCTAAGTGAGGATGCATGGGAGATGGGGATGTCACGTCCCAGTAGTGATGGGAGGAGGATAAGAATTGTGGTTAAACATCCAATAATGAAGCAGAACAATTCAGGGAAGATGCAGAGAAATGTGGGATTTGGAAATATGAATGTGGTGTATAGGAGAGTGTGGAATATAGTTGACCTGAAATGTTGGGGCACTGGCAATGTTCTGGGCCAGTGTGGAAATGAATTCTGGGTAAATACAAACTCAAGGAGAACCCTGGTCGTTCAGGACTCTTTGCCTCATGAATTTACAAGGGCAGATAGTTTCTGCTTTATTGATGTTTTGCTTGCTTGCGCCAGGTTAATTCTCCATTTGCACTTTACTTATTTTTTTAACAGTAGGTTCCTTCCATGTTGTTTGATATGTGTTTTAATAATACAGATTATTTCAGTCTCCTTTTTAAAATCTGTTCCTTAAAGTATAAATAAGCAAATAAATACCCAAACAATTAAACGAAATTTCCTTCTGTTGATGGCCTGTGACCATTCTGAAAAATCACATCTGCCCTCTGCTTGGCTCGGAGGGATTTTATGAGCGTTAATGACATGTCTGAAAAGCGTTTCATTTCCTTGGAAACGAGGTTAACAAAGTGTTTTTCTCTCCACAATGATATAACAAGCCACTCATGCTGTGCTACTGATTTCTAATAATTGAAAGTTTGCTAAAAAATTAAAATAGTTGATGGCAATTCAGAATAAAAATTTTAATATTTTTATGTCTCCTATAGGTTTTTAGGTGATAGATAGGTAAATGTCCTTTTCATGACTTAAAAAATCCCACACATTCCATGATATTTTATTCTCCCATCATATTTTAACCAGTCCTTCCATCAGTTCACGAGGTCATGGACTTGGCCTGTTTTTCATTTTGCAAACATCTGGATTTATAGTAAATGATTCATGCAGCCTGATACATAACTGCCCTCTTTTTGCTCTCTCTTATTATCACTTGTGGAATTCGATTTACCTCCTACCCTGTGAGCCATTCTTTCATTTGGAACAATTTCCTCAGTTATACAGGTCTTCAGTTTATGGGATAATCATGATTAATTTGTTCACTATAATGAAAAAGGCTTTCTGGGGTGGGTTTTCTCATCTTTAGATAGAAAGCTTCATGTCATCCTTTGCAAAGAATGTAAAAAGGGCTGAGACAATGACAACGACAACAGCAGCCTCAGAGCAGGATAGAATAGAGGAAATAACATCTGCATCTTTAGATACTCTGTCCCTGACTTCCTTTTCTCCTTATCATCACCATCTGACAAATTACATGATTATTTGTGGATTTATTTATCTCCCTCCTATTCCCTTAGCCTGTAACTTTTGTGAGAGCAAGGATAGTATCACCAGCATCTAAAATGCCTGGCATATAGTAGAAACTCAATAAATATTGCTTGTATTAATGAATGAAAGATTTATCCATCCATCAGTCAGTCAGTCAAAAAATAAAAGTACCGAGAGAACCAAGATGGCGGCATAGGCTAACGCCGGAGTTTGCTGCTTTGAACAACTACTTCAAAAGTGAAACCAAAAAACGGAAGGGACATCACCCAGAACCACAGGAATGCTGGCTGAGTGGAAGTCCTACAACTAGGAGGAAAGAGAAACGCTTACGGACACTCAGAGGAGGCGCAGTGCTGAAGTCAAATTCTGAGGTGCGGAGTGCGCGGAGCGGGCTGGCGGCGGAGGGCGCGGTTGTTGTTTTCAATCGGGAGGGAGTCGCAGACTCTGAGCTCCAGATCCGGGAGAGTCTTTAGGGACCCAGACTCAAACGGGAGAAGCGGGACTGTCTGGCTTCGGTCAGAGCGAGTGCAGCTTTCTCTCCGAGCTTTGCAGCGGGTGCTGGGACTCAGAGAGGCAGAGCCCCTGGGGACAGGACTGAGAGCCGCCATAACTGCTCTCTCCGGCCCACGCTGTTGATCCTGTTCGACCCGCCCTGCCCAAGCCCTGCACAGAGGCATTTGCTGGATAGCCTCAGGCAAAGGCTAGATTAGCACCTCCCTAGAGGACAGAAGTTCTCTCACTGCTGACACAGCTGATTCTCATAGCCACTTGGCCTGGAGGTCAAACCCTCCCTGGAATTAGCTACAACAATCAAGATTTAACTATAAGACTGCGAACAAAGACCACTAGGGGGTGCACCAAGGAAGCATAACAAAATGCGGAGACAAAGAAACAGGACAAAATTGTCAATGGAAGATATAGAGTTCAGAACCACACTTTTAAGGTCTCTCAAGAACTGTTTAGAAGCCGCCGATAAACTTAATGAGATCTACAAGAAAACTAATGAGACCCTCGATCTTATATTGGGGAACCAACCAGAAATTAAGCATACACAGACTGAAATAACGAATGTTATACAGACTCCCGACAGCAGACCAGAGGAGCGCAAGAATCAAGTCAATGATTTGAAATGCGAGGAAGCAAAAAACATCCAACCGGAAAAGCAAAATGAAAAAAGAATCCAAAAATGCGAGGATAGTGTAAGGAGCCTCTGGGACAGCTTCAAGCGTACCAACATCAGAATTATAGGGGTGCCAGAAGATGAGAGAGACCAAGATATTGAAAACCTATTTGAAGAAATAATGACAGAAAACTTCCCTCACCTAGTGAAAGAAATGGACTTACAGGTCCAAGAAGCGCGGAGAACCCCAAACAAAAGGAATCCAAAGAGGACCACACCAAGACACATCATAATTAAAATGCCAAGAGCAAAAGACAAAGAGAAAATCCTAAAAGCAGCAAGAGAAAGAAGCTCAGTTACCTACAAGGGAATACCCATACGACTGTCAGCTGATTTCTCAACAGAAACTTTGCAGGCCAGAAGGGAGTGGCAAGAAATATTCAAAGTGATGAATACCAAGAACCTACAACCAAGATTACTTTATCCAGCAAAGCTATCATTCAGAATTGAAGGTCAGATAAAGAGCTTCACAGATAAGGAAAAGCTAAAGGAGTTCATCACCACCAAACCAGGATTATATGAAATGCTGAAAGGTATCCTTTAAGAAGAGGAAGAGGAAGAGGAAGAAAAAGGTAAAGATACAAATTATGAACAACAAATATGCATCTATCAACAAGTGAATTTAAGAATCAAGTGAATAAATAATCTGATGAACAGAATGAACTGTTGATTATAATAGAATCAGGGACATAGAAAGGGAATGGACTGACTATTCTTGGGGGGGGGGAAAGGGGTGTGGGAGATGCGGGAAGAGACTGGACAAAAATCGTGCACCTATGGATGAGGACAGTGGGTGGGGAGTGAGGGCGGAGGGTGGGGCGGGAACTGGGAGGAGGGGAGTTATGGGGGGGGGGGAAAGGAACAAATGTAATAATCTGAACAATAAAGATTTAATTAAAAAAAAAATAAAAGTAGTAGATACTGCTCGGCCTCAGTGGCTCAGTGGTTGAGCGTCGACCTATGAACCAGGAGGTAATGGTTCAATTCCTGGTCAGAGCATATGCCCAGGTTGCAGGCTTGATCCCCAGTGTGGGGTGTGCAGGAGGCAGCCAATCAATGATTCTCTCTCATCATTGATGTTACTATCGCTCTCTCCCTCTCCCTTCCTCTCTGAGATCAAGAAAAAATATATATTTAAAAAGTAGTAGATACCAATAATTATTGTTGATTGAATGCCCCTGTATAGTGTTGAGTAGTGTCTCCCCAAAATTCATGTCCACTTAGAACCTCAGAATGTGACCTTATTTGGAAATAGGGTCTTTGCAGGTATAATTAATTAGATTGTGATGATGTCATAATGGATTAGGGTGGACACAGAGAAAGAGACACCTACAGGGAAGAAGACCATGCGGTGACATAGGTGGAAATTGGAATTTAGTAGCTGCAAGCCAAGAAATGCCAAGTGCTGTCAGCAGCCACTGGAAGCTAGGAGAGAAGCATGGAACAGATTATCTGTCAGCTCCCAGCAGGAACCAACTCTGATGACACCTTGATTTCTGACTTCTGGTCTCCAGAACTGTGAAGGAGTAATCCTGGTTGTTTGTGGTACTGGTTTTGGCAGCTCTAGGTACTCTTTTTTGTGTGTGTGACAAGCCCTGAACAAGTGCCTTTATATGACAATTGTCAATTTACAGATAAGAAAACTGAGGCTCAGAGAAGCTAAATGACTTGCTAATATGTGACTGAACCCAATCCAGGTCTTTGCACATAGAAAGTGTTCTTCAAACTCTTACCATGCTTGCTGGCTCAGAAACGGGGGCTTAGGAGAATTGTAAGTTTAAAGTCAAGGCTCCTGTACTGAGGTCATTCCATGGCTGCTTTTAGCAAGTTATGACTAGTGAAAGGGGTATGAAAAGGAGGGGATATACTTTCTTTATGAAGAGGTTTATGCCCAGTGGAGTCAATGGAAAAGGCAAGTCAGCCAGAAACCAGGAAATGTGCTCACTGGATTTCCAGAATTTCTTCTAAGTCTACAATTCCAAGATCAGTTGTGGTTTCCCCTGAAAGAGCTAAGGCTTTCAGACTTGTTTGGTATTTTCATGCATATCCTGTGACACTGAAGTTTTACCCTGAGGCATATATGACCAACTGAAAGGCATATACTGTATATGTTCACCAAAAGACATGCACAAAAAAGCTCATAGCAGCAGTATTTATAGTTGTCTCAAGCTAGAAACTACCCAAATGGCCATCAACAATAGAATGAAAAAAAAATTATGGTAGATTCATTCAAAGGCAGATTATCCAACAATGAGAATGAAAAAACTAGTGCTATATGCAGCAATAATTCACAAAAATAATATTGAGTGAAAGAAGCCAGCTAGCAAAGGATACATATTGGATGATTTCATTTACACTGAGTGGCCAGATTATTATGACCGGCCAGATTATTATGACCACCCCATCAGTACTTCGTTGGGCCACCTTTTGCCTTCAAGAAGAATCGCCGCAGTACTGAAGGCAAAAGGTGGCCCAATGAAGTACTGATGGGGTGGTCATAACAATCTGGCCGGTCATAATAATCTGGCCACTCAGTGTATATGCATTTCAAAGACAGGTAAAATGGTTTATTTCTGAATGGATAGTGAAGCACTGGTAATAGTTTGCTTCTTAATCTGGGTGCTGGCTACATTAATGTGTTCAGTTTTTGAAAAAAAATTTTCTTCATATTACTTTTTTAAACTTTTCACTGAAGTATTATCTATTAGTCCAACCAGCCAGGGCGAACCGTTTAAGATTTTAATAATATTGTCAAAATTCAAAATTCAGAATGCTGGTTGCCTAAAACAGAGGGGCAAAGACACCAAAGAGAGGGTGTCAGTGCTTAGGGTGAGAAGAGAGAAGCCACGGTTCAAAAACCATCAATTTCAAAATTATGCAATGTAGATGGAAGTGGGACAAAGGGTTTGGGAAAAAAAACCCCTTTGACAAACTGGTAGAGTTAAGTGTTCATCGGGGCCATTCTGATGCTATCAATATACTTTTTAAATACAGAAAACATTCCTGGCCCACATAAGAGAAAGGTCATCTTAGATGGGCTGTCTTCACAAGATAGGCTCCTGGACCCCTAGAACCCAACCCCATCTCATTGTGATTGCTTGTCCCAGTGACATCTTCCTTTCCACCCCAGTACCCTGCTCCTTGGCTGCTATGTTAATGCCACCTCTGCATGGAGCTGTTAACTCTATGGTGGATATCCCATCCTAGATCCCCAAATTGTCTGGATTTCAGCACTGAAAGTACTGTGCTCTGCAGACCTGGAGAAATCAGGATGGTTGGTCACCTGAGCCTTGCTAGACAGGATAGTTATGATTGTCTCTCGTCTTGGCCCCTCCTGGTCTGCTTCTTGAGATTTGGTCAGATTGATATGAACAAAAACCAATAGATATAGGAGGATGCAAGTCCTTTGTGTTGGAGACATGGCCTTTGGAGTCTCTGACTTTGGGTCACAAGATATGCATTTGATTCCCAGCTATGTATTTACTGGCTATATGACCTTGGGGATGTCATTTTTCTTTTCTGAGACTAATTTGTCTGGACAAAAATGTTCTTCCAAACAAAGTGGTTGTATGAACTTAAGATAATGCATGTGAAAGTGCTTGGCTTGCAGTAATTGCTCAATAAGTATCACTTTGCTTTCCTATCAGTTTATTTTTCTTTCTTTCTCCTGTTGTTCTCATACTTTCAAACTCCCAAATACATTGTTTTTATTATTTTGGTGGTATTTCTCACCATTGTAGGCTGGGAATTAGATATCTACAGAAGCTATAGAATTAGATATCTCTAGGTTCAAAATCTGGCAGTCACTTGCTAATTGTGGATCTCAGGGAAGTTAACTTTTGGGAGCCTTGGTTTCCTCACCTATAAAATGGGTATAATAAATTCTTCTTTAAAAATGTGGAATAAATGCAGATATGACAGTTGCTTTTGGTGCCCCGTGTCATTCCTGTTTGGCCCATCATTTCTACTGTAGTACTATAGCTGTGGTTCCCTGGGAACTGAGACTCATGCTGCCAGTACCCCATTGCATGTGTTTCTGCTTTTCAGCCTCTAGTCTTCTTTGAATTATGCTAATACAAACAGAAAATGGGATAGTTGGAAGTTCAAATAGAGTCTGATACTAAATTATCATGTGCTGTGATCTAGGATGAACAGCATATAAGCGTTTGGACAAAATTTCAGAAACAATACAGATTACAAAGAGGAGAGAGTCTAATGAGTTAGCCTCAACTTGCATCTCCCATATTAATTTGGGCTATATTTTCAATATAATCAGGAGTAGAATGCAATATATTAACCTACCAAATACCCATCAGTACTTATCTCTATCTCCAGAACTTTGTGTCTTAGTAGGTCATGGAAATCTACTGCAGAGATTCAAACATTGGTTTCAAAGAATGTGGCTCAGGATTCATTTTTGTCGGTAAACCCTAGAGCGTTACACTGTTGTGTGGGGGTCTTAGTGATGCTCTAGTTCTCTTAGGCAACAGCTCATTTAAGTCTGCAAGGCATTATGTGTGATATAAAGTTGAAAAAGATACAGTTTGTGCCAGGGAAAGGCAAATGGAGCTACATAGGGATAAAATGGCACCAGGAATGTATTCCATATGGTTTTGTGCAGCTGTTTGAGGTGAAATGCATATTTGCCTTTGAGTTTGCCAAAGACCAAAGTAAAAAGAAAACAGGCATAGTTTCAGGAGCTGTAGTGGCCTTGAGATAAAGCTGAATCAGTTTAAAGATGTACGGTTTTCTATGGAGACTTGAAAGCAAGTCCCCCCATTGGTCTTTGTTAAGAGCACACTGTACAGTAGTGGACATTATCCCATATGGTGTCCTTGTAGTGAAACTGTAAGGAGAGCTGTTATTCGTCTGTTTCTTATATTGTTCCTCAATATAAGTCTAAGACAAAAGTCCATCTTAGCAAAATCAACAGAAAATAAACATTTGCTGTCTTTCAAATGATTCTTTATAAATGTAATTTCTCAATAATATTTTAGATTTGGTTTATCTGAATCAGGATTCTCACATTGCATTTTGTTGCAGTCTTTTACATCTTTTTTAACCTACAATAGTTTCTATCCCCTTTGTTTTTCTACTTGCCATTTGTTTATTGAAAACTCAGGTAATTTATACTGTGGAATTTCCCACATTCAGGATTTGGCTGATTGTATCCTTGTGGTTTCACAGAGTTTTAAATAACAATTATTTTATTTCCACCACTAGAAGTTTTACTTAGTTCTTTTAAAACTTTGTCTGTTTTTTCTCCTTCCCCATTTTAGATAGGAAAAAAACACACAAAAACCCAGACTCTCCTTGTTCACAACTTTAATTCCTTCATTTGTTTAGAAAATATTAAACATACTTCTCTCTCATTTAAATTTGATATCATTATCTGAAGCCTTTATGGGTCTGGTTCTATTGTTTGTTGTTTCTGATGACTCTTGTTCATGCGAGCTTGTCTCCTGGTAGATTTTGTCATTTTTGATTGTGCGTTCATGTTTGTTTATATCTCTGAGGGAGCTCTATGAGACCTGGGTTGAGGGTCTGTTTCTCTGTGTGGATGTTCACTTGTCTTTGCCAAGTACATGGGAGCACCACATACCTGGGTCCACTTTTAAGTGAAATTCTCCTCTAGATTTTCTGGGTGGCACAGATGTGTAATTTCTAGCCCTGAACTCCTCAGTGGGGCCAACTTGGGTTTTTAAAATATCAGAGGAAGAGTTTTTTTGTTGTTTTGTTTTTTTAACCTCCATCCATAGCCAAAGTGTCCTTGGTGGTTGCTATTGCCAGACAGGCTCTCTTTTAGTTCACCATTTTCCTGAGGGAATAACCCCTGTGAATGCTAGCTCTGTGAAGATGGTCTCCAAGTCTGGCTTCCTGTCTTACACAATGGCTGCATTAGGACTCTCTTACCTCTCTGGTCTTAGCCTGATTAATATATGTCTATATACTGGTAATTGTACAACTTATATACATTATAATTACATAGAATAATATATATGTAAAACTTTTTTTGTAGCTGGCAGATTTTAGGATTTCTAGCCTACCATTTTATCAAAATAGAAATCATGATAAGGCAATGCCTACTGATTTACCCCTTGACCCCTGCTCTCTCTGGATTATTGCAACATCCTTCTGAAATGTTTTCTTGTTTCATCTCAGGCACTGCAAATCTGCTGAGTCTTTCCCTGCTTAAAACCCTTTCCTTAGTGGAGTCTGGCCTCCTCTTCCTACCAGGTGAGGCTCTCTGGGTTTTGCAATCTTGCTCTCCAGCTCCTATTTCCTGATACACATTTGAGAGATGGTTCAGCAACACTGGTGTTTTTTTTTTTTATCTTCTTCAGTTTTCTCATTTTGAACCATGATGCCTTTCTCTTTGACACCCTTATAGACACCTTGGTCTGATTTACCCCTGCTGCCCCATCTGGATGAAGTCCCACTTTTAAGATTCAGCTTCTGTATTTCTCCCTGCAGGGATCTCTTCCCCTCCTTTCTTGCCCTTTCTCACCCTCTCAGCTCTGTGCCTAAAAAACAGCCTGAGGATATACTATCCTTGCTCTATCTACTTGCAAGATCCTCTTTCCCCATCTCTCTCACTAAGGCAAAGTAAATTCAAATGCCTCTCTATTTTATAAGCCTCTTTGGGGCTGGGACTATGTCATGGGCACCTTTGTATTTGCTACACACACCTTTTCTCTTAGCGCTTAGGAGGTGCTCATTCAATTTCTTCGTTAATTGTAGAAATAATTCCTGTCTCTGTTACTAACAACACTATGATTTGGGAAAAATTTCTTGAGTTCCAAAATTTTAATTGAGCTCCAAATTTCTCAGCTGTTACTATAAATAATAATGTATACCAACCTTAAAGAATGCATGATTATGTGTTTGTTCCTATTTCCCTTGTTTTCTAGTAAAACACCTGTTGATGCTATGCTAACATATCCTATCTAATAATAGGCAAAATGGTAATTAACCATACCTCCAACACGCTTCCCATTGACTAATCAGGGTGATATGCAAATTAACTGCCAACCAAGATGGTAGCCGGCAACCAGGCAGCTGAAGCGAACAGGAGGCTTGGTTGCCCTGGCGATGGAGGAAGCCAAGGTTCCCCGCCTGCCACTGCCGGCCTCTGAGCTGCACTCTAAGAAACAATGTTGCAATTATAGAAGCTAAACAAACCCCAGAAACCTGCTTTCAGCCAGCTGGGCCTCAGAGCTGGAGCTGCAACAGTGTTTCAATTAGAGAACCCAAACAAACCCAGATACCTGCTTTCAGCAGCCGAGGTCTCAAGCTGGAGCCGAGCCTCAGAGCTAAAGCTGACTTTCAGTTCCAGAGACAGCCATAGAAGGTAAATAAATCCCAGAATAAAAAAAACAGAAAGAAAGAAAGGAGAGGTTGGGAACTTCAGTCACCCGCCAGCCTGAAAACGGCCCTCAGCCCCTCACCCAGACTGGCCAGGCACCTCAGTGGGGACCCCACCCTGAAGGGGGTGTGACCAGCTGCAAACAGCCATCATCCCCTCATCCAGGCTGGCCAGGCACCCAAGTGGGACCCCCACCCTGATCTGGGACACCCTTCAGGGCAAACCAGCCGGCCCCCACCCGTGCACCAGGCCTCTATCCTATATAGTAAAAGGGTAATATGCAAACTGACTCTAACAGCAGAAGGACTGGAAATGACTGGTCACTATGACACACACTGACCACCAGGGGGCATACGCTCAATGCAGGAGCTGCCCTCTGGTGGTCAGAGAGCTCTCACATGGGAGGAGCTCTGCTCAGCCACAAGCCAGGCTGATGGCTGCCAATACAGCGGTGGTGGTGGGAGCCTCTCCTGCCTCCTCAGCAGTGCTAAGGATGCCTGACTGCAGTTTAGGCCTGCTCCCTGCTGGCAAGTGGACATCCCCTGAGGGCTGCCAGGCTGCCAGAGGGATGTCTGATTGCCATCTTAGGCCCAATCCCCCGGGGAGTGGGCCTAAGCCAGCAAGTGGTCATCCCCTGAGGGGTCCCAGACTGCGAGAGGGCACAGGCTGGGCTGAGGGACAAATTTTTGTGCACTAGGCCTCTAGTCCTATATAAGAGAGGGATATGCTAATTAGCCTGGACATGCTAATTAGCCACAGCCAGTATGCAAATTGACCATCACTCCACACAATAATAAGAGACTGATATGCTAATTAGCCCTGATATGCTAATTAGTCATGACCAGTATGCAAATTGACCATCACTCCAACACACAAGATGCCGCCCCCATGTGGTCAAAGATAACTGCCCCCATGTGGCCACATGATGGCCAGCAGGGGAGGGAAGTTGGGGGGGACCAGGCCTGCAGGGGGATCAGGCCTGCAGGGGAGGGAAGTTAGGGGTGACCAGGCCTGCAGGGGAGGGCAGTTGGTGGTGTCCAGGCCTGCAGGGAAGGGCCATTGTGGGGGATTAGGCCTGCAGAGGAGGGCAGTTGGGGGGGGCTAGGCCTGCAGGTGAGAGAATTGGGGGTGACCAGGCCAGCAGGGGAGGGCCATTGGGGGCAACCGGGCCTGCAGGGGAGGGCAGTTGGGGGTGATTGAGCCGGCAGGGGAAGGCAGTTGGGGGTGATCGGGCTGGCAGTGGAACAGTTAGGTGTCGATCAGGCTGCAGGGGAATGGTTAGGTGGTGATCAGGCTGGCAGGCAGAAGCAGTTAGGGGGAATCAAGTAGGCAGGCAGACGAGTGGTTGGGAGCCAGAAGTCCTGGATTGTGAGAGGGATCCCAGATTGGAGAGGGTACAGGCTGGGCCAAGGGATACCACCCCCCCCCCCCAGTGCACGAATTTCGTGCACCGGGCCTCTAGTTAATAATAATAATTCTTAATTCTATTAATATAGTAATAGCAACAATGATAGCTGTGACTTTTTTAGCTTACCATCTGCCAGACACCATTCTCCATGCTTTCAATAGATGAACTCCTTGAGTAGTCATGATAAACATGTGACCAAGGGGATATTACACCTTACCTTATAGTTGTGTAAACTGAGGCGCACATTCATTAGTGGTAGAGCTGGGATCTGAACCCAGGCTGTCTTGTGTGCTTAACCCGCTCCTTAACCTGCCTAATTTCATTTCCATAAAAGGAGTTGCAGGTTTTATCTTTCTTTCAAAACAGAAGAAACTGAGGTTCAGAGAGGGTAGGAGACTTAGCCAAGGTCACACCGCTAGTATGTGGTGGAGAGGGGATTCCATCGTGTTCTCCATTGCAGCAAAATGTTCATGTTTTGTATGGGCTTTGGTTAAAACTTTGCTAATGTTAAAATGGACTCTTAAAACATGAGTCAGGTTATAGACGATACATTTAATGATAATGTATCATGTTAACAATAACAGTTTTCTTTTTTGGTCGAGTTAGGAAATAAGAGGCTCATCCTTTTGGGTGGCTGAAAAATGTCTAAAGTGGCCCTGGCTAGTGTGGCTCAGTTGGTTGTACGTTTGCCCCGTGCATCTTCCCATGCATCAAGAGGTTGCTGATTCCATTCCTGGTCCTGCCTGGGTTGCAGGGTGTGGGAGGCAGCTGACTGATATCTCTCTCTCTCTGTCCCCCTTTTTCCTTTCCTCTCCCTAAAATCAATAAAAACACATTTAAAAAAAAAAGTCTGAAGTGGAATAAAATGACAGTAGAGTATTTTACATTGTTATTTAAATTTTAAATAAAGTTTCTAGCTCCCAATTATCTCAAAATCAGAGGCCTTGTAGCCCTCACCACCTCTTTCTGGGACATTCCTGCTTCCAGAAGAAGAGAGAGGATAGCCCCACAGAGGTGCAGGCAGATGTCTTTTCCAGCACACCGTCTGGGATGCATTTTGTGGTGACTAGCTCCTGATATTTATGTGAAAAGGAGTATGACTGGGTCGCTCTTTCTTCTCATTGAGTTTTGCCAGAGGTCGCCCTCACACAAGTTGGAAGAAATGGGCTGTGTAGGAATTTGGCGCTGGTAAGTTATTTATTTACTTAACCGTGTTTTAAAGGCTGCAAAGCCATCCATGAAGTCTGTGGAATGCATTGTCATGAGAGGTCAGCGAGTCAAGCTCTGGGACTGTGTTTTCAAAAGGGCCAGATCATTTTGTGACCAATGGTGGTATTTGTCATTACGATTAAACCTTGGGCTTTGGTAGGGCTTGAGTTTGGGGGTGGGAAGCAGAAGAAGCATTCTTCTCTCCTCAGTCCCAGTCTCTGAATACCAACTACATCCCTTCACCGTATTGGAGATGAGCCGCTGTGGGGATGGAAACCATCACAGAAGAGCTGTGAAGAGAAACACCAGAATATGGAACAGGGTCCTCCACAAGGGACCCGGAGCACGCCAGGAAGAATGACTTTCTCCAGTGTTGGGATCGTTGGGATCCTGGTACTGAGAGGTGCTCGGCCGTAGAGATTACCTGGACCCATCTCCTCAATTAAAAAAACATTAGTAGCTTGACATATTTTCATTCCTTGTAGACCTGTCCTATTCTCAGGGTATCTGCTCTATAAAATACACCCACTCTGCACGTTCATGCTATTTCATCCTGATAGCCAGCCAGTGAGGAAGGGACTGTCATTACCCATGTTTTAGGCCTAGAGTATGGAAACTGAGGCTCAGAGAGTTTAAGTCAATTGCTTAAGCTCAGAGAGCTGGTTTGCCTTCCTACATATGATCTGAATTATCAAATTATCTAGCTTCCAAGGAAAAGTACATAAAGAGACAATAATAGTAAAACATGATATTATCCTACCACCTAGGGGGACCTCCTGTTAGCACTTGGCATCTAATAGATGTGGAAAGGACACGCAGCGTGCACTTGGGTTTTGTTGTTGCTGTTGCATAGAGCACTTTCATAGTTCGGTGTGCAATGGTTTGGGTAATATTATCTCCCCCAGTAGGCCATATGGTCTATGAGTGAAAGGATTATTTATTTCTATTTGTTCATTTCTGCATCCCTAGGGCCTGGCTCATCCTGGACTTGCATCAACATTTCTGAGTGAATAAATGAATGGACAGAGCTAAGTTGCACAGAGTCCTGTATTTTTCCTGCCCTCCTCTAGGTTTTGTGACAGGAATTGTTTCCTTTGATCAGTGGGACTAGAGAAGTGTCATAATCTTGTCCCCCCAGGGAGCTTGACCTCTTGATGTCAACATTTCACTAATATCAGGTGTGCAGTGCCCTCTCTCTCCTCCTTTATTTATCTCCTCCTATCCTCAACACAGTGCAGGAAGCCCCTCCAGGTGACGTCCCTGTGCCCCAGGAGGCAGGCTCGGGAACCTTCCTGGGATCCCAGGAATAACTGAAGGGATGCAGGCAGCCCTGAGCCAGCTGTGAAGGGGCTGCCGGCTGGTGAGAGTGGGCGATGACCGTGGACATGTGGTGGAAGCAGTTGTTACGGGGAATCCTCGGTTTGAAACGCTCCCCTCATGTGCTATTTTTTGGGCCACATACTGGTGTTTTTGAGAGAATCCAAGAAAAATGGAAGGGACGATGAAATGTTCCTAGTGGGAATACTCTCTAGAAGAGAAAAAGAGAAGTGATTCTCTGGTTTCTAGACAGAATAATTCAGTATGATGGTCTTTTGTGCAGGAGCATCTGTCTCCCAGAGCAAAAAGAAAGTATCCTCTAACAGATCTATGGAGCCCGGGTGAGCATGCAGCCAGACTTCAAGGGCAGCCTGCGTCGAGGACTTCAGTGCAATTAATTCCGCAAAAACCAAGACAGGCAGGCTCCCCCCAGACTAAAAGCGCTCTGGGACAATTAGGAGACGATGGCCTCCTTGGCCCCTTGTCATGCACATGCATGTCACAGGCCTCAGCAGAGGACTTGGGGGGCTTTGATGCCTGATGTGCTCCATGTGGTTTCAGAGATTGCCAATTCCTTGCACCTAAGCACATGTCCTCCACAAACAACTAGCACCGGGAAGATTCTCCTGCAGGCTGCGGAGGTTTAATTACCTCAGCTCAGAGGTCTTCACCGCTGAGAGCATCCCAGATACAGGGCAGCATTAACATTCCTGGAATTGTGTTTGGCTGGCCTCTGTAAAGAAGTTGAATCCTGCCTCATTAGCTCAGGCTCCTGGGGCATTTGTGTCTCTGACAACAGTTTAATTATGGACATTGTTTACTAATCAGTATTACATTGACAGACTAGAGGGCTAATCTGAAGATTAACACAATAGCTTGTTTTCGGTTTATTCTTTCAGCCTGTGAATGGAAGAGTTAAACAAACCTGTTTTTGTAGCCCTTGTTTTCTATAATAAGATTGGGAAACATGTTCTGAGGCATTTAAAGGCTTCTAAGTCTCTCTTCAGTTTGATTTAACCTGGTATGGCTAAGTTTAAAGAGAGAAATGAAAGCTTTGGGGAATATTAAGGTTGGACAACCCAAAGATCTAGGGACCTGCTTGTTAAGACAACTGAATTTAGGAACTTTTGACCTGAGCCATGAAGACCTTTCTCCAGAGGTCAGTAATCATTTGGGATTCTTAGGGTTGAATTTTACAGAAATGTGAAGTGCATTAAAATTTTTCCTTTATGCACATTTGCTTTTCTCCGTGCATCGTTAAAGATTCAGCTTGCTTCTACTTGGGGAGACAGTACTGTGAAAACATTCTTTATTGGGGAGAAATATGAGTCATTCGCAGACAGATTCTGGAACTTCAGGACTGATTCTAAAGTGTTTCAGTGATTGGGAGTTTTGTTGTTGTTGTTTTAAATATATTTTTATTGCTCAGAGAGGAAGGGAGAGGTAGAGAGAGACAGAAACATCAATGATGAGAGAGAATCATTGATTGGCTGCCTCCTGTGGACCGAGCCCACAACCCGGGCATGTGCCCTGACTGGAATAGAACCAGCGGCGACCTGGTTTATAGGTTGACACTCAACCACTTAGCAACATGTGGCCAGGCAGTGATTAGGAGTTTTGATGAACTGAGGATATAGCCTTGTGCATTTACAAGCTTAATCCTTCCAATCTCTTGCATATTGAGGCAGGGCAGCTGTCAGATAATTCAAGTTTCCGAAGTCCTATTTCCCCCCAGAACAGAAGGTGAAGGTGAAACCCGGGTACAGCAGTGAGTTTGGGCAGAATCTGGGAGCTGGAGGTGGGGTTGCTTGACTGTAATATGGGCTGGGTGGTGGGCTTCTGGAGGTGGAGGCAAAAGACAAGAAGAAGCAGTTGTATTTCATCTCATGGATGTAGGCAGAACCCCCGAGCCCCACGCCCAGCAGGAACAGGCTTGCGTTTCAAATAAGCTTGACCATGCTGTCCTTTGGGGACAGGGATCCAACTGCACTGACTGCATACAAAGTGGGATTGGAAGCGCTTTGCTGCTCACTGCCATGGTGATCAGGAGTGCCGACATGGTGCTGGAGACCAAGAAAGCTTGCATGACTGGACAAAGGGTGAGGAAGCGGGTATCCTGAGAGCCATACCGGCTGGTTGAGGAGGGTTGTTTGCCCTGATATGCTTTAAAAGTTTTTCAGCTAGCCCACCTAAAAATACTGTATTTTTGCATGCAAATTTAGATTTCTGGCGCTTCTTGAATAGTTGGAGGCTCTGAGAGCAGGGATAGCACTCTCACAAGGAGATAACTGCCTGCAGCCTCCTCCAGGGGGACTCCCTTCCTCGGACCCCCCAGCCATTAGGCTTTGCTCACTCAGGTCCCTGCCTGCCCCTGGGCACTTACTCTATGCGAGGCAATTGGTGGAACCCAGAGGACCCTCTCGCACAGGTACTGGCTGTTAACAATTAGAGATGTTCTTTCAGGTAAGAATGTCCTTCTCTCTTTCAGAATGTAATACTTTGGTGTAGAATTCAAGCATGTCAAACTCGCAGCCGGTGGTGTGGATGTCACTCATACCCTAGTGACGGGTGTGCATTAACTTGTCAGATGGTGCACAAGAGTGGGAGAAGGGAAAAAGAGGAAGAAGACAACTCAAGAAAAGACACTGTGGTCACTTGAGATTGGGTTGAGGGCAAGGATGGGGCAGAAAGCACACTTCCATTTGTTTGAAGCCTCATCCCAGACAAGTGAGTAAGAAGGAAGCTGTCTTGAGGCCTGTCAATAGGCTGAATGTCTGTGTCACCTCAAAATCCAAATGTTGAAACCTAATCCCCATGGTGATGGTATTAGGAGAAGGGCAGGGTGGGGGTGGGGGGCTTTGGGAGATGATTAGATCACAAAGGTAGAGCCCTCATGAACAGGATTAGTGTCCTTATATTAAAGAGACCAGAGAGAGCTCTCTAGTCCCTCCCACCATATGAGGACACAGCGAGAAGATGTCCGTCCATGAACCTGGAACCGGGACACCTTGATGTCAGCGCCTTGTCTGTTGCCGTCTCAGCCCCCAGAGCTGTGAGATGTCGATCAACCACACAGTCCGTGGCACTTTGGAATAGCCGCCCAAACAGACTAGGATAAGACCCAGGGAGGCTCTCATGCTTCCTGTTGATAGAGATAGTGGAACTGTTCTACTTCCATAGGTTTCTGGAATATTTTGAGAGGAGAGTGAGTATAAAAGAAATAGTTATGCAGATAGGTTTGAGCAATGCCTCTACTTGAATCATCTCCACTTAGCCACTGAAAAGAGTGTGTATAATTGTTTTAATGTCACCTCCTCTTAACTCCCTATCTGGGAAAGGCACTAAGGGTGGTAGGGTGGCCAGAGGCAGGAGCTAGAGTGAGGAGGGGAAAGAGAAGGGTGGATGCTGGAGCGCTGGCCCGGAAGGGCATAGGCCTCGCCCACAGCTCCCTCTGTCAGCATTCCCACAACTATGCTTGTCCCACTTATAATAAGGAGTCTCAGGTTTAGCCAGTCCACGCGGTGTGATTTGGCTCCTAAGAAGAATAAATCAGCAATGTAGAGCCTGAACTGATTGTACATAGCCCATCGCCACCGAAAATGGCCTGCTTGTGATTGGCCCCACGCGAGGAGGGTGGCTCCATTCAGGAGATGCAGCTGCCTTTAAAATAACACGGCTGCAAGGAAACGTACCTTGACATTGGCCGTGCGCATGTTTTCTTAAGAACTTGAAAGGCCTTCTCTCTGAGGCTTAGGAGGAGAAGGAGAAGGATGGGAAAGCCGGTGATGGAAAAGCTGGGCAGGCTTCAGCCTTGCTGCTGTATCCCGCCCTCACACCGCTCCCACCAGCTTTGACCCGGTGACATGTGCCCAGACCTGCTCTGGCCTCGAGGACACTCCCGGAAGGCACTTGGCCTGTTTAGCAGGAGGGAGCAGACAGGTTTCAACCAGTGCCCTGTGTTTGGTGTGTGTGCTGCATGGGGCATGGTGGCTTTTCCAAGGCCTGGTTCTGAGCGTCTAAGGCTGGTCCCAGGTTGGCGTGTGCTCTGCCGGAGGCTGCCTGTACCCCTGGCTTGTCTATGGGGTGTACATGGACTTGGGGCCCTAGCACTCTTTCCTCTTTGCTTGTGATCCAGAAGCCCCACAGTCCCTGGCCTCTCCGTGGGATGACTGCTCAGGCATATTTCAAAGGTGTTATTTTTCACTGAAAATGTGCGTTTCCAGCCTTGTGGTTCCCTGGAATCAGAATAAGTGCATTCTGAGTCTTGCTTAACTATTGTTAGTTTGGGGAACTTTTGAAAATTAAGTTCTAAACCTCAGTTTTCCCGACTGTATGAGGGACATTGTAACAGTGGCTTGCGTCACTTACCCATGGGACCGCCCTCATTCACAGAACCTACTTCATAAGGTTGTTGTGAGGAATGAATTTCTGTAAAGCACTTGTCAGGGTACTCGGCATCCATTGGTGTTCAGTAAATGCTGCTACTGTTATATCTTCATGGATGTGAGAGTGAAGAAGGTGCCCTTTTAAGCATCATGGGTTGGGAATCACAGAGAAACCTCAGTGCTGCTATGAGCATCTGCGCCTTCCAAGCTGGACCTGGGCTCCAGTCCTCCTGGCAGTTGTCTCCGGCTGACCTCACTCTGGTCTGGGCAGGAAGTTCATTGCTGGCAAAGGGGAGAGCCTGCCTCCCTGGAGGGAGATTCCAAACTCACCAGCCAGCCTGCAGCCAGCTTGCTATACCCGGGGTCGGAGGCCACAGCAGGATTCTCACTTCCCCAAACGATGTGAATTGCTGCTTCCTCTGCATCCTAGGACACATTAAGAGCAGCGCGCACACAGAACGCTTTGGCCCGTGTTCACAAGTTGAGCCAAATTCCGATCTGAGGGTTGGACGTGAAATAGCAAACAGAAGCAAGGCAGACAGACACTCACACCTGGCTGCTAGGAATGAACAAAACAGATGCCTGGAGAGTCGGCAAGAATTCGTATGTGAACACAGAGTCTTATGGATTTACCATTTTGACTCCAGCAGCTCCTAGAAGACTTTCAAAGTGAGGGAGTGCCCCCTTAGGATCACTGGAGCAGCCAGGCACCTGCATGGGTAGCCACGCCCGGCCATTCCCGGGAGGACTCTGATTTATGGAGAGAGGGATTCTGAGCTCAGCTGCATTTTTGTGGCTGGGATCAAAAGGGCTTTCTCACTGACCACAGATCACATCCCGGGAATCCTCCCTAGACAGAACATTCCTGAGAACGACGGGGGCCGTGGCCACAGCTCCTGGGGTGGAGTAAGACTGGGAGGGCACATCTCAGGAGGGTGGTATTGTTACTACCCTAAAACAAAGGTTTTATGTACCCCCAAACAAGTGAACTGCTAATTTGGGGAAAGTTACCATTTTTTTCTTCTTGCCTAAGGGCAACTTGTTTAGTGGAGAATGAGCTAAAATGAATTTTCATCCTGAAAAATTACTTCATTTCTTTGGGACTTAGCTTCTTCGTGCCTGAAATGGGAATGTTGCATTAGAATCAATGGGACTGTTTTTAGGCAGTTTGCCAGAGTCCTCACTATTCCCTATTGTCTTACATGTGGCTTGCTTCACTCATTTATACTATCTCCCTGAGCCCATTTGGAATCTGAATTTGCAATCTGTGGACTAGATGACCTCTAAGCCATGCCTTTCCCATCCTCCGCTTCCCAGCTGTAACATTATTGAAAACCACAGTGTGAATAGATTTTAGAATTTTTGATTGTTTGATATGCTTATGTGTCTTCTGGATTGAGATGTTTGGAGCAGTAGGAGGAGGAAATAGACACAGCTAGGGCTTGGGGTGCGGTGCCTGTTGATGGAGTTATGCCTGGCAATTCCAAAGCAGAGAAGAGTGTCCGTGGTAAGTAGGAAAACCTGCGCACAGGGTTGACACACCCAAGATATTCCACTGTTTGCTTTTCCTGAGTATTCTCAAGAGTTGCCTTGCTCACTTGTTCCAGGGCAACTTGTCCCTGAAAGGGTCAGCTAAGTTGTGCTTTCTTCCCCGATGGGGCGTGTAAGCCTGGCAGAGAGAAGAAAGGGATGAGAAATGCTGGGCTTCCTTCTGCCAGCCAGGACCATTTATGCAATTCTCAGCTCCCTGCCTCTGCATGAGATGAAGAAGAAAGAGTGCTCAATATAATTGGAGCTCCAATCCCCTTTTGGAAGACGGAAGAGGTATCCTACCCAAAATGTGCTAGTACAAGAACAAGGGGGCTGCGCAGACCTCCTTTTGTTTTTATTCCATTCTCAATGGAGTCACAGCTTAAAAGACTGTTAACACAAATATTAATATTTAGATCTGGTTTGAGGGGTTCTGTTTCTGACAAAATAGCTTGAAATGTGCTTAAAATCCTATACATCAGAGGAAAGTTAATGCTTTGATTAATTAGATGTTTCTTTCCTGCCCTTCCTAATGGACTGGGCAGATGATATCTCTGGGTGCTGATAACTTGCCTTTCTCCCCAAGCACAGGGCCCAGAGCAGTGATATGGGGGAGGGAACTGAGCGGGTGGGGAGAGTATTGTAGAGCAATGAGAACATGATGTGATAAATGGCTCCTAGCTCACAATATGGTATCCAAAACCCAAGAAAAACAATATTCTGAATACTGAATCATTAACTGAGGGATCAGATCTCACTCACAGACTGGGGACATTGGAAAAAAGGATAATGCATGTCTCCTTATTCAACATTTTCTTATATGTATTAGTCCATTTGTCTTACGGCCTTCTTTCTGCAAAGAGAACTCATTGAATCAAGGATGGTAGGCTATCCATTTGGAAGGTGGGTTCTGAGGAACACCAGGATAGAGATACAAGGCCCTTTGGAGATCTAGCTATCTAGTAGATAAGAAAATGAAATGGTTATATTAATATTAGAGGCCCGGTGCATGAATTCATGCATGAGTGGGGTCTGGCTGCCCCCTCCCCATGGGGGCTGATCGGGGCTGACTGGGCTGGGCTGGCAGGAGGGAGGGGATGCAGGAGGTTGGCTGGCCGGCCCCATCCCCGATCGGGTTGGGGAGGGTTGGAGTTGGGACCAGCCTGAGGGAGGAGCCCCTCCCCCCCCCCCCATTGCACCATTGTCCAGCTGCAGTGTGTGTCATAGTGACCAGTCATTTCAATTGCTTGGCTTTTATGTATATAGATATAGGCATATAGATGAATTAGCTTATTTACATAGTTGTACATATACTAGAGGCCCGGTGTACGAAATTCATGCACGGGTGTGTGTGTGTCCCTCAGCCCAGCCTGCACTCTCTCTGATATGGGATCCCTCTCACAATCCAGGACTGCTGGTTCCCAACCGCTCACTTGCTGGCCTACCTGATTGCCCCTAACTGTTTCTGCCTGCCAGCCTGATCACCCCCTAACCACTCTTCTGCCAGCCTGATCGATGCCTAACTGCTCCCCTGCTGGCCCGATTGCCCCTAACTGCCCTCCCCTGCAGGCCTGATTGCCCCCAACTGCCCTCCCTTTCAGTCCTGGTCCCTCCCAACTGCCCTCCCCTGCTGACCTGATCGCCCACAACTGCCCTCCCCTGCTGGCCATCTTGTGTCCACAGGGGGTCGGCCATCTTTGACCACATGGGGTGGCCATCTTATGTGTTGGAGTGATGGTCAATTTGCATATTACCTCTTTATTAGACAGGATATTCAAAATCACCTACTGTATAAAATGATTTAAATTAGAAATATTGCATATTTCACTCTTACAGTTTATGAAACTATTGTATTAAAAGGTTTCACCTGTATCTGTAATATCCAGGCCTTCTTTCTTTTTTTTAAATTTTAAAAAATATTTTTGATTTTGGAGAAGAAGGGAAAGGGAGAGAAAGACAGAAACATCAATGATGAGAGAGAATCACTGATCAGCTGCCTCCTGCACACCACCCACTGGGGATTGAGCCGGCAACCTGGGCATGTGCCCTAACCAGGAATTGAACTGTTACCTCCTTATTCATAGGTCGGTGCTCAACCACTGAGCAACACTGGCTTGGTCAGGCCTTCTTTCTGGATCCTCTAACACAATTTGACATAGCACATGGTGCTCACATCTATTTCAGACAGGGCACTGTTGGAATTTGTTTATTCCAAGCCACAGTTATCCATTTATGTGACATTAGAGAGTTATTTGATTTTTTAGTCATTCTCTTTGTGTGTAGTTGTGATCTCCACAATGTAACCTTTACTCTGACTTTTAAAAAGCTGCTTTGCAGTGACACATATTTTCAATTAATCTGGACTAAATTTCTGTCTTTTATTTAAAGAGCAGTTTTATTGGTAACCTCTATAAATATCCCAAATTACTTCTGATTGTATTCTATTAATCTAATTTTTTTTAATTTTTTTGATTAAATAATATAAGTGAGAGCATGTTTATAATAAAAAAAGTCTGCTCCTCCTACACATGCATAGCCTCTCCCATTATCAACATCTTCCACTGAAGTGGTACATTTGTTACAGTGGATGAACCTATATTGACATAGCATAATCACCCAGACTGCATAGTTTATATTAGGGCTCACTCTTGGTGTTGTGCATTCTATGGGTTTGACAAATGTATAATGACATCCATCATTGTGATATCATACAGAGTATTTTCACTGTCCTGAAAATCCTTCTTGCTCCACCTACTCATCCCTCTCCCCTCCCAGCCCCCAACCCCTGTGAATACTGATCTTTTTATTGGCTCCTTAGTTTTGCCTTTTCCAGACTGTCATGGAATTGGAATCATACAGTGTGTATCTTTTCTTGGTTACTTCCAAGTCTTGGCAATTATGAATAAAGCTATGTGCAGGTTTTTGTGTAGACATAAGTTTTTAGTTCATTTGGGTAAATACTAAGGAACATGATTGTGCATACTGTGAGAGTATGTTTACATTTGTAAGAACTGCCACACTGTCTTCCAGAGTGGCTGTACCATTTTACATTCCCTCCACAATGAGTGAGTGTTCATGTTGCCCCGCATCCTTGCAGCATTTGGTGTTGTCTGTTCTGGATTTGGGCCATTCTAATAGGTGGGTAGTGGTAGCGCATTGTTGTTTATTTTGCATTTTTCTGGTGACATATTATATGGAACATCTAGTCATATGCTTATTTGTCATCTATATATCTTCTTTAGTGAGATATCATCTGTTAAATTCTTTGGTCCATTTATTAATGAGGTTGCCTACTTAAAAAAAAAAATCCTTCCCTGAGGATATGTTTTTCTTGAATTTTAAAGAGAGTGGGCTTTTAGAGACAGCAATGTGAGAGAGATAAACAGCAATTGGTTGCCTCCCATACATGCCTCATCTGGGGATCAAACCCACAACTTAGGTATGTGCCTTGACCAGAAATCAAACCTGCAACCTTTTGGTGTATGCTCAACCAACTGAGCCACCCGGCCAGGACAGGTTGCCTACATTTTTATTGTTGAGTTTCAAGTTCTTTGGATAACAGTTCTTTATTAGATGGGTCTTTTGTGAATATTTTCCCCAAGTTTTGACTTGTATTCTCATTCTGTTGATATTGTCTTTCACAGAGTAGAATTTTTTAATTTTTAATAAATTCTAGCTTAGGATTTTGTTCATAGATCATGCCTTTTGTGTTTTATCTAAAAAGTCATAGTCCAACCCAAGGTTATCTAGCCTTTCTCCTGTTATTTTCTAGGAATTTTGTAGTGTTGTGTTTTACACTTAGATTTGTGATGTATTTTGTTAATTTTTTGTGAAAGGTGTAAGGTCTGTGTCTAAGCATATTTTTTATGTTTTTTGCATGTGGATGTCCTGTAGTTCAAGCACTATTTGTTGAAAAGTTATCATTGCACCATTGTATTGCTTTTGCTCCTTTATCAAACAGCAGTTGACTATATTTATGCAGGTCTATTTCTGGGCTCTCTATTCTGTTCCATTGATCTATTTATCTATTCTTTCACCAATACCACACTATGTTGATTACTGTAGCTTTATGGCAAGTGTTGAAGTCAGGTACTATCAGTCCTACAACTTTGTTTTGCTCCTTCAATATTTATTTGTTACTCTGGGCCTTATGTTTCTCCACATATACTTGAGCAGTTTATCAATATCCACAAAATTATTTGCTGGGATTTTGATTGGGATTGTATGGAATCTATAGATCAAGTTGGGAAGAACTGACATCCTGATAATATTGAATCTTCCTATCTATGTACATAGAACATTTCTCCATTTATCTAGTTTTCTTTGAGTTCATTCATTAGAATTTTGTAGTTTTCCTCATATAGATCCTGTACGTATTTTGTCAAATTTATGTCTAAGTATTTCATATTTTGAGTGCTAATGTAAATGACAATGTGTTTTTTTTTGTTTTGTTTTGTTTGTTTTTTTAAAATATATTTCATTGATTTCTCACAGAGAGGAAGGGAGAGAGATAGAGAGTCAGAAACATCGATGAGAGAGAAACATTGACCAGCTGCCTCCTGCACACCCCCTACTGGAGATGTGCCCGCAACCCAGGTACATGCCCTTGACCGGAATCGAACCCGGGACCTTTCAGTCCGCAGGCCGATGCTCTATCCACTGAGCCAAACCGTTTTCGGCGGCAATGTGTTTTTAACTTCAAATTACACTTGCTCATTGCTGGTATATAGGAATATGACTGACTTTTATATATTAAGTCAATTTTATATATTACAACCTTGCTATAATCACTTATTAGTTCCAGAGGTTCCTTTGGTCAGTTCTTTCACATTTTCCACATAGCTGACCATATCATCTATGAGAGACAGTTTTATTCTTCCTTCTCAATCTGTATGCCTTTTATTCCCTTTTGTTGTCTTATTGCATTAGTTAGTACTTTCAGTAATATATTGAAAAGGAGTAGTGAGTGGGAACATCCTTGCCTTGTTTCTTATCTTAGTGGTAAAGCTTTGAGTTTCTCATCATTAAATATGATGTTAATTGTAGGTTTTTTTTTTTTTTAGATATTCTTTATCAAATTGAGGAAGTTCCCCTCTCTCTCTAGTTTACTGAGAGCTTTTATCATGAAAGTGTGTTGGATTTTGTCAAATGCTTTTTCTGTATCTACTAATATAATAGTGCAATTTTTCTTTTCTTTTTAAATCTTTATTGTTGAGATTATTACAGATGTCCCTCCCCCCCCCCCATTGCCCTCCTCCACCTGGTTCCTGCCCACCCCCCAGACCTTCACCACCCTATAGGTAATGCATATATGCATATAAGATCTTTGTTTAATCTCTTTCTGTCCCCCCTTCCTCTGAGAATCGTTAGTCTGTTCCATTTCCATGCCTCCAATTCTATTTTATTCATCAGTTTATTCTGTTCATTAGATTTATTATTCATTATTTTGATTTTTAGATTCAATTGTTGATAGGCATGTATTTGTTGCCATTTTGTTGTTCATATGTTTGATTTCTTCTTCTCCTTCTCCTTCTCCTTCTCCTCCTCCTCCTCCTCCTCCTCCTCCTTCTTCTTCTTCTTCTCCTTCTCCTCCATCTCCTCCTCCTCCTCCTCCTCCTCCTCCTCCTCCTCCTCCTCCTCCTCCTCCTCCTCCTCCTCCTCCTTCTCCTCTCCTCCTCCTCCTCTCACTTGGTTGTGCTGTATAATTCTTTTTATACATTGTTGGATCTGAGTAATTTGTTTTTATTCCATTGTTTCCCAAATTAATTTTAATATGGAACCCTTTACACAAAGCAGCTGTTAACAGTGTGTAACAAGTTCTGTGTACTCACTTCTTCTCTCTCTCTCTCTCTCTCTCTCTCTCTCTCTCTCTCTCATCCATTTGCCTGCAGACCTGTATCCTCCTCTTCTCACCCCTGCCCCTTTCTTCGTTTGCCCTTGTTGAGGACTTTTCCCTGTGCTCACCTGCCCAAGCCGGATCCTACTCAGATGTGTGCAGATCTCTGCCTGTTTGAATCCCTTCTGCCAGGTGCTCAGTAAAAGGATTTCCAATTTGTAATTTTTACTCTTGCTTGGATTATTTACCCTTTGATACTTACTATATAACCTTATTCCCCATTCCTGAGTCATTGAACTAGAAATGGCCAGGGGGCACTTTTCTATTTTTAATGGTAACCTTAGAGCCAGACTCTCTTCTCAGAGGTCAATTTCGTGTAAGTCTCACCAGGCGAATGCACCTGCAAGGAGACTCAGGCCAAAAGGGAACACACTGAAAACTCCACACTTCCAAGCGGCCTCCTTATGGTAGTTCCTGTTTAGATTTTTGCCATTTGCAATAGGCAACAGTCTTATTAGTTTTGTGTCACTTTGCAGAAATTTGGGGCAAGATCCTCATGCCTCAGTTTCTCCATCTGTAAAATGGAGACAAGAATGTGATCTTATATAATATGAACTTTTTGCAAAGAACTTGTCATATAAATGTGGCTGGTTCAAATATAACTAACCCCAAATGTGTTCATCATTTAAAATGGAAACCTGCAAAGAGCAATTTGATAGTAACTGCATTTCCAATGAGTGGCTTGAGGTCACAGTTCATAAAATAGTCCTGCACCGCTTGGGTCATTTTCTACAGAATTTGTAAACTGAAGGGATGGAATGCTCTCTGCTGTGTAAATTCTGCATCTGCTGTTTCTTACAACTGCTTTCCCTAGGGCATAAGTGACCGAAGCAGTGGAGTTAGTAGAGAAAACAGGTGTGCCTGTTCAAAGGAGGAAAGTAAGTGTATTTATGAAAATGATCTCCCCAGCACCCCGGCTCCTCTCCAGGAGAGATGCACAATGCAGGCATCCCTGTGGGCAGAGCCGACTGGTGCAGAGCTGGCTTCTTGCATGGACTTCCCAACTTGTAGCTTGGCAAGTTCAGGATGGCAGCTTGCCCCCAGCCCGTGAGATAAGAGATGCGTGCTTGTTCTCTGCGGCACTGCCGAGTGCCTTTGGTTTTAGCTTGTTGAGATTTTGTCAGTGAGAGTTAGAGTAATGCACTAGTCTGGGTACATGCTTTCAAAACCTGAACCCTAGAACTGCTCATTAATAAGTAAGACAGGTCAGGAAAACTGTTTTCCTTTCATTTCAAAGCTATTTTTTCAAGGATCTATGGCTGAAGGGGATGGTAAGTCTAAGTGAAAACGTAAGGGATCTTAATGATTAATCTTAAAGGAGGGAACCAAACCTCAGGAAGGGTGCCCAGGAACTCCTCAAGGTCCCTTACTTGGTGAAGACAATAAGGCCCAAGGTCTATCAGCTCTGAACCTTTGAAGATTTGGAAACTGGATCTTGTCAGTACCTAGGAACATTTTTTTAAAAAAAATATATTTTTTATTGATTTCAGAAAGGAAGGGAGAGAGGGGATAGAAACATCAGTGATGAAAGAAAATCATTGATTGCCTACCTGCTGCACACCTCTTACTGGGGATCAAGCCCAAAACCCAGGCATATGCAATGACCAGGAAGTTCATAGGTCAACACTCAACCACTGAGCCATGCTGGCCAGGTGGTACCTAGGAACTCTTGAAGACTATCTGATGTCCACAAAACTTGAATGAGATTGTACAAAGCAATGTTGGTTTGACTTATACGGAGAAATGATCTGTCAGATTGACTGGACACCCTTATTGACTGGATAGAATATTTTTATTAATTTACAACAAGAAATAAAATTCTCAAGTGTGCCAGGCATTTATACAAACTTGTCTAGCACTTTTCTCTGTAGGATGGCTACAGAGAAAGCTAAAATATGGTCAGAACACTGAATATTGAACATGGAGAGTCATTTAGTTAATATTAATATTGAGCCCATCAAGGCATATAATCTGATGTATCAAGATTTATGCCAAGCAAACTAGATGTTTGAGCCAGGGGTTCAGAACCCCTTCTTCCCTGGTAGTACTGCAAGCTTCCTGGCCCGTATGAATTACCTCTTTTTTTATATTCTGATGTGAAATTTCTTTCCTCACTTAGTATTTCTCAAATGTGTCTTATGGCTCCCTAGTCCTACCAGATGCTTTGAGGATAAAAGGATTCTGGGGTGAAAAATTCAACGCTCCATACCATATCCTCATTTTGTGGTTCATTATTCTCATTAGCACATTAAAATTTCGGAGTAAACCTGATTAACTTAGTTCACTCCCACATTTTTCAAATTTACTTGATAAAGGAACACTTTTATTGTGGAATATCTACTAACATCCCAAAGAGTGTTCAGAGGAAGACACTTTGGGAAATGCTAACATAGCCACAAGTGTCACCAATTGGGTAACAGTCAAGGTCTCTTGCTTCTTACACTCGGCCTGGATAACAGAGTTTGCTGGGTGCCTTACTGTTGTCGCCAGGTCCTGCCTATATTGACAGAAGACAAAAGAAGCAAAGGAAAACAGGGAAAAACCTAAAGAAAGGGGCAATGGTCCTAGAGTGAAATAAGTGTTAGAGCCTAGAGTGGTTGGCTTCTAAAGTTCCTTCTAGTCCTAACTATTTGGGGCTCTAAACACTCTGGGGAAAGAATATTCCTTTATTCCTTTATTGGGCTACTATACTTTTTTTTTCTCTCACAGTGGAGAAAAATACAACTTTGTTTAATGGGTCAGGGAGGATTTTCTGAGACCCTACATGAGTCATTATGAGTTCTTATTTGTAATGGTGTTTAAGCCTTAGCAGGTGGCATGTTGGGAGAAGGCCAGGCTTGACATTGGAAGACCTGGGCTCAAATCCCAACACTGGCCCATTGTTATTTTGGGCAAGTGACTTCAGCTCTCTGACCTTTAGTCTTCTTCAGCAATTCAGATGGGGATGACAGTGTTGGTTTGTAATGTTATCGTGAGTATTAAATAATGGGTGGATAACATCTAACTGAGCTAAGCACTGTGCAAAGTCTTTGGCATGCTCTTTTCTTTTCAATCTTCCTAAACAATTCTACAGAGTAGGTACAGCAGAAGCAGAGACTGAGTCTGCTCAAGGACACACAGCTAGTATGCCCTTGGGTGGAGCAGAATTTGACTCCAGAAGTCCTTTTTCTCTGCGACAATCCTATATACAGATGCCTCATCTAGCAGATAAGTATGAAATCCATGTTTTTTATTTAACATAATTAGCCCATAGCCAAGTGATTAGACTGAGGCATGTTAGGTATGAAAATATGGATAAAGGCAGAGAAAATAACCCTCTAGGGAAGAAAAATCTCAAACCAGATAAAATGTGTATGTTATTTAACAGCAGTATTTTTAAAAAAATATATTTTATTGATTTTTTTACAGAGAGGAAGGGAGAGGGATAGAGAGTTAGAAACATCAAGGAGAGAGAAACATCGATCAGCTGCCTCCTGCACACCTCCTACTGGGGATGTGCACGCAACCAAGGCACATGCCCTTGGCTGGAATCGAACCCGGGACCTTTGAGTCTGCAGGCCAACGTTCTCTCCATTGAGCCAAACCGGTTAGGGCGTATTTTTATTAGATGGTATATACGAAGGTCTGCATGATGCTTGGTCATCACTGCATACAGAATTTTTTGTTTTTTGGTTGTGTTCATATATGGCTATACTGGACTGCATGCTCCACATTGGCAGCCTGTCATATTTTACAGTGAACACTTGCGGTCACTCAACCTTCTGGTGATTTCTCACATTATGGGAGCTATCTTTCCAGATAATGCATAGAAGCCAGATAATGCATATCTCAGAATCTGTGGCTAGGGGACAGGCCTGTGACCTAGGATCTGTGACATGGCCCATGCAAGGTAGACTTGGAAGTGGGCCACAGGAGGCTGTGGCTGCATGGGAGGGAACCAATCTTCTGCTAAGATTGATGGTGGAGATATGTGGGGGAGGTGACAGTGGCAGAGTTCCTGGCTTCCAGTCCTTAGGGTCATAGGTATTGGGTATCAGTGCAGTGGTGTTTCCTTAGAGAAGGCCCCCGTGCTGTGGTTGAGCACCATTTCTGGCTGTGTAGTTTCAGAGTTTAACACAGGGGTGGGCAAACTTTTTGACTCGAGGGCCACAATGGGTTCTTAAACTGGACCGGAGGGCCAGAACAAAAGCATGGATGGAGTGTTTGTGTGAACTAATATAAATTCAAAGTAAGCATCATTACATAAAAGGGTACGGTCTTTTTTTTTTTTTTTTTTAGTTTTATTCATTTCAAACAGGCCGCATCTGGCCCGCGGGCCGTAGTTTGCCCACGGCTGCTAGCCTGTCTGGAGAGACCTGAGCTACCTAATAATACTGTTTAATTTCTTTTTCCATTTAAATTTGCCAGAGTGGGTTCTGTTGTTTATAACTCAAAATCATTACCAATCCACTATGTAATTATAATGCCTGACACTGTGCCAGGCACGAGGGAGAGGCTCAATGAATGCCTGTTGAATGTATAAATGGGGGGCAATGTGAGACTGTTTGATGGTGGTGGTGGTGTGTGTGTGTGCATGCATGTGTGAATGCTGCTATAGCTATTAAAGCTAAAAATGCTTTGATCTTGATTCCCTTGGACTCTTTATGGATTTGGTAGAGGGGCATTTTTTTTTTCTACCTGTGACTTTGTAAGAACATTGACAATATTAATATATCACTTCTTCACTATCATTGTTTTGAGGGGCTGTAACTGATGTATAGATACGTTTATACCAGGTTTCCCTGCTGGGGTCTAACCCCAGCAGGTCTAGGGGTCCCCAAAGGTGTGGATGGAGTCGGCAAAGAAGGAAAGACTCGGAGGCATCGTTCAGTTGATCAGCAGCCTAGCCAGGATCTCTAGCCAAGTTCTGATCAGGATCTCCAGCGAAGTTCTGGTTAGGATCTCCAGCCAGGTTCTGTGTCCACGTTCTCTTGCTAGGTTCTCCAACCAGGTTCTCCAGGTTCTCCAGCCAGGTTCTGTAGCCATGTTCCTTGCTAGGTTCTCCAGCCATGTTCTGTCCAGGTTCTCCAGCCAGGTTCAGTCACCAGGTTCTAGTCAGGTTCTCTTGCCATGTTCTATCCAGGTTCTGTCTCTAGGATCTTCAGCCAGGTTCTCTCGCTAGGTTCTGTCTCTAGGTTCTGAGGCCAGTTTCTGTCCAGGATCTTTTGCCATGTTCTCTCCAGCGAAGTTCTTCTGTCTCTAGGTTCTGTGTAGGTTCTGTGTCTAGATTCTGTGTGTCCTGTTGTCTTGTTACATCTGTATTTATACCAGTTGATTCCAATCCTATCAATCTCTATTCCAAAGGTTAGGGTGTTTCTTATCTCCATTCGAGGGAGTAAAGATTATGTAGCTTAAGCATGATTGTTCGTAGTTAAAGTGATTAATTACCCGCCTGGCACTTAGTTAAGGGGTTTTATCCCCTCCCTAACTTCAGGGGAAAATCCCTACCTGGGGAAACAACCTTTCTCAGAGAGGTGACCTTGGTTAAAACACATAGTGCCAAGAAGGTGAGCAAACATATTAAGAACAGTATGCCATATATGCCAGGTCCCTTGAAACAGCAAGGATGCACCGGCTCCCGGCATTTCCCTCTACTGCAATTATGTAGATAAGTTTTGTTCCTTTCTGCTTGTCCAAAAGAAACTTGGAATGTATGAGGTCTGGGGTTAACTTTTGTGTTAGAGCTGACAATTTTCTAGTGAAGAATCTTCCTGAAAATTGCTTCCTCCTTTGAGAGACGTTTAACTATGAGTCTCAAAGAGTCAAAGGAACATTTTTTAATTTGTTATTTTTGTTTCATATTTTGAAATACATTTTACTATTTATAAGGGATTATTCAGGAATTGGTCCAATTTAGTATTGTGATTTGTGGTAGTTCAGGGATTGAGCAGAGCTTTGCTTGCCACCCACTCCTCAGGCCCCAGGGAGCCCCAAATAACAACGTTTTACATCTCAATAGCATAAAGGATTTAGTCCAGAAACTTTATAAAATGGGAGTGTTATATGTTGGGACAAAGTTTCCCTTACTTTCCTTGACAATTTTGTAGTTTTGTTTGATCATCCACTGGTTTCTGAGACATCCTTGAAAAAGAGGTTCTGAATAAAATGTCAGACTCACTTCTGGATTTGAAATTCTTCTCGGAAAGAGACAAAAGGAGGTCAGTGAGTAGTAAGGAAGGAGAATGCAAGGTCACGTCCCCACCTCTCTCTCTCTCAGGCCAGAAGGAAGACTGACATCCCTGGGCGAAGCCACCTAGTGCTGCTCTGGTCTCTTTACTAAAGCAGCACACCTATGACCGCTCCAAGAGAAGCATTTTATATCCTGGAGTTTCAAGATCATCTTTTTTTATAGTTTTTTATTTTATTTTATTCAAAAAGGTGTTAGTTATGGAAATATTGTTAAATAGAAGTTGTTTTGGGAAGGTTATTTTTCCCCAGAAGGAAAAAGAGGACTGATGGCCACATAATCACACATTAGGGTGCTCTTAAGTGTCTGCTTTATCTGCAACAGGACATTGAAAAGATAAAGCTGACACTCTAGTTTAATCCCACCCCCAGCACAGTCAAATTTTTGTGGCTCTTCTTTTTGTCAAGAATTAAGGATGAAATGTGCAAGAAACAGTTTTTTTTTTTTTAAAACAACAGCGGCTAAGTGACCACTATCACCTACCTTCTGTTACCAAGTTTCATACAGATAGTAGCTGGCTGGGTACTTCCAGGAGCTCTCTCCATATTTTGGTGCAAATGGGAAATAGTGTCTCATTGTACGTATAAAAGAAGTACACAAATAGTACTCAGTCATAAAAAGAAAGGAATTCTTACCCGTTGTGACAGCATGGATGGACCTGTAGAGTATTCTGCTAAGTGAAATAAGCCAGTCAGAGAAAGGCAAATACCATTATAATCTCACTTATATATGGAATCTAATAAACAAAATAACTGACAAACAAAATAGAAACAGAGGCATGGATACATGGAATAGACTGACAGCTGCCAAGGGGAGGGGGATGGGGATGGGAAGAAATTTACCAAAGAACATGTATATATCACATAGACACAGATAATGGTATGGTGATAACCAGAGGGAAAGAGGGGTAAGGGTAGGTGGTGAGGGGCAAAGTGGAGATAAATGGGGACGGAATGAAACTTTGCTTTGGGTGATGGGCGCACAAAGCAGTGTGCAGATGATGTTTTGTTGAGTTGTACACTTGAAACCTATGGTTTTGTGAACCCGTGTCACTCCAATAAATTCAATTAAAAAATAAAATAAGAACTCTTACCATTTGCAATGTCATGGATGGAACTGGAGAGCATTATGCTAAGTGAAATAAGCCAGTCAATAAAGGAAAAATACCACATGATCTCACTCATTCATGGACAATAGAGACCATTATAAACTTTTGAACAATAATAGATACAGAGGCAGAGCTGCCTCAAACAGATTGTCAAACTGCAGCGGGAAGGCCGGGGAGGGTTGGGGGGCAGGAGGTAGGGGGGTAAGAGATCAACTAAAGGACTTGTATGCATGCATATAAGCATAACCAATGGACATAAGACACTGGGGAATAGGGGAGGCTAGGGGACTGTCTAGGGTGGGGGAATAAAATGGACACATATGTAATACCCTTTGTAATACTTTAAGCAATAAAAAAAAATAAAAAAATAAAAAAATAAAATAAATTTAAAAAACAAGTGCAAAGGAAACAGGTGCTAATGCATAATAGTTCTTTCTTGGCATATCTGAGTTAGACTCTTGTCAATTGGTTTCACCTTTGGAAGACGTCTATACTGGCCAGTGGTTGCCATAGAAATCATACGTGCTTAACTTAGAACTAGGCAGCTGATATTTAGGGCTGGCAAGGACAAATGGTATTAACTTCATCCACCAGAGTTCTAGAAGCATAAAGGCATTGCCTCTTACCAACACAATAGGAATCTTTGTTTCACATAAGTGTGTTTTGCTAGTAAGGGTGAATCTTTTGCCCTGTGGGAAGGGAAAAAGTCGAAATAACCTTTTTATTTTAAGGCATTGTATGTTGGCACTTATATTCTATTTTTATAATGTAGAATAAACTTGATTTAAGAAATAAGACCATTCATACCACAAAATGCTTGACATGATGTATATACATATTTAAATTCTCAACTTTACTATTTTTAGGATTTGGCTTTGTGCTCTCCCTTAAAACCTGGGTCTTATTTTTAAACTAATATGTATATATCATATTATCACATATGACAAGTTATGCATCATATAAAATTTATATAACACTAATATTTTAGTATACATGTTCAACCTATTTTTTGTGCTTGAATACATTTATACAAGTACACTTGTGTGTATTGAAAAATTGTAATAATATTATACTAGAGGCCCAATGCACAAAGATTCATGCAAGAATGGGCCTTCCTTCCTCTGGCTTCTGGCACTGCCTTCGCTCCAGCCAGGAGTTGCCTTTCTGCCTTCCCACTCTGCCCAGAGGCCCGGATTGGCTGGGGCACTGCAGAACACCTGTGTCGTGGCCATGGTGACGATGAAAGTGTCCCACCCAAGCCCTGTCCACTCAGGCCTGCATATGCAAATTAACCCGCCATCTTTGTTGGGTTAATTTGCATACTCACGCCTGATTGGCTGGTGGGTGTTATGAAGATACAGTCAATTTGCATCATTCTCTTTTATTAGAATAGATTTACTGATTTATAATTTTCATTTTCCCACCATATCATATCTCAAATATTTTGTTTTGTTAAATACTCTTTAAAATCAGGATAGTGCTCCAATATAAGCATGTACCATGGTTTAGCTAATCCCTAATATTGCACATTCAATTGTTTCTCAGGTATATTGAAAGTGCATGCTCCTTATGTGGAAATCCTTGGATTCATCTCTGCTTAGGTTCTTGGCATAAATCCTTAGAAATTAAATTGCTAATTCAAATGGTGTGTATGTTTTGACACATGTTGTCAAATTACTCTAAAGATGAACCAAGACAACAGGGGGATGAGGGCATGAGTGAGGGGATTAAGAGGTAATGGGGGGATGAGGACACATATGTAATACCTTAATCAATAAAGAAATTAAAAAAAAGATGAACCAATCACACTCTTACTCGTATTGTATATATGTGTTCATTTCTTTCTATGCTTGTATATACTGGTTATTATTGCTTTTTAAGTTCTTGTTCAGGTAATAAGCAAAAAAAAAATATCTCCTTCTTAGATTTGCATTTTGAGGTGCAATAGTCTTATCATCAATGTTAATATTTCTGGAAACTCCTAGTTTATCCTGCTTACTGTGTTTTAAAAGGAACAGAAATGGTAGTATTTTAATACAGTAAAAGTTGTGGAAGTTTAAAGCTATGATTTAGTAGAGAATTCACAATTTTTCAGATGTCCAGCTGTTGAGATTTCACTGTAACAAATACAGGCTGCTTCATTGGTAATATCAAATGGGCCACTTTATTTAATATTATTTCTTAACACAAATCTTGGAAATGTATAATCCGATAAGTTCAATGGGAAATTGTGCAGAGATTTTTTTGGGCTACCGCTTGAGGAGATGTGTTTGTGAATTCAAGGATACGTTTAATTTGGCCAAATTGAGGTACCAGGTAGCAGCATTCAAAAGGGACGTAATGCCCATCTGATCATATTTCTGTGTTCCTTGTTTCATCATAAATGCTTACGTATTTTTGCATGCTTTTTAAGGTTGAAATAAAAATAGTCACAAAAAATGTTCAGGTGTTTCTGGACAATATGCACACAGAGGCACTTTGGGGTCAGTTCTTCATCTCCTACTGTTTCTACTATGGCATGAAGGATGGGAAGAGAAATCATGATTTAGTTTTCTCAAATTGTGGAATCATTGTAAGGTCACTTGAGAATACAAACGAATCCCCTGAGAGCTCTGAGAGACCCACCTGCAGATCTTCTCCAGGAATCAAACAGATGGCCAGCAGATAAGTGACCACTCCAATTGGACAAAAAGGGAGCAGTTCTTGCCCTTGTCATAACACACCAGGTCTAGTTGCTTTCCTTGGCCATTGCCTACTTCTCCATCGGAAGCAGAGCTAGTCCCCTCTCTGTGCTCTCTTGTGCATATCTCTATTTGGGCATTGGCTTCAAGGCATCCTTTTTAGATATATTTTCATCAGGCTGCCCAGATACTACTACACTGTGAGCCTCACCTTTTACCCATTTTAGACCTCAAGTCCCTAACACACAGTACTTGGTACAGACAGGCATCCATATTTGCATGATCTTTCTGTGACAAGATTACCAGCCTTAGGCTCCTCTGCATGGTGACCAAGAAGGGCAGCTTAGAGCATCCGGAGGCCCAGGCTTTGCAAGGCTTGAGTAGACCTGGGTGGGAGTCTGCTGTATTTCACTTTAGACTCAAACCCTGTATCCCCCCTGAGACCTTGAAATTTTTGCCTGCAGTTTTCTTAATATTGCCACAATTGGAATATCAAAGGAGCTATAATTTTTAAAACAATTATTATTGAGATCTGTTTGACCATTATAGGAGAGGAGTAGATATTATGAGAATTCATTGAAAGGTAATGTGAAGTGAATACCTCTGGTTTATCACTGTAACTTGAAAGGATGGGGAAGGGACTCTTTATTGCAAGGAATCACAAGCATTTTTGTTATTCTTTTAAGAGACTATGGTTCTAAACATGCTGGAGCAGCCCCACTGGGTGCCTCTTAAGTCAGCAGGAGCCTATGATCTAATCACTGCCACGTGCTCAGTTCTTGTGAGGAGTGTAAGACGCCCTTCGTGTAAAACCTAAAGTTCTCTCTTTAGTTTACCTGGAAAATATCTAAGTAGCTCAAATAAACCGTGAAATGATGAAATAATGCATGGGTTATTTCAAAACAGACATGCAATTTTAGATTAAAATATAGTTTACTTCAACGATTATTTGTGGTTTCCCATACAGTGTTCAGATGCTGACTATTGAAAAGTATCAGATGACTATTCTTTATACCTCAGCACTTAGAAGAGATTCGATAAATACACACATGTATTTCAAAGTCTCAAACCTGCCGGTGAAAAATCATTAATGTTTTATTTTGGTTAGAAAGATGGAGAAAACAATAGGCTATGATTAGCCTTTGGTTTCCTTCTGAGTAATAAATATGTACCAGATAAATATGATCCTCATGACAACATTATGCAAACATTTTCTACTTTTGTATTTTCCGTAGCCCCCTGGGAAAAAAATCACACATGTTTAGGGATTCTCTAATTTGAATAGGAAGAAAAAACCATGGGAGGTAGGCAAAGTTTGTCTCAGTGTCTACTTTTTACTTGAGCAGAACTCTTATCTCACATCAAATTACACAGGGAAAAATTCTGTTCCTCTGAGATTAGCAATTGCGTCACTCCATGTGTGTTTCTTATTTTGGCTGATAGATTTTTTTTTTTAAATTCTAGTTTCTTTCCACTTTTGCATGTGCTTTGATTTTGGGCTCAAGTGTATATTGTAGTTACTAAATTATAACTGTGATTTGGCTTCTCTTACTAGAGGTCTGTCAGCTTTATTCATATGAACAGCATTACTTTGGAGAAATAATTTTTGAGCCTTTTGGATTGCTGTGCCATTTTCACAGTTGCAAACCCTGGTGATGGGAACTTTATATGCCCGCAGAGATTATCTGAGTGTATAAAACAAGAAGTGGGGAGGAGAATGAGTACAGATAGAGCTGATGAAAGAAAACAGATAACACCTTAACTATTCAGCAGGTCGTTGTCACTTTTAAGACAGAGACATTTTTCTTTTAAAGAGAAAAGTCCTGCCTTAACTTAAATAACACACTGAATCCATCCCAAAGAGCTTTGGGTGGAGTTTTCTTTATCTCTTAGTAGGTCCCTCTTTATCCCTGGCCTCTGGTCTCTCCATTACAATATCGTTTTTCAAAGGGGAAAATTAGAACCATCCTTTGTATTTTTGCAAAGTTTTGTAAGGCATTATCGGTTTTGGATGCAGGCTCTTTACAAAGTGTAGGGAAAAATAAATGGCAGATACAAAAAGGGTGAGTTCATTTCTCAATATGGAATTTGGTTCTACTCTAAGAATTATAGCAGGAAAGGTTGAACTTGAAAAACGAGATATAAATAGGAAAATGGCGTTTCTGTACTGCGTTCTATTATTAGCCTTTTACCAGAATCATGTAGGTTTATCTAATGATGGGTAGCAAACTTGGAGGTCTGAAGGGCCATGCTGAACATGGGGCTGGAGACAGGAGCTTGTGGTACAGGGAGTGTGGGTCCCACCGGAGGAACTCCCATATCTGATAAGTTGGTTCCTGGTGAGAACTGGGCACAATGTTGCTGGATATTTTCCTTTTTTTTTTTTAAAAAAAAAAAAAAAAGGAAAATATGAACAATTTTTTAAGTTGAAAACAATTTTAAAAATTCAAAAGGATTTGCGAACTTCAAGATACTAGTTTGCAATACTGACCTGGAATGACATATGAGACAAATTGTTAAAGGAAGAAAAGCAACCTACAGAACAATACATACAGTGTAATCCCATTTGTTAAAAAAAAAACCCCTGCCATATACAGGTGTATATGTATATTTATATTTGTAGATGCATAGAAAATGATCTATAAAATAGTCTCCACATTGCTAACTGTTGTGACCACTGAGGAGGAGGGTGGTGTTATGTGGGGAGGGTTGTGAGTGTTTAGGGGAGGTTTTTGCTTTTATTCTATAAGGTTTTGTATTGTTGGCATTTAAAAATAATAAAAATGCTTTCATATATTGCTTATGTCATTAAAAACTGTTTAAGCCCTGACCAGTTTGGCTCAGTGGATAGAGCGTTGGCCTGCGGACTGAAGAGTCCCGGGTTCTATTCCAGTCAAGGGCATGTACCTTGGTTGCGGGCACATCCCCAGTAGGGGGTGTGCAGGAGGCAGCTGATTGATGTTTCTCTCTCCTTGATGTTTCTGACTCTCTATCCCTCTCCCTTCCTCTCTGTAAAAAATCAATAAAATATATTTTTAAAAAAACCTGTTTAAAACTAGGTGTTAATGTCCCATTACCAAAGTTTCCTCTTTTCTTAGGAAGTACACACAAAAATAAGGAAAAAGAATATAAACATTTTGTATCCTTTTATGGGCATAGCATAGTGTCATTCATACTAACAATAGGACACCAATCAGCTTTTGAAAGTTATTGCTGAAATAAGAGCATTTTCATGTACTGCTATAGCAGACTCAATTCTATGCCTCTAAAGCAGTGGTTCTCAACCTTCCTATTGCCGCGACCCTTTAATACAGTTCCTCCATAAAATTATTTTCGTTGCTACTTCATAACTGTAATTTTGCTACTGTTATGAATCATAATGTAAATATCTGATATGCAGGATGTATTTTCATTGTTACCAATTGAACATAATTAAAGCATAGTGATTAATCACAAAAACAATATGTAATTACATATGTGTTTTCTGATGGTCTTAGGCGACCCCTGTGAAAGGGTCGTTTGACCCCCAAAGGGGTTGTGACCTACAGGTTGAGAACCGCTGCTCTAAAGAAATATCAAAGTTCTTTTTAGAAAATATATCTTTATTGATTTAAGAGAGGAAAGGAGAGGGAAAGAGGCAGAAACATCAATGATGAGAGAGAATCATTGTTCAGCTGCTTCCTGCATGCCCCCCACTGGGGTCCAAGCCCACAACCCAGGCACATGCCCTTGACCAGAATAGAACCTGGGACACTTCAGTCTGCAGGCTGATGCTCTATCCACTGAACCAAACCAGCCAGGGATCAAAGTTCTTTTTTTATTTTACATGTATATTGGTTTTGTTTTTCATTAATAAATTGAGAGCTCCTGGGTCATTAAGCGTGTGCTTTGTTGTTGGTGATTCAGTGCCACTGTCTTCAGACTTTCTATTCTGTCAATGGTTGATTATTTCCCTTAGTGACAGCTGTCTTGGGAATGTATTTTACTGATCAAGTTTTAGATGGATGAACTGTTGTCAATTCATCACTACTACCGGGATGGTAACTCAAAATAAATAACCTACTGGTTGTTGATCCCTCTATAAGAGGGCAAATAATGCAAACTCTGTACATTGAAAAATTATTTAGCTGAAGAAGATCATTTCTCTTTACTTGAAATTGCTAAAAGGAAAAAGAAAGGAGAAAAGAAAATGAAAGAGCCTTTATCATTTAGATGAAAAATAGTTGGGAGAACAAAGCCACTTATTTCCAATATGAGGTATATAAAATGGAAATACCAAATGTGTTTTCTTACCTCTTTGCATTTTGCAGTTGCCCATATGCTGCAGAGCTTAAAATTGAATGATTCATAGACAACATGGTGAAATGCTATGTAAGTTCATGCTGTATGTGAACTCTTGTAAATTGCAGTGCTGACATGAACTCAAACCCTTCACCATTCCAATTCGTTGTTAGAAAACACATGTTCAGTACCAGAGTGGCAAAAACTCCCTCGACAAGAGTTGCTGCTCTCAATTTGCACTCCTATTAGCAGTTTTAAAAAATCTAACAATTAAATACTTAAATAATGTTACCATCACCCCTCCTGTTTCTTATGTCAAACGGTGCCATGGAATTCCATTTAGAGCTTTCCTCAGCGAGAAGGAAAGAAGAATGAATGAAAGCGTACCATTCAAAATATTAAAAATGATCTGGGAGAGAGACGGAAGGTCGTTTCATTCCCCCGGGTTCCCGAATCAGGGAGAATAAAAGCACGTTGTTGCAGGATTTTATTATCCACTCCCCAGCCGAATGCAGCGGTGGGGCTCTTGGAGAAACCGCCGCTTTATCTTAAATGCACTGCGGCATGCTGCAGCACTGAAGGGTTTCAGGGGAACAGTCACTCCATTATTTTTGCAGAGATTACCTGCTTCAAGTGAAACCTATCCGGAATCCTTTCTGACCTGGCTGGTATTGTGATATTGATAACCAGCCACACTTTCCAGCCCCTTATCTTGCCTTCTCCGGGATAATCTTTTCTTCTGGATCTTAATTCTGCTAATAGCACCCTTGACTGGCTGCCAGACAACAAACACAGGCAGGTGAAAAATGAATGGCTCCAGCCTGACCGCTGATAACTTCCAAAGGCTTTTTATTCTCAACGTTCCCTCCAAAAAATACAAGATGACAGGCTGCCTGTCAATCGCATGCCTCTTGCTCTACGCTGCAGGCACCTCCCTCCCCCACCAGCCACCTCCCTTCTTATGATTTATTCCTGCAGGGAAATGGCTAGTTGATCTCTGTTCTATTTGCTTTTTTTTCTTCAATGCATTTTACTTTACTTCTTTTTTTTAATTTGGAAAGTAATATATATGTGTTAAGAAGAGCTAGAAAGCCCACAGGAGGTTATGAAGTAAAGTGTTCTCCACTCTTATTCGTAATGGTTAATCACTGAAGACAGTTTGATGTGAATTCTTCCAGACTCTTCTTCATTCAGGGATCAACAAAAGTAGGTTTATAGTTGTATGTAAAACACAGAGTTTAATCTTGTATCATTACTTATTAATTGTTGTATTATTTATTTGTATTACAACTATAAGCCTACGTATGCCCACCCCATGTACACAGTAACATATATGTCTATTTTTTATTTTTAACGATGACAAAAAGTGATACAATCTATTCATATTGTGTTCTTCATAATATATCATAAAGATCCTTCCTTACTACACACAAATATTCTTTATCCATATTTAATGGCTGTAAGATAGTCCATATTATGCATGTAACATAATTCACTTAACCAATTCCCTGTTTATAAACATTTTTATTGTTTTTAAATTTTTTCTATAGTTTGTGTGTAATACATTTCTAATTTCATTTTCTACTGCAACAAACACTCATATTTTTACAGCTACCCAAGAATTATTTCTAGTTGAGGTTTTGAAACCTCCATAATTTTTGTGTGTTTTGTTTGCTATATTTTGTTTAAAAATGAGGAACACATGATATTACCAAATCAAAGGTGAGAGTTGGAGAAAGTAATTTCCCATGTCACTGGTTAATGCATAGATTTACCTCCTGTGACTCTCAGTCTTGGTGTAGTTTAAAATGAACAAAATGCATGTGCACCACAGGTATGCAAAATAGTTTTAGAGAAAATACTTCCCTGATTTATTATCTGTGGGAATAAGTTATACAATTCTGGGGGAAAAAAATCGAACGTTTTTATTCTGTGAAATCAATATACTACATTGTATAGCACTTGAACGCTGGAAAGTACTGCAAACAGCTTACTGCCTTCCCCTGCAAGGGGCTCTGGAGAGCCCGTAGTGCAGGCTGTCGGGGGAACAATGGCTTGTTTGCTCCAGAGTAAAATTCTGGACTCCTGAAGGGGTCCCTGTCGTTCGGTGTCCCTCAGACCTGGGCACTGTGTTTAACAACGTAGTGAAATCAATCTCAGAATAAGACTCATTTGGTACCAAAGCAATGATTTAGGTGGAACATTTGAACATATGATTATAAGGTAAGTCCTACTAAGGAGGCCTGGCATGATTAGCTTTGCTGGAATATAAAAAAGTATCAACTGTTCCTTCAGGGAAATCATTTTAATAGATAACAGCATGTTGTACAATGTTTCATCAGTGATATTTAGATCTAAATTAAGAGCAGTTGTGAGATGGGTTGCCGATTTTTCTTGTGATAAAAGGGAAATAGTTCAAGAAATATAGACCAGATGTTATCTTAATCCAGACCTCATGTAAAAAAGCACACTATGGGACAGTAATAATAGTCTATTCTACCTGTTTTTAATTTTCCTACTCTCAGACACCCCCTGTGAAAAATAGATTAAACCAACACATCATTTATGCATCAGCACTAGACTGGGGTTTGCTTTATATGGAATGTACAGATTGAAGTTTGCAGCCACTGGTTTTTGATAAATGTTTTAAAATGCTCGTTTGACAGTAACATTTAAGAGGGAAAAACCCTTAGATGGTCAATGGCTTAGAAGGAAAGTTCACAATTTGAGGATAATCCAGACTTCAAAAAAGATTGTTCAATTCATTGCTCCTTGACTCAGAGTTAAAATCTGTAATAAATTTATACAAAGCCAATATCAGAAAAATGGGTAGTAGGGAACTTCTGCTCCTGAAAAGTGCTTCTAGTTCTTTTATAAGCATCTATGGATGGCCTGTCTGCAACTATTGATAAGGAATCATGGCCTAATTGGTCCAGAATGTGACAGCCACTGCCCTCCCCCAGGTGGGAGTGGGGGAGGGTGTCAAGGGTTCATTTAGCAGGAGAGCAACTTCTCAGTCATGCTTCTGTCCTGGGGCCCCCCCCATGCCTCTCACCTCATCTCACCTGTGCCTGAGAGAGACTGCATTAACTGTGGTGTTGCATGTTAAACTCGGATTCTAGGCAAATCTTTGAAAGGTGTATGTGTGTGAGAGAGCTAGCCTTAAGGCCCCTGAGAGCGGGAGAAGGCTGCAGGGGCTGGCAGGGAGCCCTTGTGGGTGAAGTAAAATGGGTGGAAAACCAGAAGGAGGAGTGGGGACCCTGGGACCAGATGCACACATGTAAGGGTACAAGGACTACTCCATGTCAATCTCTATGATCTCAGGTATGCTAGTTATTGTTAAAAGTTACTTGGTTATCTTTGTTTCTAGATAAGTTGGAAATCTCTGGTGTAATGTAAAATCTCGATTTTTTAAAATCATGGCAAAACATACGGACATAACAAAATTTACCATTTCCACCATTTTTTTAAGTGTACACTCGGTGGCATCAAGTACATCCACATTGTTGTGAAACCACTCCCAGAACTTTTCCATCTTCCCACATGAAACTTTGTGTTCGGGAAACAATAACTCCCCTTTCTGTCCTCCCCCTAGCCCCTGGTAACCACTGTTCTATTTTCTGTCTTTATGGTTTTGACTCATTCCAAGAACTTCATAGGGGTGGACTCATACAATATTTGTCCTTTTGTGACTGGCGTATTTCACTTGGCATAATGTCCTCGAGTTCATCCATGTTGTAGATGTGTCAGAATTTCCTTCCTTCTTAAGGCTGAACAATATTCCATGTATGTATATACCACACTTGGTTCATCCATTCGTCTGTCTATGGGGACTTGGGTCGCTTCCCACTTTTGACTGTTGTGAATAATGCTGCTATGAATTTCCTGGTTTTCAGAACAGCATGCTGGCTGCTCAGGCACGTCTTCAGGCTGGATGGAGGCCTGGGGAGGCCAGTTGTGACCTTTGCCTAAGAACAAATGCTACTTTTTCTCTAATGGAAAGTAGCTGTGCATAGAAAAGGATACTAAAGCAATCATTGAATGGCCCCAAGAGTTAAAATAGGTTGGAATTCTCTTCCTGGGCACACTTTCTCAGAGGGAGAACTCTGCTCTTTTTGATTACGGCTGCCTCCAGGCCTTGCTTCTTTCTGTTTGTCTGTGGCCAAAGGCAGTTACTGTGCTGAAGGCAAAAATCCGGACAACCTCCGGGAGAGCAGCACCTACTCGGGGGAGGACCCAGTAACTGCCGGCAAAACGCTTCGTCATTTTCCACCGAGGCTCTTTTCAAAATGCGATATTTCCATTTTTATTTCATGACAGAGAAGCAAGACTGTGTAATAAGAAAAATGAGCCTTTAGGGGCCGCCCACACAGCTCGACCTCTGCAGGGGGAGTTGTTCCAAATGCTTCAATAGGGATTACAAGTCAGGATTTACATTTTTAAACAATTAACCTTCCAATCACCAGTGACAGTCTAAGGGCATTTTAATGACCATTGTTGTTTTAATTGGAATGACAGCAAACGCTTTGGAAAACGGCCTCTTCTTATCGCAATCTAGGCAAAAACACGGGCTTGGTCATGCTGAAGAAATAACGGCAAGTTTTCCTAACTCTAAATTACCTCCAAAGGTTTCTCTCGCTCAGCACTGTCTTCTCAGTGCTGAGCACAAAACCGTGCACACGCTGGGTGCGTGAGAACCCTTTTTAAACCCTGGACTTTGGGACAACTGTATGCGATTAGTACGGGAAGGTACTAGAAGTGTTTTAAGAATGAGGAAACCCCAACACATAGGATGAAAAGTACACCTCTGTTTATGTGTCTCAAATGTTCTTCCTGAAATCTACATTTGCTTTTAAGACAAAGACTTGCAAAAATGAACTCTTAATGGAAAAAAGGCCCCGCCGGTAGTTGCAGCAGGACATACAGGTTAATACCGAAAGCGTGTTATTAGTAATGACCAAAGACCTTTAGCCTCCTGTCCAGAATTCTGTTTTACTGTATAGAATGAGAATGTAAACTCTATCATGTTGGGCTATTTAGTAACTTATTAGTGCATTCATCTTTTCATCATTTGACAGGTGGAAGTAGTAGTTCAGTTTTTAGTTTTAATTATAAGGGATTCCAGATGTAGAATGCTACCCAAATTAAAACCAGAGCTGCTCATATGTCTTTTCAAAGCAGGCTGACTTCAAGGTATCTGCTTTTCATTTCAAAATGTTATTAAAGCTATTACTAAGAAATTCATAGTCTTAGCCTGTTCCAATAATTGACACCTTTAAAGTGACTAAACAGATTTAGAGTGTGCAGAAAAGTAAATTTGTCTTAGAGAATGACCCTAATCATCTATTTCCATATAATGGACAAATCAGGGCCCTTGGTATTAGCCTGGGAGCTGATGAATTAAGCTAACACCCCCCCCCCCCTTCTGTCGCTCTTTCTCAGTTTTACCTTTGTCTTCCTAATTAAACTGTACTTTGGCACAGTTGCAATTTAGAAGTAAAGATTTAATGATCTGTGCTGACCCAGTTTGTAGTTCCTCAATCTCATGTTTGCCCTTTGGAACAAAGCAAACTATTTGCATAGAAACAAAACAACTGAAGCCAGAAGACTTTTTTTGTTTGTTTTTAGTTCTTTTGATAAGCTGTCTCGGGAAGTCCAGTCCACCCCAACTTTCCAACACCCACGTGTAGCTCGGTGTTCATTGTACACCTATGAAAGCGGCTTCATAAGCGGCGGAGATTTTTAGTAATTAGAAGGATAACTGGCCGGGCTGATAAATTAGAGAAATAACTTGTTTGGTGTAAACCGAGCCTGTTTCTGAGGCAGAAATGTTAGGCTTTTATCCTCTGGAGTGTGATTGAAAGGGTGAGAAGTTAATTTGGCAGCCTCGCTTCTATGGTTTCATAATGTTTCTCTCCACCCCCTCCCTCCAGCCCCAGCGAAGCCTGGGGTTGCAGCGCTCTGCGCCTGCCCTCATACAAGGCAGGACCGTGACCCCAAACGGAACCCCTCTCCCCAGGGCACTTTCTGAGCAGCAACAGCTTGGCTCAAGTGTTTCTTATGAACAGCCGTCCTGAGCACTTGATCTAAATCATGCCATTTCCTTCACAGCATGGCACAGTTAACAAGTCAGTGCACCAACACAATCTACAGATGGCAGTTCAAAAGGTGCGGGTCCCCCCAGCAAGATAAAGGGCAGGCAGTTCCAGGGGGATGCTCATTACCCGGATGCAGCCGGGGCTCGGGAGGGGTGTGAGCGCGCGGTGCTGGGCGGCGGGGGCGGGTGGGGGGCGGGCGTGGGTGGGGGTGCCTCAGCCCAGCTCCGAAAATGCACGCGTCTTCGCAAATCAGGCGGGTGTTCGGAGAGAGACGTTATTGAAGTAAAGTGCAAACAGCTTGCAGAGAAAGGCTGCATTCAGCCTGGGCTGCCTCCTTCCAGAGCCTGGAGCGGAGAGAGGGTGGTGACAGGGTACAGCACTTACCTTGCTCCATTTATCTGCAAACCCTGGCAATTTCCTGAGCAAAGCCCCCAACATCAAAAGCGGTGGGGGGAGCTACCGGCGATTGCACGGGTCCCCCCCGGCGCTGGGAAAGCGCCCCGATCCGCAGAGGCAGGGCCCGCCTTCTAGATCGCGGCCTGCGCTCCTCCGCAAATTACATTAGCGCTAATGTCCAGCGAAGAATCTACGAGACATATTGGGCCTTTAGACTTCAAAACAGGCCTAAATTGGAACCACATTGCGGGAATACTTCTTAGCTAACATTTATATTACTTCAGTTACCAAATCCAGACTAAGTCCCGGACTCGGCAGGGGAGGACATAATATATTAGGAAGTAAGAGGAGGGTGTTCTCTTCTGGCCTCCTTGTATAAAAAAGTACACACATACACAGACACACACAGACACACACACACTCACTCACACACACAGAGACACACACAGACACACACACACACACACACACACACACACACACACACACATCGTTCCTCGCACCAGCAAGGAAATGACTACAAGGCTCTAAAATGTGGATTTCCAGAGGCAGCTGGGGGGCCGCTCCCCGCCCAGGCCGGCCCCCCAGCTGTGCGTCTGACGCGCCTCGGGGGAGAGTTTGCTCACCGCAGCCGGAGCCGGGGGCTGCGAGGGGAAAGGCTCGGGTATCAGCAGGTAATTAGACGCGAAGAGCGAGATTCCGTGGGGGCTCGGTGCGTTGTCGGAGGATGAGAGCTATCTCAGGAGACCCAATCAGCCTCGCCTGCAGGATCTCTGAAAGCAAATCTCTTTGGGAACGCGCGAGCCGGGGCTTTACCACGCGTTTCAGCGCAGTGTATTTCTGAGTTCTGTCAAGGCGGCCAGCGAAGATGTTTCCTTTCTGCACTTATTTTACTGCGAACACACTGAAATGGAGAGCATTCCTATAGCTCAGAAATTTCAACAGCAGGACTGCCTGAGAGGGGCTCGATGGTGCAAGAGATACTACTTTTAAAGACTGCACAGGGAGAAGAACTCACATTTACAAAGAGTGACTTGGGGGTCGTTCTGCTGCCCGGACTGGTTTGAAGTTGACACTGGTGTGAATGCCTTTGGCCAGCCGATTTCCACAACGAGCTCCGCTATCCCCACCCCCAGCCCCTTTTAACCACTCCGTCCCCTACCCCCTGCCAAAAAGGGAAGAAAAAGGGAATAAAGCTGAAGGGAGATAAGCGAGCAGATTTAAAGTTCAGACTGGGCAGAGCGGGGTTTAATTCCAGCTGTGCCCCAGTAGGACAGATTTCACAATGCTCTATCCTATTAAGGGCCCCAGCCATAATCTAGGGGCTGGCACTATTGTCCTTATCAGGTTCCTGAATGCCCTTCACACCATGAGAGCTTGAAAAATCTCTTGCTGATTTTCAGGAGGAAAGTCAACTTTCAGAATGGAAATCAATGAGTTACAGTGCACAGCTATGAACTTTAGGCATTGCCTCTCTAAAGTGTATTCCTACATGAAATTTCCAAGGCGTGGCTATGACTTTGGAGAGAAATAGTCATATTTCCATATGTCTGTAACTGAACAGTATTTGTTTTGTCAGAGGCCCACATTGCATCAATTTACCTTAGATTTGTTATCATAAGGGAAAGTTTAATTTGCCATCTCCCATTTATTTAGAATTTCCACTGGGACACACATAGAGATGATCAGTTTCTCTTTGCTTTGAGTTGAAGAGGCTATCAGCTTAAAGTACTGGTGTGGACTCATAGATGATGTCTAACATGCAAATTTATGAAATTGGTCAAGGACTAGAACTGACTTTGTATCCCCATGGAAATGAGCATTGTGGAGTGATCATCTCAGGCTCTCAGAATTGGCAGTCTGGATAACCTGTTTTGGCTTGCTGTAGAAAATGGGAACAAATACTAACTATGTTTACTGCAAGTCATCACTCTGAGGTACATGTAGGGAAGACCAGAGAATGAGAATTTGGAAGACAAGACGAAAACAACAAAAATCAGAACTTGCATCATCAAGTGAGTTTTACTTTTTAAAGAATCACCTTAAGAGCTGGTGCATTTATACTAATGATGCTCCCATTGAGGAAAATATTCTTGAAAATGCTCATTTGAAATTACCTTCAGAACCAGTGTGCAAAGCTACTCAAGAAGTCTACTAATTGCTTTATGTGGCATTTTGCTCTTGCCCATCCCCAACTCTGTCACTTACCTTGACCATTTATTTATCTGAGACAGAAGACTTGATACCAATTGAACTTTTCAAATCCAGCCTCCAAGAAGGGACATTTTTCCCCCCACCAGTGATACCATTCATGAGAAACAGGCTGTACTGTACCTTTGAAGACAAGGCCAGAAGAGAACATGGAAAAATATTTGAACAAGGGAAGCACCGTATACTTTATGCTATTAAAGATATTATTCATTATCTGTTGGTCATACTCTTAAGATGGAAAAGCAAATAGTGATTGAACTGGGAGAATTGGAATAAAAACTTTCAGCAATCCCTGACTTCCTCCTTAGGGGCCTGTACTATTTATTACACTGAATGTGTCAGATTTGATGTGACTTCAAGTACAACTTTGTTAATGAGCACCAACTTACTTGTACTTTTTCCCTTTCCTATCATTGACTGAACAAAGGAGCTATGTGAAACTTCATGTTATATTGGATTATTGTTTGCCACAATTCACTCCCTCCCTGTAATGGAATTCTACATTCCTCTTCCTGTGGTGTGTGATTTGCGCCTGCCTCCCATATACTTGCTTGACTCATGGCTTTGAGCTTGATTGTGTGACATATTCTGGCCAATGGAGATGAGTGGGTGTGGAGCTGAGCAGAGAGCAGAAGAACTATAGCCAACCAACAGCACTCATGAAACCAGAGCAAGATAGATATTTGTTGTAAATCGTTGATGTGTTGAGGTTGTTTGTTACTGTAGCAAAATGTGGACATATTAGATATAATATCATAATTTATCTACACAAGGCAGATAAAAGTTAACTTAGTGAGGACATAAAGAAATTTTCTAAATGTCAATCACCTGGAAAAAGAAATATCTAAGGAATTATATTCAGGACTCCTGGTCCAACTAAAATATTTAAAGAATTCCACAAGGATCTAATCTTGTTGCGTTTATTAAGGCAATATTTGTCGGTGGAAGGTAGTCAGTGCATTTCTAATCATTACAAATGAATTTCAAGAATCTAGACATCATATTTGATAACGAAGTCTTGGCATTTTTATGTTATGGAAAGCTGCAAGCACTGTCAGTAGTGTTCACAGGCAGGTGGTGCACATTCTAGGAGTACAAGTTACATGATAACTTCCGATGGCGACCTCCAGAGTGTAATTGCCAAATCATCTATAGGAATAACATATACACTTGAGAAAGCAAATATCAGCTCATCTTATCCTGTGTCAAGACACAAACTTTTACTCCTTGCATTCTCAGAACTGGGACAAATATTCTAAAAATTTATGTGGAACCACTAAAGACCCTGAATAGCCACAGCAATCTTGAGAAAGAAGAGAAAAGTTGGAGGAATCATGCTATCTGTTTTCAAACTATACTACAAGGCCATAGTAATCAAAGCAGCATGATACTGGCATAAAAACACACATATAGATCAATGGAACAGAATAGAGAGCCCAGAAATAAACCCACACCTTTATGGTCAATTAATATTTGACAAAGGAGGTAAAAACTTACAGTGGGGTAGAGATAGTCTATTCAATAATTGGTGTTGGGAAAATTGGACAGGTATGTGCATAAAAAAAGAGAAAAGAAACCACCTTCTTAATCCCTACACAAGAATAAACTCAAAATGGATTAAAGACTTAAATGTTAGACTCAAAATCATAAAAATCTTAGAAGAAAACATAGGCAGTAATATCTTGGACATTTCTCATAGTAATATTTTTTTTCCTGATATATTGCCTTGGGCAAGGGAAACAAAAGAAAAATAAACAAATGGGACTACATCAAACTGAAAAGTTTTTGCACAGGAAAGGAAACCATCAGCAAAATGAAAAGACAACCCACTGAATGGGAGAACATAATTGCCAATGATACATCTGATAAGGGGTTAATATCCAAAATTTATAAAGAACTTATAAAACTCAACACCAAAATACCCTCAAACAATCCAATTAAAAAATGGGTAAAGGACCTGAATAGACATTTCTCCAAAGAGGGCATACAGATGGCCAATAGACATATGAAAAGATGCTCAATGTCACTAATTATCCAAGAGATGTAAATTAAAACCACAATAAGATACCACCTCACATCTGTCAGAATGGCTATTCATCAATAAATCAACAAACAAGGGCTGGTGAGGATGTGGAGAAAAGGGAACCCTCACATACTGTTGGTGGAAATGCAGATTGGTGCAATCATTGTGGAAGGCAGTATGGAGTTACCTCAAAAAATAAAAAATGGAGCTGCCTTGTGACCCAGCGATTCCACTTCTGGGAATATATCTGAAGAAACCTGAAACACCAGTTTGAAAGAATATATGCACCCCTATGCATTGCAGTGTTATTTACAATGGCCAAGATTTGGAAGCAGCCCAAGTGTCCATCAGTAGATGAGTGGATAAAAAAAGCAGTGGTATATTTACACAGTGGAAAACTACCTGACCATAAAAAAGAAGGAAATCTTAACCTTTGAAACAGGATGGAGGGTATCTGGAGACCATTATGCTAAGTGAAATAAGCCAGTCAGAGAAAGACAAGTGTCACATGATCTCACTTATATGTGAAATCTAATGAACAAAATAAATTAACAAACAAAATAGAAACAGACTCATAGGTAGAGAACAGACCGACAGCTGTCAGAGGAAAGGGGGTTGTGGGCCTGGGTGGAAAAGGTGAAGGGATTTAGCAAAGCAAAACAAACAACCAAAAAACAACTCACAGACATAGATAATAGTATGGTGATTACCAGAGGAGGTAGAAGAGGATATAGAGGGGATAAATGGTAATGGAAGGATGGAAGCAGACTTGACTTGGGGTGGTGAACACATAATACAATATACAGATGATGTATTATAGAATTGTACACCTGAAACCTATATAATTTTATTAATCAATGTCACCTCTAATCTATATATATAAAAAATCAGTGACTGGAACGCTGTAACAACCGGAATGACTGGTTGCTATGACACCTCCTGCAGCCAGCAAACAGGCCTGCTGGGAGATGGGGCCGCCTGGCCAACCTTCTGTGGCCCCTCCACCCGGCTTCCCCCACCCCCAAAGGGCCCCCACCACCCCGATTGGCCTGAAGCCCCTCCCCCTGCTTGATCCCACCCCAGATCAGCACCCCCCCACCCGGATCAGGGGCAGGGCTGGCTGGCCAACTGCCTGCAGCCCCTCCCCCTGGTCGGCCCTGCCCTGGATGGGTCCCCACCACCCCCATCATCCCATGGCCCTTACCCCCAGTCAGCTCTGCCCCCCTACTCCAATCAGGGGCAGGGCTGGACGGCCAACTATCCATGGCCCCCCACCCCCCAGGCCACTGGCCCCCACTCGGCTCCCCCACCCCATTTGAGGGCGGGGCTGTCTGGCTCACTGCCACAGCCCCTTCCCACAGCCAGCCCCACTCCCGATCATCCCCCACCATCCCAATCGGCCCACGGCCCCTGCCCCCAGCCAGCACAACCACTGATCAGCCCCCCCACACCAATTGGGGCAGGGCAGGCCAGCCTACCTCCCACAGCCCCTCCCCATGGCTGGCCCCATCCCCAATCCGCCCCCACACCCCAATCAGGGGTGAGACCCACTGGCCAATTGCCTGCGGCCCCTCCCCTCAGCCATCCCAGCCCTGATCAGGCCCCAATTGGGGCAGGCTGGCTGGCTGGCCAACCTCCCACCATCTCCTCCTCCCAACAGGCCCAGCCCTGATCTGCCCATTGGGCCAGGCTGGCCGAACCCCACCCATACATGAATTTGTGCACTGAGCCTCTAGTACATTCAAGAAAAAAGAATCTTTTCACTTTCCTTTCTGGATCTAGTTAAGAAAAAGCAGCTACAAGCAAAGATATTGCTATTTTAACATTAGACAATTTGTAGTTCCAAATACTTCCTTGGGCTGTTTCTTAAAAACAAGCTCACTTCACTGAATAAATCTACTAGAATAGTGTACCAATTTTTTTCCCCGTCATCTATGATGTCTTTGCATCTGGGAAGTGAAAACTTGAGGGTTTGAAAGAAAGCATAGTATCGTCATCTCTAAAATTTGCTAGATGACAGCTACATTGGCAACTCCAGGTTCTTTGTCTTTGTCCTATCCTTCTCTCTCAGAGGTAGAGACATATTTTCTCTATGGAATAAACTCTGTAAATTGAGTATTTAAGATATAGATGTTTATTACAAAAGGGTTTTAGAAAACCATCCCTCAAACTTTGGCTATACCTGGTTGAGTTTAAAAAGTTTATACCCTATCAACTGGCATTTTCATTTCTAGGTATGTAATAAGTTGAGCGATATGAATTTGTCATTTTGTAGTTCAGAATGATTGAATATTGGCAATTTCACATGATTCAATCTAAACATCAAAAGGAAACCCTCACACATGTTTAGAAGGAGGTGAAATGTTTATTGCAGCATTGTTTGTTTCAATAATCAAAAACTGAAAACGATCTAAATATTCACCAATAGGAGAATGAGTAAATTACAGTGCTATACTAATAAAGCTAATAAATTGGATGGAAAGAGCTACCTCTATCAAGCTATTGCAAATCTCAGAGGAATAATTAAAGTGAATTAAAGAGATGTGAAGATTTTGATTGAAATTGTACACTATGATATAATTTATGAAATGTTTAAAGGTATGCAAAGTGATAACATGTATTGGTGTTGAGATATTAATATATGGTAAAGAATACAAACATTCAGGGGGAGGATCCACTGATAAGAGCAGAGAGGAAAAGGCTTGGAAAGATCTATTATGTTTTGTTAAAAAATGATCCAGAGATTCAAAAATGGTGATGGAGTAAGTGGAAGCTATACTGACACTCTTCCAGGACCATATGAGGTATAATCAAAATACAGAAGAACCACCCTGAAAAATCAACCGAAGACTAGGTGGAGAGAATCCTGATAACCAAGGATGGAAAGTGGAGACCATTAGAGACTAGTAGGAGTGGTGGAGGTGTGAAAGGGCTGGCTGGGCCCTCACAGATAGCAGCTGAAGTTCTGGATGGATATCTCAGCTGTGAGGGTTCCCACTGAGACCTCTAGGGTCTAAATCCCAAACTGGGCTCCCTAGAGCATCAGATACTCCCAAGTCCAGAGCATCAGAACTTAGAAAGGTGCTCACATAACATCTGGCTGTGAAAAGCAGCAGGGTTGCTTTGAGAGATTGTTGGAAATGCAGGCACACTCTTAAAGGGCCAACACACAAAATTTCGTGTGCAGCCACTCACCTTGGGTTCCAGCAGAGGGAAGGAAGAGTGGAGTGGAGCTGTGTGAGCAGAAGCCAGGTTTGGGGGCTCTGGGGTCAGAGCTTGGAGGGTAGCCACTCCAGTTTCCTGTGCTGAGTCATTCCCTCTGGCTTCAGAGAAAATCTTTCTCTGGTGGTGGACCTTTGCTATCCAGGAGGTTTTTGTTTGGGGGAAAGGCAGTTGCCCCACCCTGTTGGAAGACCTCTTACCTTACCCTGTAGTTAATAGCCTGAGGCTAATCAAGTCTGAATGTCAATGAGACTGAAGGCAGAGGCGGGTCTCTGAAGGCCTTGACTCTTTGCCTGATCCAATCCCAGCCAAGGGGTAGGAAAAGCAGACCCTGGTGCACATCTTGGTTCTTTCCAAAGCCACCCAGCCCCAGCAGAGGGAGCCACAAGCTGTGATTGCTGATAGCTACAAACAGGGTACTCAGGACCAGTCACAGTGTCTGACATTGTATTGCACTAGAGATTGGTAGTCATAGCAGAACTGCCTAATACACAGATACAAACCCAAACAGGCAACCAAAATGGGGAGATAAAAAAAACCACCAAAAACCTTCAAACTAAAGAACAAAATAATTCTCTGGAAGAAGAGCTAAATGAAATAGAGATAAGAAATTTATCAGACATAGAATTCAGAATAATGATGGCAAAGAAGTTCAACAGCATGGGAGAAGATATAGTAACTATGAAGAATGACATAGCACTAAGAAAATGGAAGGAATACACAGCAGATTTGGGGAAACCAAGGATCGGATCAATGAGTTGGAAGACAAGGTAGAAAAAAAAATCACTCAATCAGAGAACTAAAAATAAAAAACAGTTAAAAAAAGGAGGACAGCTTAAGGGAACTGTGGACAACATGAAATGAAATGATATTCACACAACAGGTGTGCCAGAGGGGAAGAAAATGAGCAAGGGATAGAGAATGTTTTTGAAGAAATAACGGCAGGAAACTTCCTTAATCTGGTGAAGGAAAATGTCATACAAGTTCAGGAGGCACAGAGAGTCCCCAGCAACAAGAACCCAAATAGGCCCACACACAGACACATCATAATTAAAATGCCAAAAATTAAAAACAAAGAGAGAATCCTAAAGGCAGCAAGAGAAAAGCAATTTGCTACCTACAAAGGAGCTCCCAAAAGGCTGTCATCCGATTTCTCATCAGAAACTCTACAGGCCAGAAGGGAAGGGCATGAAGTATTCAAGGTAATGAAACGCAAGGAACTGAATCCAAGATGACTATATTCAGCAAAACTATCATTAAAAATAGATGGTGAAATAAAGAGAATCTCAGACCAAAAAGAGGCTAAAAGAGTTTATCACCACCAAGCCAGCATTGCAAGAAATGCTAAAGGGACAGTTGTAATGAGAAGAAGAAATAGAGAAACATAGGCATAAAGAATTAAAAGGGCAATAAATAAGTCCCTACCAATAATATGGAACTGCCGTTTGATCCCACTTCTAGGAATATATCCTAAGAAGCCTGAAACACCAATCAGAAAGAATGTACGTATGCACCCTATGTTCATAGCAGTGCAATTTATAATAGCTAAGATCTGGAAACAGCCCAAGTGCCCATCAATAGATGAGTGGATAATAAAGTTGTGGTATATTTATACCATGGAATACTATGCAGCAATAAAAAGGATTTCTTACCCTTTGAGACAGGATGGAGGGGCCTAGAGAGTATTATGCTAAGTGAAATAAGCCAGTTAGAGAAAGACAAGTATCATATGATCTCAAAATAAACTGATAGATCCAGAGACATAGAACCATGGAACAGACTGTAGAATCTCGAGGGAAGGTGGAGGTGGGTGGGTGGGTGGGCAGAGATCAACCAAAGAACTTGTATGCATCTATGCATAACCCATGGACACAAAAAATAGGGTGATAAAGGCCTGGGGCAAGGAATGGAGGCAGGCTAGAAGGGGGTCAATGGGGGATATGTACTACTTTCAACAATAAAGATTTAATAATAAAAAATGATCCAAAGCAAATATGGAGAAATGTTCTTTATGGATATAGATATGAAAGTATTGACAATGTCATTATATCTTTTTATTGGTATATTTAAAATATTTTACAATAGCTTTTCTTAGTGTTCCTCAGTGGTTAGAGTGTCAGCCTATACACTGAAGAGTCTCAAATTCGATTCCTGGTCAAGAGCATGTTACCTGGGTTGCAGGTTCAATTCCTGGCCCCAATTAGGGTGCTTGTGAGAGGCAACCTATCGATGTGTCTCTCTCACATCTCTCTCTCTCTCTCTCTCTCTCTCTCTCTCTCTCTCTCTCTATTCCCCCTTCTACTCTCTAAAAAAATCAATGGAAAAATATCCTCAGGTGAAGATGAACAAAAACAAAAAATCAAATAATTTTACAATAAAACATTAATATAAACAATCCCCTCTTAATGAAACCTGGCTTATGAACCTATTGTCTTATTTTGGAATCCTATTCTAAAAGTTAAAAGTTGAATATTAACTGCTTATTGCTCTTTACTTTCCTCCTAAAACAACCCTACTTCACAATAGCAGGTGAACACTTCAGGCTAACTAAGGAGAAGTCACATACATGGAAACACAAAATAAAAAAAAAGCACTCAATATTTTTAAATATATCACTCTAGTTACTCTTATTCCTTCTATCAGTTTTCTTTTAATGCAAGAGCCAGCTCCTCCCATTCATTCAGACTTTCTGTCCATTGCCTTTTGTAATTTCCCTACACTAAGTAGATTTGTAGCATATGAATAATAAACATCTAAAAATTATGAGAAAACATTTCAGCTTATAACTGATGGAAGAAGTGCCTATTGTATTTTTTATTCTTGATTTTCTTTTATATACTATCAGCAGAACAACTCTGGAAAATTTGATCAAAATGAGTGTTTCATATAAATGCAGTATAATATTCCAGTATTTTTTGAATGAGCAGGCCTTAGGTCTTAGGTAAGATATGGATTGTTGGCTCCTATCCCTGAATTCTGGAAAGACATCTTGAAGCTCCTCTTGCCTCTAAACCAGTGTCTGTGTCAAGGGGTGGGAGGGGTGGGGGTGGGAGTGGGAATGGGGGACAGGGATCAGCTATATCCATTGGATTGCTTTGGGCTGCAAACCTCAGAAAACCCTAAGCCAACTGGATTAAACCTATGGAGATTTACTGTTTCACATGATAAGAAATCCAGAGACCGGGTGGTCTCTTGAGTGTGTTGCTTCAGAGGCTCAGTAATGTTATCAACAGCCCAGGTTCTTTCCATCTCCATCACCAGCCAGCCCCTGGGTTGACTGAATCTTCCAGCTGGGAGCACGAAGACTACAGCAGTGCCAGGAGTCACGTCCACTCAGGCCAGGGTACATGGCAGAGGAGACTCTCTGGCTTAGGAGTGAGGAAATACTGTCTAGGACCCTCCCGCAGACTTTTCCTCACATCGTGTTGGCTAGAGTCCGGTCATATAGGTACTCTGAAAACATTTCTTAAAAGGCCCCTGGGGTTATTATAGAGCAGTTGGGTTTGGTTCTAGAATGTGTCCCCCTAAGGAGTATGGCTGTGTAGAGAATTAGTGGCTGACTGATCAAAACCAGGGTTCTCTCAGGGAGAAAGACAGGAGGAATGGGTGCTGGGTAGACAACCAGCAGTGTTGACTCCTGTGGTCTGGAGTGTGTATGGGTGTTAAGTTTCACCATAATCTTTATTAGCTTACTCTCCTAGTACCCACTGCCAATAACTACGATCTAAGTGATATCTGTGAGCTGCTAGATCGTCTTCAAGTTCCCAACCTCCCCTTATGTCCAGATGGTCTCCCATAAGCACCTTCTATATGAATTCTGGGACCATTACTCCTTACTCCCTACCTGGCAGGGATTTCTAATCAGTAGCTCAAGTGTTAAAAGTAAACAACATTAGAAAAAGAAAAAAGTTCATTTATATGGACCCATCAGCATTTTTATTTCCATCATCTTAATACTTAAAAATTTTTACCTTGTTTATATTTTGGGACATTCCAAGTTTTTCCTCAGGGTATATCTACTTGCCCAATTTGAGATATTAGGATTATTTCCAAGAATTTTCCAGAAAATGTTTCCATTTTGGTAGTAGCCACCTTTGCTTTTTTCTTTCTGTGAATCAGATGAGATACTTGTCACATTCCAAATTACTCATTTGCTTGGTGAATCAGCTTGTTGTGGTGACCAGAAAATTTGTTGGCTGAGGGGAAAAAAAGTTTTATGTTGGGGTGGGGGTCTAGGTTGTAGAAGGAGGGGGGAAAAGTGGCTTTAAGAAAAGGAATGGAAATCCATTGACTGTTTTGAGTCTTCTACAAAAGGGATGCAGGAGATGAATGCTTCATTTTGGCTCCCAGAGAAAAGTTCCCAGGACTTGTACAATGACAATAGGTTGACCGGTTGTCTTCTCCTTTGTCAGTCACATACTATTTTCCTGTTTCTTTCAAATCTAAGATCTGTGACCTTTTCCCTCTGGATGTGGGGAGTCTCTCCTGCTATGGAGAAGTCTTCTGAAGCAGGGGGACCCCAGTGCTTTTTTCTTTAACAGGATAGGCCACTCCAATAATAATTACAGAAGGCAGGGATTAGAAGGGACATTAGGGGGACTTGTTTGAAGGAGAGAGGAGAAGTAAGACTTTCCCTCTGGTTTCACCAAGGATTCTTGTAAAATATAATTTAATTGAAAGGAAAAACACAACCCAACTTGGGTTCTTTCCCCTGAAGTGTCATTCCTTTCCTTTAACCAAATTAAGGCTAACAAAACAAAATTCTAGCTCTTGCATTCTTACTCCAGCCAAAGATCTCTCTTTGCTGGAGACGTGCAAGTTAACAGAGTAGGCCTGGCTCCTACAGACCTCTTCAAATTCTGCCTCTGTCACTTTCCAGCAGGGTAACCGTGGTCAAGTTACTGAATTTCTCTGAAATTTCGACTCCTCATCTGTACATTGACATAGTAGTAATACCTATTTTGTTGGGCCCATGTCAGATGCAAGCACACACTGTCTGTGACATCAAATGTGTTCAACCAAAGTATGATATATACAGACACCTCTGTATTATAACTATTGCTTGAGTTTTATTGAGAGGGACATCACAAAACTGTAGTTAGCACAGGCTGTCTACCAGACTCTACATTCCAAAGGAATATAACTTTGAATGCGAAACTTACCTCAAGTTCAGCCTCAAGGAATCATAATCACGGACAGTTGCCTGAAAGATGTGGAATCTCTACTTTTATTCTCAAATATTCTAAATTCTACACCTATATCAAGCCAGACCCCTGAGGAGCTCTTAATCAAGGTTAGTTATATACTATTTTGAGCAGATCAAATAAAGGGCAGAGGGAGTCTTGTCTGAAGTAGGCTGGCAAAAGTAGAGGAATCTAGTGGAGAAATAAGTGGATTAATGATGTGACAACATCTCGGGTTTTGAGTATCTATTAAAAGGAAGGATGTGTGCTACATGAGAGGCAAGACTTGGCAAACACCACAAGGGTCTCTGGCCCAATGAGTGGAGTTTGATAGTAATTCTTGCTACAAGTAAAAGTAAATAAATAAATAAAATAAAAGGAAGGATGTATGTTTATCTGACAGGCTGAGAGATGAGAGATAATGACAAAAGAAAATAGATTTACAGGGGATATTCACCTAGTCCAAAAAAGAGGGAAGAGGGGGTATAAAGAAACCTTAGTAACATAACACATTGAACTAATTACCAAATGATGTTCTTCATGAACAAGAAGTAAACTGATGAATAAATGGGTAATTTTACATCCTTACTATTTATCTCCAATGGTACCTGCTACCTAGTGCACACTTAATAATAACTTTCCACAGGTGATTAGATGACACACAAATTCCTGCTATAGACTCACTATAGCATTTGAAATGTAAAGTTTTTAGAAGAGAACGCTTTATTTGTATGTTATATCTCTCAGGTTTGTTAGTCTTGTGCCCAATATTAAGTATAGAACTTTGAGTTCTATCATTTATTCTAAAGGCCATTTGATTAATATTTTTGTCATTACCATGATATTTCTCTCAGTGCTCTTGGATCAAGAAGTTAATTTTCTTTTTTAAAATAAAAAAGTTTCAATTACAGTTGACAGTCAATATTATTTTATATTAGTTTCAGGTGTACAACATAGTGGTTAGATATTTATATAATTTACAAAGTGACCCCTCCCCCCCGATAATTCTAGTACCCACCTGGCATCATACAGAGTTATTACAGTACTAGAGGCCTGGTGCATGAAATTCGTGCACTGGGGGAGGGGGGTGTCTCTCAGCCCGGCCTGCACCCTTTCCAATATGGGACCCCTTGGGGGATGTCCGATGGCCAGTTTAACCTGGCATTTGGACATCCCTCTCACAATCCGGGACTGATAGCTCCCAACCGCTTGCCTGCCTGCCTGCCTGATTGCCCCTAACCGCTTCTGCCTGTCAGCCTGATCACTCCCTAACCACTTCCTGCCAGCCTGATCAATGCCTAACTGCTCCCCTTCTGGCCCAATCATCCCCAACTCCCCTCCCCTGCTGGCCTGATTGCCCCCAACTGCCCTCCCCTGCAGGCCTGGTTGCCCCTAACTGCCCTCCCCTACAGGTCTGGTCCCCCTGAACTGCCCTCCCCTGCAGGCCTGGTCCCTTCCAACTGCCTTCCCCTGCTGGCCTGATCACCCACAACTGCCCTCCCCTGCCAGCCATCTTGTGGCAGCCATCTTTGACCACATGGGCGTGGCCAGCTTGTGTTGGAGTGATGGTCAATTTGCATATTACCTCTTTATTATATAGGATTATCGACTATATTGCTATACTGTACTTTTACATCCCCATGATTATTTTGTGATTACCAATTTGCAGAAGAAGTTCATTTTCATAAAACAAAAGTAATCTTCTCTTTAAGGTGAAGGCAGATCTAGAATGGCAGCTGTATGTGTATCATCAGGCTGAATGCTGGAAAGAAAGAACTCTGCTGAATCTTAAGTTAATTGCATGAATTCAAACTCATTAAAAATGTTTTAGGTTCTACAAAAGCCAAAATGTCTTCTGCCTCAAGTGCTTTTTCACTTGCCCTTCAAACTCTGCTGCAGTTTAGGAGAAATTTAATCTGCATGTTTGTGATTCATTTTCACTTAACTTATCCCTGTATGGTTTTTAAAGAGTTAGTTGGTGTTTAGCAAACTTTGGAGCAAAATCTTTTTCCTTGGTACTTGGAAGATGAATTTTCCCAGAGTAAATGAACTCAAACCCCCCAAAGGTTCAGGATCAGCAAGAAGCTCAGACCCCATAAAGCTTAGTTTAGTTCCACACTTACCAAAAACATGTCTTTCTCTTATTCCTATGGGTTTCACACAACCCTTTGCGTTGGACTTTGCAGAAGTTTTCCTATGTGTGTCACCGACTTGATATTTGGCTGTGCAGCCTTGCATATCTCCCTCCCACAGTGCTCCCTCAACCCCAGAAACAGGAGATTCTTGATCTCAAAAGGCTCCAACTCCACTATTACATTATTTAATTCAGAACTAAAATTTCTCCTTTCCAAACCTCATCTGCCAAGAGCAGAAGTCCTTGATCCCACACATCCCATCTTTCAATATGTTTAATTTCACTCTAGAATGAGGCCAAAATTCAGCTCCCTCTACCATCTCCTCCTAATATGCCCTTATACTTAGAAATTCTTATTTTCTTTCTTATTATAGGGGTTTCCCCTACTATGGTCTTCCTAAGTTCTAACCAATTAATCTGAATTCTGTAGGTGATTATGTATTAGATGTATTCTGTTCCAAGGTCAACAGACACAATGTCCATTTCCCATTATTTCTGTATGAGACATGGTGGATCACCATTGTTCCTCTTCTCGCCAGTGTTTGGTTTAGAAGAGGACTGGACCCAAATCCTGGCCAAGGAGACATGAGGGCTAAGTCTTCTGGGGATTTCTGGGAAAGAGGACTCATACTCTTCAAAGGGGACCTGCTGGGGAAACAGCGTCCCTTTCTTCTGTTGTTTCCTATTGTGTCTAGAGCAGTGGTTCTCAACCTGTGGGTCGCGACCCCATTTGGGGGTCAAATGACCCTTTCACCGGGGTTGCGTAAGACCATCGGAAAACACATATATAATTACATATTGTTTTTGTGATTAATCACTATGCTTTAATTATGTTCAATTTGTAACAATGAAATTGGGGGTCACCACAACATGAGGAACTGTATTAAAGGGTCGCGGCATTAGGAAGGTTGAGAACCACTGGTCTAGAGGTTGCTGTATTTTGGTGTGATGCTTGGAATTGCATCAGCCATCCTGTGACCGAGGCATAGCAGCTCAGAGGACATATCTGACACACTGAGGGCTTCAGCGTATAAAGAGGACAAGAGGCTAGGGCTTTGATGACACTGTTGGGCCGCTGAATTAACAGCACATCTTATGTGAGATAAAAACATTTCCTTGTTGTTCACATCATTTTGGGTTGGGGTTTCAGTTCTTTGGAATCTGAATGAAATCCCTTTCACCTTTGGCTGTGAAAGTATCGGTAGTTTCTCAGGATGCCAGCAGCTTCCCTACCCCTATGTGTTCTTTTCCCCCAAACTTAGTGACTTCTCTCTCCCCACATTTTACCGCAGTGGGGGTTGGCCTTCCACTTCTCCTAACCCATCTATCTGAAATTTCTTTTCTGCCCCCTGAGCCACTAAATCAGTTCCTCCCTTTAAATCTTACCCTGCAGCAGACCCTTTCCCGTCAGCGTTTGATTAGCTCCCTGTGATAGCTCACATGAAGGATGCTCTATAAAAGTGAGTTATGCTGGACTGTGTTATACTGCTCCGCCCTGGGGCCCAGTAGGAATCATGGGAAACAGATGAGCACAGAGGTCAGAGGCACCGGCTGCAGAGGAAGCCTGCAGAGGGACAGCAACACTGTGCCCCTCTCAGGGACACACGTAAAAGCTCCAGTAGTCTCCACGCTCTCCACGGTATAAGCTAGAAGTAAAACACTAGTTTATGTGACAGCCTGGGAGCCCCAGGGATGAAGTGGGGAGTTTCATCACGATAGATCATAGAATTTTAAATACGTGTGATATTCCAGAAGCTGCAATAGTCTTTGAAAACAAACCACACTGTAAAGCCCAAGAATGAGGTCTCCCTTGGATGTCTGCCAGGCTGAGCCTTTGTTTCAAGTATTCCCCTGAGTCCAAAAGAGCCCATGTGTGTGATTTGGGGCAAGTTAAGGAGCCTTGATTCTTGTCCTGAAAACTAGTCAAACTTTAACTTGACCTGCACTGATTCACTTCAGGGGACCCTTGAGAGTGGCTGTAGAGCATACAGGTGGCACAGGGTCACACAAGGATTTGCTGGGAAGTATTTCCAGGCTCTGATCACAACCAATTCGTCTATTTCACTTTTCCGGTGTTTTTCTTGTTACACTACTGTTTCCAAAGGACTCAGCAATCTACATTTTCTGACAGCACTTGCATTTCTTACCTTTCTCCATTTGCTCACTTTGCTTTGACTCCTGGAATGCTCATCTCTGCCAATTCCTCTTCAACTTCTCTAGGCCAGTGGTCGGCAAACTCATTAGTCAACAGAGCCAAATATCAACAGTACAACGATTGAAATTTCTTTTGAGAGCCAAATTTTTTAAACTTAAACTATATAGGTAGGTACATTGTTATTAACTTAATTAGGGTACTCCTAAGGCTTAGGAAGAGCCACACTCAAGGGGCCAAAGAGCCGCATGTGGCTCGCGAGCCGCAGTTTGCTGACCACGGCTCTAGGCCATCTTGTGAGTTTCAACCATATGCCATTTGTGTGGCATGAGCTTCCCTGATTCTCTCAGGAGGCAGCTTTGGGGTCCTGTCTGGCCTTGCATCTGTCTCTGGGGAGGGACCTTTGGATTCCTTCTTTTCCTCAGATAAAGATTGGAGTGAGTAATACTTGAGGGCTATGGTGAGAATGCAGGCTTAGCACATACTAGGGACTAAAAAATATTAGTAGATTTTCTCCCTTTTTTTTTTCCTAACTGGGAGTGATTTTCCTTCTTTTGAACCTCTCCTGTAACTTATTGAAACAGTGTTTGCAATTACATTTTAAATACGTTATTTGTTTATAAGATGCTTGTCTACTTTTGGGGATCATTTGCCCCCATGTATTTTGTGTATGAAAAGTTGAGGTGGTATAATCCATAGATACAGACAATGGGGTGGTGAAGGTCTGGGGGTGGGTGGGAGAGGTCAATGGGGGAAAAGAGGACATATATAATACTTTCAACAATAAAGATTAAAAAAAGAAGAAGAAGAAGTTGAGGTGGTTGGGGTGGAGATAGAAAAACCAGAATTATTCTTTCATTTATTTTCATTTGAGTCATTCTTTTTACCCTTATTTGTTCCTTTAAGCCAGGCTGACCATTCAAGCCCATATGACCAGATCCAATGGGAGAACTTCTGGGGCACCTGATCTTGTACCCTATAAACTTTCTGAAATCTACTACCTTGAATCCCACCTTCCCCTATTTCCTTCCTTCACTCTCCTGGCTTCCTTTCCTGCTCCTGGACATGAGCCAGCCCCTTGATCTTGCATTGTTCTAGACTTTTCTGGTTTGATCTCTTGAATATGGTTCTGTATTTGCACTCAGATTCTGCTCCCTAACTCTAATGCTCCTGCCTGATCATGATTAAGCATGTGGAACCTCACCCTGGTGCAAGCCCCACTCCCTACAAGCCAACCCCAGGGACTAGAGCATGCCTTTGAGGATAACGGTAGGTACTTAAAGAATTCCTGCTTTTAAAATTAACTAATGATTAGAATATAACTTTGCTCTAGACCATGACATAATCAGCGTCTGCCTCCCTGCTCCATTTTTCAGAATGGACATTTTTGATGTGACATTTACCTCAACCTTTCACTGGGTGGCCCTGAAGTGCGATTGTATTCTATGAGATTTAGGAAGGTAAAAAGATTAAGATAAAATATTTTGCTAGTTCTGTCACCTCAGACCATTTTGAAGTCTCATCTTGATGATGTCATGTTGCTTCCTCCTGCTCTGTTCAGTGGATTCTTAGTTGTTGGAAGCCAGGCCTATCAGTTTTAGGTTTAGGCACATATGGGTTCTGACCTCCCAGTAAATCTTGGGAGGCTTAATTCTTCTAGTTTTATAGTCCCAGGTCAGTTGTTCCAGATTTCTACAACTTAAAATTCTCTATGATTGAATCTCAGTAATGCTTCTCTTTTTAGTTTATCTGATAAAAAATGTTAAATAAAGTTTCAGGCAATGATTCCTGTTACCAGAATTATCTGAAGGCTGATCTGATTAGTAGACTCTTCTCCTCTCAATATGTCATCCTGATCTATCTCCTTGATTATGATCCCGTGTGGATAAACTCAAAGCAGAATTACTCCAAAAGGACAATTTCATCTGAACTTGTGATATATTATTTTGCTGGAACTTCCCTCAAATTATTATGTCATTTCCCTTCCAACTGGGCCATGAAGGCTTTCTTCTTAGGCACCTGTGGGTATGAATGAAGTGCTAGAAACAGCAATCACGCAACTTTTTCTTATCTCCCACCTGTTGGTATGGGATCCTTGGTTCTCAGTTGCCAGCAATATTCTTTTAAGTGTCTCTGGGAGTACCCAGAGAGGGTTTCACATGTACTCACAATCAAACCCCACCCATCATGCCAGGTAGTTCGGTGAGTCACTGGCTTATGGTCTCCTGACAGGTTCTGGTGCTGCACTGTTAGGTGCTACATCTGCCATGGAATGGGGTGGGGGCTTCTACCTTGTCACCATGGACACCACTGCTGCCCTCACCCTTAGCACCATTTTTGGGGCTGGGATGGTATGAGCTGAGCACTAGTGTCTCTCACTGCAGTGAAGCAATAAAACTTTAGAGCCTCCTAAGATGTAAAATGCTTTGTTTTAACTAGAGAAGATCTTCCTCTATGATATATTCTATCAAAGGGGGCCCTGAGGTGGGGAGGGAACATGCTGCTATGGAATTAAAAAAAAAAGAATAGTTTTTATAGTATTCATTAATCATCCGTAAAGCCAGTGGATTGCCAGACTAGAAGAGAAATTCATGTTACAGACATACCGCACCCAGTATTGCTACCGCCCTTGATAAAGAAAGCCTTCATTCTTGTTAAATCTTCCCATGCCTAACTTCTTGACCTCTAACACAAATAAATTTGTTGTCCCACTCATCAGTTCTGCAGTGGACTAGGTCACTCTCAAGTAGAGGGATAGCGAGACTCAAAATGACTTAAACACTAAGAAAAAGTTCTTACTTCACATAAAAGGAGTCCTATAGGCAGGCAGCTCCAAGGTGGGTCAATTAAAAAACCCAGGTTCTTTCCATCTTGTTGCTCTGCCACCTTGAGCATGTCAGCTCTGTCCTCAGACTGACTACCTTCATGATTGCAAGATGGTTAGGTTGATTCCAAGAAGAAGAAAAGGCTGCTTCCTCCTAGGTGCCTCTTTTTATGAGGAAGGTAAATTTTCTTAGACTCTCTCCTCCCCACCAGTAGACTTCTCTTATTTCATTGGCCAGGACTGCAACAAATGCTCACTCAGAAACCAGTTCCTAACTAGGGCAATGCGATTAGCATTACTAGTTTAATTCACCACAAGGTTGTGTGTAGTGTGTGGATTGCCCAAAGAAAATCTAGTGTTAGGAATTCTGGTTAAGTAACCAACAAAGTCTGCTATACCTTGGTGAATAGATAGGACTGACTGCTATATTTTCTTTCTCTTTCTTTCTTTCTTTCTTTCTTTCTTTCTTTCTTTCTTTCTTTCTTTCTTCCTTCCTTCCTTCCTTCCTTCCTTCCTTCCTTCCTTCCTTCCTTCCATTCTTTCTTTCTTTCTTTCTTTCTTTCTTTCTTTCTTTCTTTCTTTCTTTCTTTCTTTCTTTCTTTCTTTCTTTCTTTCTTTCTTCCTTCCTTCCTTCCTTCCTTCCTTCCTTCCTTCCTTCCTTCCTTCCTTTCTTTCCTTATTTATTTATATTTTTATTGATTTCAGAGAGGAAGAGGGAGGAAGAGAGAGATAGAAACATCAATGATGAGATAGAATCATTGATTGGCTGCCTCCTGCACGCCCCCCGCTGGGGATAGAGCCTGCAACCCAGGTATGTGCCCTGACTGGGAATCTAACTGTGACCTCCTGGTTCATAGGTCAATGCTCAACCACTGAGCCATGCCAAACAGGCTGACTACTAAATTTTAAACAAAAATAAAACGAACAAACAAACAAAAAATGCTCAATCTTGCACTCAACAGTTATAGCTAAGTGAAGTGAGACATGTGTCTTACTTGTGAAGAAACAGAGCCCTTCTGGGCCTTGAAAAGAAAATGCCCCACCTCCTGTGAGTTCTGTAAGGGGCTTAGCTCCAGGACAGGAAGCTGGGAACTCAGGAAGATCTCGGTGTGGTGGGCGGGGACCAGGAAGTGCATGGAGGCCACCAGGCTCCTGGAGGCCTTGTAAACCCTGAGCCTTGCTGAGCGAGAGCTAGGATTCCATGGGGAGGGGTGGAAGCCAGTGTGCCAGGAGGAGAGGAAATATTAAGTGAGCAGAGCAGGAATGGGCTCTGAGGCCTGAGGTGGTTTTTATTATTTATTTTTGGTTTATTTTCAGGAAGCTCAGGGAATTCTTGTACTTGAAAGCAGTGTTTCTTGTCCTGGAAAACACCTTTCTAGGAAGGACGGAATATTTTTCATGTTTTGACTCCTCACCACCTGTGTATTTCTATGCCAAGGAAAATACTACCTTCTCCCTACCTGAAATTGGCTTTCCATATTTGATAGATTAAAGTTGAGTTCTGTTTCCTATAAACTCATAGCAGAATTTTGAAATGCACATGGTCCCTGCACATCAGAAGTGTTGCAATTTATCAAAAACAGGACATGCTTAACTGAAAAATGACTATACTGAATCAACCAGCTGATACCTATGAACCAGCTTTTCACTATTCTAAGAGCTCAAGGAAAAGGATGACTATGTATAATTATGCTTTGTGACCTAAAACAGTATGAGCTTTGATGTCCAACCAACCAACCAACCAATAAACCAGGATTTCCAATTTGATTCTTAGCTTTACTCTGTTCATACCAGGTAAATTGAATTTGGGGCTCAGTATTCCTCATCTGCAAAGTGGGCATTATTAATTCTCCCTGCCTACTCCCCATCAGTATGTCATCAGTGTTCAATGCATGTTGGCTCTCTTTCCTTCCCCACCAAATAATTGTTTCTATGTCTGAACACTCAATTTATTAAAGACTTGCAAGGAAATTTGTAAACCAAACATATGTTTACATAAAAAATGTAATTAGATAGTCATATATAATGTATAATATTAACATAGAGATTTTATGATTTATTGTATCTTGAATTTTTAATCTTTGAGTTTGAATTTTATAGGTGAAAAAGGTTTATCCTTGTCCAAACCAGTGTGGTCTTTCTAAAACTCCAATCATGTTATTTAACTGTTTTAAATCCTTGAATGGATTCTTATTTTGCTCTATAAAAGCAGGAACCCTTCTCTCTTTCTTACTATTCTGGTAACCGCAGAACCTAGAAAAATGCTGGCCCATAGTAAGGTTAATAAACAGTTTCTGAAGGAATGAATAAAGTCCGAACTCCATTTGATGATATATAAGACCTCTAATGATGGGTCTGGCCCCTGCTCCCCTTTTCATCTCCTTTATGTCCACTTTCAAGCTGCCTTTTCACAAGCCAGGTGTTCCACAAGGGGACATGGCAGCTTCCCTCCAGGCCTTTCCTCTACCCTCCTGGGACACTGTTCCCCTCTGGCTCTCCTCTCCCCATATGCACACCTTGCCTTGCTATCTCCTATTGGTCCTTTACACCTCTGCTTATGATGCCACTCCCTCTTCTCTGCACTCTTCCTCTACTCCCCAGAATGAAGTAGAAGTTCCTCCTGCGCCTTCCCATAGCATCCTCTATGTAGCTTTTTATAGCAGTTAACGCACTGTGTTGAAATCGTCTGTTTCACTAGACTGTAAACATCAAATCCAGGAGAACTGGGCTGAACACTGATTATGACATAGCAGGGATCTGGGGGAAATGGCTATATGCCCTTAAGATAATTCTCTTGAGGTGTTTGGGGTGTGCTTTGGGGAAAAGAATTAACACTGACTTGCTTGCTTACTACTCCAACCCAAACACTCTCTCGTTAGGCCAACACATTGCTCTTTGCACAGACACGCTTAGCATTTAGTTATGTACTATGTAGTATCTGTCTTTGGGAACAAGCTTGTAAGCTTGCTGTAAACAAGGACCAGGTCTTTAGGTTAAGGCGGCACTTCTAAAGAGAGCAAAATACAGATTCTCATCAGTTGTGTGAGTCACAGCATCTTTTCTGGTTTTTCAGCAACTCTTAAGCAGGTGTTCTTCCCATCTTTCAGATGGGGGGCGGCGGATAAGATTTACATAAGCTCAAAGGGCATGAGTAGGCATCATCATGAAAATCTTTCCTTTTTCCTTTTAGCAAACAGCTATTGTTTTAGGCATGTCAGAGGTGACACGCGAACTCATTTTTTCGGTTGATTTTTCTTTGTTAAATGGCATTTAAATATATAAAATAAATATCAAAAATATAAGTCTTTGTTTTACTATGGTTGCAAATATCAAAAAATTTCTATATGTGACACGGCACCAGAGTTAAGTTTGGGTTTTTCAAAATGCTGACACGCCGAGCTCAAAAGGTTCGCCATCACTGTTTTAGGCCATTGCCTTGGCAGGATTCCTTTGGGAAATGTAGGAGGCATTATAACTTTAAGTCAAAAAAAAAAAAAAAGTGAATTCTAATTGGTTTCCTCTAATTTTTTTTTTTTTAAATGAATGTGGAAAGGAACACTTCTGATAAGCAATGAGACCAAGATATAATATCAGGTGAGGGAATGAGGTGCCGAAACACCGAAATCCTTTAGCAAATGAATTGAAGCCAGAATTTCACTACATTTTAAAACCTGACCCAAAGGAACACAAAGGGATGTGTGTCTCACCGTGTCTTTCGCGAAGGCCATTTAACGCTGGGAATTTTTCCAGCGGTGTATTTCCATAACAGCAACCCTTCTTGCAACATTGGGGCTTGCCACTTTGAAAATCAATACTGTTCAGTGTCTACTGAAATTGCACATTAGTTCTCTGTAAGATGAATATAGGATGACCATCTAAATTATCCTCCACACTGGGACATTATTTTTTTTCGAAGTGAAAGGGAGAGACATTAGTTGCACCAGGACAATAAGTATAAATTGTGATGACAGAAGGTAACAGTAAAAGGAGTATAGATTTGTATAGTCTATTTATAGGATTTTAAAAACATATTTATGTGACTATATTTATGTAGGCTTAAGGAATAGGTAATTAAGGTATTTAACTCATGCAATGATAGAATTGAGCTGAATCATCTACACACTCTCAGCTAGTCTTAGCAAGTCCCCTTTGCAACTTAGGTCTTTCATTTGCAGGTCTGTTGCTTGTGTAAGGGTTAAGGGGAAGAAATTGGGGACATCTATAATACTGCCAGCACCAAAAAAATATATAAAAGTAAATATATGCAGAAATCTAAAACAAAACAAAAAGCAAAACGCTCTAATGCAAGAGCCACACTATCCTACTCAAAAATTGAACCCGTAATCTTGCCCTCATCAGTTCAGTTTGCTACCAGCCTTAGATTCCACAGGGCCCTATCAGTGGGTCATATGCTAGACTACAAGATCAAAGCAAAAACGCAGAGGGTTCTGGGCTTTTCTGTAAGGCCCCAGATTCTAGTCCTGTCTTTATCAGCAAGTAAATGTGATTTTTGGCAAGTGCTGTAACCTCTCTGTGTTTTGGTTTCCTTATCTCTAAAGTGGGTAATGCTATCTGATGTGCAGACCTCAAAGGTTTGCTGGGAGGGTCCAGTGAGGTGATGTATGGGGAAGCCTTCTAGAAAGTGCTATACGTATGTGAAATGTTATCACTGCAGGAGAGAGAGGGGGGGACATGAGGGGGAAACAAGGCTTTCAACTCTCGCCTGCCTTGTAGATTAGGCCTGTGCAAACAAATGATGAAAATACAGTCACGGAAGAGGCATTAAACTCTCTTTTATGAATTGGAGTCAGAGGGCGAGAAAAGTGAGGACAGTGAATGTGGCCAGTTAGACGTAGGAAAGAGAGAGTAGGATTGCATATATACATTTTTCCTACATCACTGTTTCCCCCAAGGCCTGTTGAGACCTCATAAGCAATGAACTTGTTGGAGAAGTACACATGTTAGATGGCTGGGTCCCAGGCTGTGAAGGTGCATTCCTGATTGAGAGGGTTGGCAGTATTTTGCAATCCAGTAAGAATCAGAATATCATACTTGCCTCCTCTTGTTGACTAAACAAAATCATTTAGGTGAAACTGCTTTATGAATTATAAATTGCAGTACAAAATAACTTTATGGGATGAGTCTATTGATATTAATTATTATTATAAGAACCATGATTTTTTTTCAAATGATTATAACTTTAAAAAAATTTAAAACACATCCTATATAATAAAAGGGTAATATGCAAATTAACTGAATAGCAGAACAACCAGTCGCTGTGATGAGCACTGACCACCAGGGGGCAGACGTTTAATGCAGGAGCTGACCCCTGGTGGTCAGTGTGCTCCCACAGGGCGAGTGCTGCTCAGCCAGCTGGTGAGTGCTCTCCCGCCTCAGCAGCAGCGCTAAGGATGTTCATCAGTCAGACATCCCCTGAGGGCTCCAGGACTGTGAGAGGATGCAGGCTGGACTAAGGGGCCTCCCAAGTACACAAATTTTGTGCACTGGGCCTCTAGTGTACTTATAAAAATTTAGATATAACCAAAGGTATAATAAAGAAAATAAAATCACACAGAATCCTTCCCCCCTCCCTTCCCAGGAATAATAATTGACAATATTTTGGTGGATAATTTCCCAGACCTTTTTGGTATCTGTGTATCATTTAAAAAAAGTAAAAATGGAATCTTTAGTTTGTCATTCATTCTTTAATTTGTCCATGATTAATTATATATTAGTAGATAGAATACGAATAAGACCCATATCCTTTTTTTCTCATAGTTTGTGCTTTCCTGGGGCAATACAGACAAATGCACAGATGAGTATAAGACCATGCGAAGCATGCTGTGATGGGGAGGCAACAGGTGCTTTGCAGGAACGGAACTTCTCTCCTGTGCTTAGGGGCTTCCTGGAGGAAGGGGTATTTGAGTCAAGACCGGAAAGGTGACTAGAGTTAACCAGAGAGGAGTGGATGTTGTGCTGTACCATCCAGCTACCTCCTTAAGGATCAGCGTTGCCTTTTAGTGATTCTCTGCTGAGGTCCTCCCCAAGGAATCACCCTCCGCTGAAGGAAGCTGCCTCCTCAGGATTATCTCTATCTCTCAGGGCCCATGACCGAAGGGCCGTCTCAGCTCCAGAGCTCCTCAGAGGGTCAGCTGAGGCTTCCGTTGCACCTGTACTGCAGTTCAGTTTTTCCTTCAGCACGATCTTCTTCTCTTCCTCTTCACAGGTATTGTTCCCAAGAGCACTGTCCACTAAAAATCCTGCACACAGATAAACCCTCCCCTCAGCACAGGCAAAGAATGGTAGCGATGGGGAGTGCGGGGAGGGTGTTACTAAAAGATGGAGCAGCAGCGTGCCCAAGGCCTAGAGGCATTGGGGGAGTTAAATGTTTTTTTTGTGTGTGTTTTTTTTAACAAAGTCTTCAGAATAGTGAATGAAGTCAGTAGACTCTTCTGGTTTCAAAGAGGGAGGCAAGCTCTTGTCAACCCCATCAAAGAGCTGGGGAGATGGACTCTGTCCCCAGGCCAATGGGAAGCCCTGGAAGACTGGAAATCACGGGAGAGACACGATTCGATTTTCCAATTTGCGTTTTAGAAAGCCCGTTCTGGCAGCCGTGTGGCACTGATGATTAAAACGCTCGTTATTATTGATCACTGTACTTTCAAAATTAGAATACCGGAGGATTCGTGACCTTCTGCACTCTGCATCTTTACAGAATGAAGGGCAAACCCCATCTCCCCCAGATGAGTCAGGTAACGCACACCAGTACTGTAGCAGCGTTGTGGAACCTTGACAACTCTGACGGGATTCAATCACAGTTCTTGACTCTTTTTAAAAAACATAACCCGCACAATTTAAATATTTAGTGAACACCAACTACATGCCAGAACACACCAGGCTATTGCTGTGTTGGATCAAAGACAAAAGCTCCAAGAAGGAGACCATGACTGTCTTGTTCATTGCTCTACCATCAAAGTACTTGGCAAAAAGTTAGTGCGGAATAAGTGAATAAATGGAATGAGAAATCTTAGAGACCTGCACAAATTACTTAGTTCTCGTATGTACGTATAATCTTAGCTTCCACTATTCAAGGTTGTTGTGAGGGGGGAATAAGATAATGTAGGTAAAACATCTACTCCAAAGCTTAAAATATAGGAAAAAACGTATTTACTTAAGTAGTTCCAAGATTGTTTGCAATTCTCAGTGTTGGTAGAAGTAAACTAATCCTTAAGTGATTACAACCAAACTTCTCTCTTGTCCTCTTTACTCTGTAAAATCACTTCAAAAGAAAAATCTGGTTTTCGAACTAGATTAAAAGATTCATTCACTCATTGATTTGTTCAACAGATTTTTTTTAGGACATCCAAATGATCAGGCCTGGGTAATGCAGCAGTGAACAGAACATATGTAGCCCCTGTTCTCATGGAGCTTATCATCTAGAAGGAAGACGTTTAACAGAAAATTTCACAAGTTATAACCAAAAGAGTCTGTTGTTAGAATAATAGAGAAGCTAATTTAATAATAGAAAGGCAAGTCTTCTCTGAAGAAGGGACCTTAAATCTGGGAACTAAGAGTGGAACTGCCCCCATCATTAGCTGAAATAATTTAGTCATGTTAAACAAAATAATGTATGTTAAACATTCTACAAGCATGCAGTTTTATTAAGAATAGGAGATAAAGAATTACAGGTCGCAGGAAAATCCTGTGCAAAGACCCTGGGTAGGAAAAAAGCCTGCCCACTTGGAAGCATGGAGAGAGTCAGGGTGATAGGTTGGAGGGAGATGAAGCTGGAAAGGAGGCAGAGGCAGATCTTAAAGAACACTGCTTGCCACACGGTCTCCCTTTTTCCAGATGAAAGGATAACAGATATCCCTGAATTCTCACTGCTCTCTGGATGTAGCAGAGCAGTCCACTCTGCTTATAAAATAGGACAGCAGGTAAACTGCAGTCTGTGCAGTCACATCTCAGCCTTGGAGAAAGCTGATTATATTTTATCCTTCTGGTCATCATGATAAATGAAAAAGCATATTGCAAAGACACCTAGCAGTTTATTGAGAGTGCTTATATATTTGCAGAACTATATTACATGTATTTCTATCCCTAAAAAAGTAGAACTATTGGAAAACCCCCCTTTTTTGCTGTCTACCCCCTCTTCTCCCCCTTCCCCCCGCTTTTTTTTGAATGTGGTTCTTCCAGTGGAAACAGTCAATGGGAGCAGGGGACAATTTAGAATAGAGATACAGTGGTGGTTTCCCAGGAGACGTAGAAGAATTTTGGGTGTCACAAGTGTTTGGGTGGTGGCTTACATACTGGACTTGCTCAAAGAGGCCTCCATTTCCCTTGCAGGGATTAGAACAACATGTGTGCTGGAATACAGTGTTTAGACAGCAAGATTGGCATTGCTATCTTCCAGGATGGTGAAGGCTTAATTAACATTTGAAAATGCTTTGAGATCTTTGGATAAAAGTGTTCTGGAAGCATGAAGTGTTATTATCTTTGGAGTGATATAGGTCATGTGACACAGGAAGTGGCTTTGAAGGAAAGGAAAACCTTTCATCAGGCAAACTCCTTGGGGTGGTTTGAGCCTGTCCTGAGTGACTCAACATGCCCCTGTCATCTCTCCCTCGACCCTGAGTGAGAGAGCCTACAGTAGCTCAGCAACTGCCACCATCATTAGCTGAAATAATTCAGTCAGCTTGTATGTGAAACATTCTACAAATTATGCAAAATCCTAAAGCATTTGGCACAGTTATCCCTTAATAATCATTGAATAAATATTAGTTGTTACTGTTATTGCTGTTCTCATAAACATAGTTTTAAGGCTTCTGGACTTGATGTCTCTGACTTCAATGGCTTATCACTAATGAGTTCACTGTTCTTTAGTGATAAATGAATCTTACTTTCATTTTAAAGACTTGGTAAAGAGCAAAATAAATGTAAACTATTATTGTTGAGGTCCTAATGTGAGAACTATAGATCAATGCTGGGGACCCTTCCTGGCAGGTCCTGTTAGCTCAAAGGAGGGCACTTAGCCCTCTCCTATCCCAGGTAGAAGTTGGGTTTCCCTCACTTCACTTTCCTGGTGGTTTCTCCGGGTTGTCAGTGGATGGGATTTCAGAGAGAACACTTCCCAGCAGTTCCACTTCGCCTCCGGACAGCAGAGCAGAAAGATTTCATCCTGTTCCTTCCCTTAACTTATGTCTTCCTAACACTTCCTGGGAACGTAATGGGACAGGGGAGGGGACTGGAGAATGGGTATAGAGTTCACTTGAGAAAGGTCTATTTTAAAGGAATATATATGTCAGCCCAAATCTGTCCATGTGTATTTGGGAAGTTAATTTTGCTGGCTAGATGACTAGAGAATGCTGTTGTTTGAAATGTACACCTGCCTCAAATAGAGGCTTTTGAACAAAGAAAAGGTGTTTTGGAAAGTGGCACCTAGAAAGAGAGAGAGAAAGAGAATACGGAAAGTGTGTGTGTGTGTGTGTGTGTGTGTGTGTGTGAGAGAGAGAGAGAGAGAGAGAGAGAGAGAGAGAGAGAGAGAGAGAGAGGACCAAGGGGAGGAGGACCGCCCCAGGGCATGCTGGGGTGGGAAGGGTGCCCGAGGCATGCCGGGAAGGTTCCCAGGATGTTTACCCGCACCTGTGGGTGTGGAGGTCCCCCCCTTCCCCTGGTCCCCCAGGCGCAGGCCCACAGTGCACTGGGGTCAAGTACCCAGCTGACCTAATTAAAAGCTCATTACACCAGCCCATCCCTGTGAACAGGCGGACCCACGTGCAAATGTCTGAGCGCAGGAGCCTCCCTGCTTCCCAGCCCAGCCCCAGGGCCTGGAAGCGCCGGCCAGTTAAAGTGACCTCCCGGCAGTGACCACCAGGCACGGTCTCTTTCTGGATTATTTTACATTCGAGTAAATTAGTTTTATCTGCTCTGAAACCTTTGAACAAAGAAAGCTCTCCGGTCATCACGTGGGCAAAATAACAAGGGATAAAAGAATGTGCACTTCACCTAATCAGGAGCAAATAACTAAATCTCCTTTGGAAATGCAGTCTTTCCTGCCCAGCCAGCCTTTTCATTTATCTTTTACTGGGGGGTACGGGAAGGGGAGGATTTTGAAATTACCATTCTATAGGCAGCCTTCGGTGCACATCTTCCTCCTCTTGTTTTTTATATAACTGTTGCCAGTTTTGACAGAAGATCTCAAAACTTGTTAAGTATGAAGTTGGTAAATGACACTATTGTTTGGGAAGTGGGGGGGCGGGGAGATGGGGTGGGAGCAGAGGGTTTATCTGGGGTGGGGGGGAGAGGAAAATGCACCCTAACCAGGCTCAAATTAACTGAAATGGATCAAAGTAAACAGAGACATCTAAAAGCTTTTGTAAGTTAAAAGTGGCTATCTGTTGCAGGTCTTGCCTCATTAACTGCTGATTGAAGCTCTGCTTGGCCCTCTGGGATACCTAACACCCCAGACCTATCACCAGATGAACCTCAGTCAGGCGCTTTTGGCTTTCCCTGTGTTGGTTTGCACAGCTCCTTGACCTCAACCTTCTTAAAAATGTTTATCCTTCCTACCAGGCAAAGGGAGTACACGTTTGTCTTTGAGAATCTTCCTGGGAATTTCAGTTCTAGCCAATGAGGAATTCCCAGTAGAAGAGAAATGGAAGGCATACTTGTGGTATCTCTGCGGATCTGTATTCTGAAAGGTAGACTTGCAGCTCTGGTGTTTTAAATAAAACCTCTGTACAAGAATACGCAGGGGAAAGTGTCCATAGTTTGCTTTTCCCTTGGGTGTTGGCCTCATTTGCATATGTGAACGGCCAAAGGTGCTGATGATAGGCCATCTGCTTTAAGATACAGATATCTCTTGACTCCCATGGTCCCAGCCCTTCACCAGGCCACTCTGCTGGGACAGGGAGCTGAAACTGAGAGGGTTGTCTAGGGGAGGAAGAGAGAATAGCGGCGGGGTGAAGGCGGGGGGCAGGGAGGAGCAGGGCTCTTTGAGTAGGACCAGATAGGTCTCTGTGTAGAGTAATATTACAGCTCTTTCTCTCATAAACAAGCTGCATGCCTGCTTCTAAAGACCCATCTGGCATAGCTTTGAGAATGGCAATAATTACAAGCTGATGATGGACATGGAAAAAAAGCCCTGCTGAGCTAACTCATAAGGAAGTACAGGCCAGGACTGCAGGGAAATTACAGGCTGAAAACCTTTCTAGTTTAGGCCTTTTGGTGTTCTTAATCACAGACTTTAAATGTTGTAATAAACACTGTTGCATTTTATTGACCAACTCCCATGACAGGCAAATCTTTTTCATTTTATTTTATTTTTACCATTTGCTCTTCGGCAAGCTGCTCCGCAGTGTCTGTCTGGACCCTGCCCATAGCTCTTTAGCTTGAATGCTTATAGGAAAATTAGGAAAACAGGGGTGAGTGTTCATTTAGTTTATAGAAATTTGCAGAATTCTTTCTTAAATTGCTCTCTGTGTTCTATGGTTCAGACAGACTCCCAGGCTCAGCACTTAACCTGTAGCTGTATGAGATAGGGTCTGGTTGTTTCAATCCAGAAGACTGAAGAGTATAAAAGAACAAACTTGGGAAAAGAATCTATGATTCTGTACCATCAGGTAGTGTTTATGTAGAAACAAGTAAAAATACAAGTTAAATACTCTATTGTTAGATTAATGGAACATTAACTTCTGGCCTTGTTTGTAGAGGTGGTCCTTATTTCAAGGATGAATTTGACATTGAAAGGATGGTCCTTCTCAAAGTTTGAAGCCTAATATTTTACAAGTGGATCTAAGACATTTTCTCTCTCAAACATGTAGACCATTTAGTGGAGCAGATGCTTTTAGGAAACCTTCTTAGGAAGAAGAAAATAGAAACACTGGAAATTTCCTTTCCTCTGAAACATAATTACTCTCAAAATCTATAACTTAAATGTTATGGCAAAATTATTCTTGAGTATAACACATTATCACTTGCTGTTATAATGAGATTCTGACACCTCATGTGGGTTTATTCTACTTCAACACATGTCATCAGTTTCCATGAAAAGAATTTGGTCTTCATTTTATACATTTTAAAAGTCTGAGGTTAAAAATGATGAATAATGCTGTGAATCAGGATTTTTTGTGTGATCTAATTAACTTATACAAGTAGAGCCTTTTCAAAAGATAACTTTATGGATTTTAAGGCTGAGCATGTAAAGTTCATTATTTGTAAAGCACTAGCTACTGCTTTTGTAAGTTATTTTCAAGTCCTTCCTGGCTTTGCTACAATTTCTCCTTCCTATTCCTTAAAGACTTGTATTTTATTCTTTGTGTTTTGCATACAGTCTGGCTATCCCAGCTGGGTTATTTAGTTCTGTCCTTTTGCGTTTGATTACTTGTTCAAGGACATAAAGTTTTGAGGCCTATGAAATGAAAGCAATGAAATGGTTTCGCAATGGAAATTTACCAATATAAACTGTCTCCGGTCCTTTCATAAGCATTGCTTTACCTGAAGCCCCCTTGTCAATGAGAAATTATTTCTTTATATCTGTCTCTCTTCCTGTACAGGCTGGGATTGTTCCTAACAAAAGAAGCATGAATTGGTGGAAACTATATATTAAATGCAAGACTATTTGTCTAGTTTTCATTAGGTTGCTGAGTGAAAAGCCTTAATTCCTCCCTTTTCCCAAGGTACTCAGATATCCCCGAGGTCCCCCTCATCTCACACTGTGGTTTCTCTCACTGGGTACAATCCGGCTTTAAAGAATTCAGCACTTACTGGCCTTTAGAGAACTGTCAGCAATGACAGCAACCAGGGATGCTGACATGTCTTATTGTTTACAAAGGATGAGCACAACACGGCCTCTCGGATGAGTAGATAAACCCTGCAACGTCTCTCTCCCCGATCCTGGCCTCTCGGGACCAGCTGCCTTTTGGTGGCCAGCTAAAGACCCAAGGATCAAAACTGGATCTAAATATGGACAAGCCAGGAAACACAGCGGCAAAGATAAACTGGGGTTGCTCAAGGTTGCTTTGTAAACAGTGAAAACAGAAAGAGAAAGACTATCTCAGTCTCTGATCCCTTATAGGCATACAGCTTTCCTATGTCCTTAAGTTTAATGAAAACAGTCCTAGAATAGCACCGAAGTAAGCTCATGGGCTTTAATCCTGGTCTTGAATATTTATTTAATCCCTCCTTCTCACTTTAGCATTTCTTCATTCCTTTGGAAGTACCAGCCAATGTTGTAGTTAAATTAAGTTCAACTTTTAAAAAATTCTGAACATACTGTTTTCTATTTAGGGAATCCTATTTGGAAATAAAAGAAAAATAAAGCAGACGATTTTCCTCATTCCTACTTGTATAGAGGAAGTTTCTTATCAGGAAGGGGACCCCAGGAAGTTGAAACGCCTTCCCTCTTGCTTGCTTTCTGCATTGAGCAAGTGGGGGAAGAAAGGAGAGTTTTGTGTATTTACACTGCACTGGGGGCAGTGCTTTTGTTAAGTGATACGTATCATAACTCCACCAACTGCATGGGGCTGAGAGGTATTGTCTTCCTTGCATTCTTGAAACTGTTTGGGACAATGTTATTGTCTTCCGAGGGTTCCAGGCTGTTACCAGAAATGAGCTCTTCCAGGGTACTTGGACAAAAGATTCTTACAAGAGGCTTTTTCTAGCCCCTTTCCTCCTTTCTTGCAGAAATGCCATTACTAAAAATGTGTGCTACAGTTGATAGAGATAAAATTAGTGATGTAAAGGCCACATCAGTCACAAACACTGCAGCCGGGTGTTACCAGTCACAGAAAGGGATTCAACCTTGACTATGAGGCAGGATCTTTTTGGTCTCTGCTTATGATCTGCTCAACTCTTTCTGAACAATGTTCATAGGGTATATGCCTAATTTTTACCAAAGTGTCTGTCTGTAGAATTGCTGCCGTTATTAGAAATCACTGCTTCATTGCCCTAGCCGGTTTGGCTCAGTGGATAGAGCGTCGGCCTGCGGACTCAAGGGTCCCAGGTTCGATTCCGGTCAAGGGCATGTACCTTGGTTGCGGGCACATCCCCAGTAGGGAGTGTGCAGGAGGCAACTGATCGATGTTTCTCTCTCATCGATGTTTCTGGCTCTCTATCCCTCTCCCTTCCTCTCTGTAAAAAGAAGTCAATAAAATATATTAAAAAAAAAGAAGAAATCACTGCTTCATAGCTAGTGAATCTCAGAACTTAAGTAAAAGTGGCTTTTCCCTTTTTACAGAGGGTGAAACCAAAGTCCTGGGATCATCCTGCTCTGTGGAATACAGTGTGAGTGACACCATGAAGCCAGAGCTACGCGCCTCCAGGTAAGTTTTCAACTTTGTGACTTTCTCCTGGGAGCTCAATCTGAAGACGGAGGCTCAGTTCTAACTGGGACACTCAGGGTGGAAAGAAGGCCCAGTGGTTGACAGTGATAAGCAGTGGAATGCAGAACAGCGAGCTCACAGCTATTTGCAATCAATAGCACCATCTGAAACCACATGGGACAATGGGGCTATGGGGCTAGGGAAGAGACAAAGGAAAGAGTACTCATTCCAGGTCGGTGGTTGTACCTACGGAAGGATCCAGTCCTGCTGACTCTGCTGGTGGCTGTCTCTCTGTGCTGGGGCCATTTCCATCCTCCTAAACAAGTTAAATGCATTTTAGTGATTTGACATGAACTCTTCTTGAGATATCTTTGTTTAGGCTTATTTGTAGAGGTGACACAAATACATTCTCTCCTGTGTGCAGAGAATAACTTTCTCACAAAATTAAATAATTTATTCTCCCATTGAACATCATTTTAGGGATAAGTATGCATTGGTACCAGGTACAGAGTAGACATTTGTGCTCATCTAGGATGCCCTCTGCAGAGGTCTCCAATTACAGATGGAACCAACCAATGCTACTTGTAGCAAAATAAGAACGTGACTCATGATCAGCAGAAGGACGACTTCATGGTAAGTCGAGGGCCAGAAATCGATATGCCACCCAGGGAAGGTAGTGTTGTGTTTCCACCCTGTTTTTTTTCTCAAATTCAGATACATCGGCTTCTTATTGCTTCTTCTCTGGTCTGGTTGCGGCATTCAGATATCTGTTCAGTTCCAGGGTTTTTTTTTTGTTTTGTTTCTTTCTTTCTCAGGTAAACTCACTGGCCTGCCTCCTTCGCTGTAGCACAGCTCAGGCCTCTATCTGCAGAGATATGAGACCATGAGATCTGCTAGCATGCAAAAGGGAGATAAAAGCATTTTAAAACATGTCTTCCTGCACACAGGCCTGCTTTATAATAAACCAGAGCAGTGCAGGAATTAAGATGTTGTTGAAATGCCGGAGTGTCTCTGCCCTTTTATTACATCCAGGGTGATGAGGTCATGGCTTACTGTTTAGCTTATATGGTGCAATTAAGAGATTCATTTCTCAACGCGATTCATCTGAGGAAGAGTTGACTCGAAAGTTTTAGGAGAGAGGTAGGACTCATATGAGAAGATGTTGGAAAATTATGATTTTCTTTTGGAAGTTTGAGTTCATCTTTTCGTTCCGGGTGAGGAGGAGCCCTGCAATAAGCCCGTCTCAGATTTCCAAGTCACAGGGAATTTGATTACTTAATGCCAATAAGGCTAAGGAGATGCTTTTAGTTTTTGGCTGTTTTCTCTCTTTGGAATGATGGCAAAAATGTGAACTAAATATTTGTTTTATGAAGGCATCATTAGGTCTCTGCCTGTAGAGATATTTAAATGAAACAGTATCTCCGATGTGTATATATACATATATATGTAGAACATATATAAAAATATACATGTTATAGATAATATATAACTTTTTATTGTGATGTTTATCTATGGAGCCTTGATTGAACCCTTTTAAATGCGGGTTTAAGTCCCTACAGCTGAAGAAGAGGTGGTCTTTCCATTTGGTCAGGGGAGCAATTCTTCACCAGAGTCAACCTTTTCACAAGGATGTGTGAATACAAAATGTTGAGAAGCAATGGACGAGGCCATCTTTATTCTTCTTATGAAAGACTAACTCATGGGCCTCCGTTGGGGCGGCACTTACTGAGGTTTCTTCTTACCCTCCAACTCTTCTCTGATTATGATTCTCAGCTTGGTCTTTCATCCATGATTCAGTTTTCAGCGAAAATTCATAATTTTTGTACTGGTCAATTGAGCATGAGAAACATTTATGAAATGCCTGTCTTATTTAAGGCACTATGCGTGGCACCCAGGGCCATCTGGGGATTCATTATTGTCTCTCTCCTCTGGGAGGAGGTAATTATATAATAATGAATACAAGTCAGATTGGGACAAACATTGTAACAAAAGGTGAACAAAGTGTTATCTGTGCTCTAAGGAGGGAGCAATTTATTGTGCCTTGGAATCAGGAAAGGCATCCTAGAGGTGGTGACATTTGAATTAGTCTTTAGAGGAGAAGCAAGATTCGAATAGATGAAGTTAGAGGGAAAGTCCAGAGTTCTAGAAGTGTGAAAGCCTCGGCATGGTCCAGGAGAGGAGGTGAGCCTGTTCTGGGTAGAACATTGGCCATGTGTGAGAAGCAAATGGCGGGTAAGTTTTAAAATATGGAACAATTTCATTTTATGAGGGGCCTTGAATGCTATGCTAAGAAATTTGGACTTTATTCTAGAAGAAAACAAAAAGCTAGTAAAAGCTTTAGGACTGAGGGGGTGCACCATGATTCTAATTCTGCTCTGGAAAGGGAACCGTCAGAGATGTGGAAGATGACTTGGGATAGAGAGAAAGTAAGTTGTGACAGCAGACCCAGTGGGGGGCTGTTACAATAACCCAGGTATAGAATGCTAGTACATGGCATAGGACAGCGATAGCAGAAGCAGAAGGGAATAAGCCAAGAGACATTCCGAGTCTGGAATTGGATGTGGTGGAACACACAAACGAATGAAGTTTAGGAGAACAAGGTTTGAAGGAGAAGACAGTGAATGCTGAAATTGATATTTTTAATACACTTTGGTTACATACCATTTCTTTATTTTTTGAAGAGCAAGTTTGTGACATCATTAGAATTACACCCTAGTTAGCTTTTGATTTAGGATCTTGACATTTTCTGACTCCTCAAAGGAAGAAAAGAAAAGGTATATTTGCTTCCCATCACTTCTGAATCTATTCCCCCTTTACCCTAATCTCAAAGAGCATGCTGTGCCTTCCTCAGGATAGACTCTGTGACTCAACTCCCCTTCCTCTGGCCCTCCTCTTGAGCACAGGTCCTCAAACTATGGCCCGCAGGCCACATGCAGATACAAATATTGTATTTGTTCCCGTTTTGTTTTTTTACTTCAAAATAAGGTATGTGCAGTGTGCATAAGAATTTGTTCATAGTTTTTTTTTTAAAACTATAGTCCGGCCCTCCAACAGTCTGAGGGACAGTGAACAGGCCCCTGTTTAAAAAGTTTGAGGACCCCTGCTCTTGAGGATGAGGCAACCTGAAATCCTTACTGATGCATACAGGATTCTCAGAGTTGGGCAGAACTGGCTTTTCTGAGGCTGGAATTGAAGCCAACATGGATTCTTGGATTGTGTCTCTCCTGCCGGTTATGAAGCTGCCAGGCTCCGTCCCGTGGGTGGAAATGGACACCAGCCCCAAGGAAGCGATGGCTGCGCACAGGCGTCCCTCTGCTGCTCCCTCTCCTCGGCGAGAAGGGAGACCGCGGGCTTTCCTCCGCATTTTCTTGTTCTCTTAGCACGAGGGAACCGAGCAGCCTTGGCTTTTGGTGCTTGGACAGGACTGTTGTTACTGTCTTTCTCCACCCCCCCCCCATGCTGCACAGTTCATCCCGCCTCCAGAGCTGGGGTGCGCTGTGTTAGAGTCATAGAGGAGAGCCCGAGTTCAGAGCGATGCAAGGCTTCCAGGCGGACACCCCAAAGTGGGAGGGAGACTGTCCACTGAGCTTCCTTCCGGCTAGCAAAACGTCACGTACCTACATAGACTCGTTTCTAACTCATTTCTTTGTTAGATTTGTATACATATCTAATAGCCAGGCCTTTTGTAAGGTGGCGAGAAGGGTTACCACACTTCCAAATACCTCCTTTTCATCCGATAAAGCCATTCTGAAGTTGGCAGTATGAATGAGGTTTGCAGTTAGAATTCCCCAAGTCAAGTCGTTAAAAATCCTGGGCCATAGGTTCAGCTCAGAGTCTCTGGGAAACGGTGTGTAGTCTGTCTAAGCAGGGGTGGGCAAACTTTTTGACTTGAGGGCCACAATGGGTTCTTAAACTGGACCGGAGGGCCGGAACAAAAGCATGGATGGAGTGTTTGTGTGAACTAATATAAATTCAAAGTAAACATCTACACTAATAAAAGAGAAAAATGGTAATTGGCGTACGAGCTACCCTTTTCATTGGCTAATCAGGGCTATATGCAAATTAACTGCCAACTAAGATTGGCAGTTAACTGCCAACTAAGATTGGCAGTTAACTGCCAACAAGATGGCGGTTAATTTGCATATGTAGGCACAATGCAGGGAGGCAAAAGGGAAAGCAGGAAGAAGCCCCCTGCCACTGACAGTGATCAGAAACCTAGGGGGGAGCTAAGAGCTGGGGGGCAGGGCAAAGGCGGCCCTGGGGCCGCCTTTGCCCTGCCCCCCAGCCATGATCGGAGAATCAGGTGCCTTTTCCGCCCTGGCCAGTGATAGCAGGAAGTAGGGGTGGAGCCAGCGATGGGAGCTGGGCACGGTCGAAGCTGGCAGTCCTGGGAGCTAGGGGTCCCTTGCCTGGGCCTAAAGCGAAGCCCACGATCGCGGGGCCGCTGCCACTGCGGGTCCCCGCTGCCCGGGCCGGATGCCTAGGCCAGAGGCGTTAGGCCTGGGCAGGGGCGGAGCCTGCAACCGCGGGGAGCTGGGGGTCCCCTGCCCAGGCCTGACACCTCTGCCTGAGGCCTCAGGCCTGGTCAAGGGGCTGATCCGGTGATTGGTGATCGGAGGGTGATGAGGGTCAACTCCTCTGGCCGAGGCATCAGGCCTGGGTGGGGGGTGGAGCCGGGGATTGTGGGGATATGATGGTCCCCTTGCCCAGGCCTGAAGCCTGGGTCAGAGGTGTCAGGCTTGGGCGGGGGGTGGAGCAAGCGATCAGAGGGAGATGGGGGTCCCCTGCCCAGGCATGATTCCTGGGCCAGAGGCCTCAGGCCTGGGCGGGGGCCAGAGCCAGTGATCGGGGGGAGATGGGGGTCCCCTGTCCAAGCCTGACACCTCTGGCGGAGGCGTCAGGCCTGGGCAAGGGGCCGATCAGGCGATCGGAGGGTGATGGGGGTCTACGCCTCTGGCCGAGGCATCAGATCTGGGCACGGGGCAGAGCCAGCAATCGGAGGGTCTGGGGGTCCCCTGCCCAGGCCTGATGCCTGGGCCAGAGGCATCAGGCCTGGGCTGGGGGCAGAACCAGTGATGCGGGGAAATGAGGGTCCCCTGCCCAGGCCTGGCACCTCTGTCAGAGGCGTCAGGCCTGGGCAAGGGGCAGATCCTGCGATTGGAGGGTGATGGGGGTCAACGCCTGAGGGCTCCCAGTATGTGAGAGGGGGCAGGCTGGGCTGAGGGACACTCCCCCCCCCACACACATCCAGTGCACCAATTTCGTGCACTGGGCCCCTAGTCATTACATAAAAGGGTACGGTCTTTTTTTTTTTTTTAGTTTTATTCATTTCAAACGGGCTGGATCCGGCCCTCGGGCCGAAGTTTGCCCACGGCTGGTCTAGAGGGTGCGCTTGAGGCCCCACGTGCTTTGTATCGGCGTCAGCAGGCTGTTCAGGCTGCGCTGGTCTCAGTTCCCACTCAGGGAAACGGAGACCATGAGGCTTCCTTTCTCCCCTCTGCAATTTGTGGCACAATATTGCGTCTCTGATTTAGTTTCCTGTGACAATTGCAGCAAGAATGGTCACGGTAAAGCACGTTCTTCCAAGAGGATATAAATATGAGCCTTCTTGCTGATTGTACCCCAAAGGCATGTACTGAGCACCTCCCATATACCCAGCATGTTGTGGGGTGCCCTGTGGAACAGAAGGAAGAAGCAAGCAGGGAGGAGCTCCGCTTCTGAGTGAGGGAGGAGGGGCTGGAGCTGAGGAAGGCGAGAGCCGTTGGTCATAACCTCACTGGGGGCTCTGCTCCTTTTTTATTTTATTGTTTAAAGTATTACAAATAGTAGTACATATGTCTCCTTTTCCCCCCATTGACCTTCCCCCAGCCTCCCCTACCTCCCCGCACATGCTCCCCCCCCTCCCCCCGCAGTGTCTGTGTCCATTGGCTAGCCTATATGCACGCATACAAGTCCTTCGGTTGATCTATTACCACCCCCACCCCGACCCCCGCCAACGCTTAAAGCCCAAGTCCAGGGGGAAGTGTCCGAGAAAAGCACACGGTCAGCCCCCTCCCATGCTAGACATGGAGGTAACGGGGAAGGATGGACATGGGGAGGCAGAATGAGTCCTTTGCAATCAACTGGCTGTAGTTCCCCACAGCAGTGGTGATGCACAGGGCAGCTTATTATTATTATTTTTATGTCCGTTTATAAGCTGTTTTGGCCACAAATTCCTCCTCTCTTTCGCCTTTCATAACTCTCCATGGGCTAGCCCCTCCAAAGGCGGCAGGTAAGAGCTGGGCCCAGCCCTCAAAGAGGCTGATATTCTCCAGACACGTCCATAGACACTTGTAAGCTGAGAGCCGAATCCTCTGTCAGACACATTTTCCTTGTCAACTCATGCCCGTCCCACCTCACCGACACTGATAGTCCTGGGAGCCGGTTCCGATGCCAACCTGTATTGAACTCCTAGATGTGAGTACACGCTCTTGAAGGGCAGCTCAGGCTAAAACTTGACCTTTCAGGGCTCTGGGAGGTGGGAAGAGGAGCGGAGGATTGCTGGGGAGAGAGAGATTTCCTGGTTATTGCTCCAGGGAGTCTGTTTACTTGCCTTCAAGGGTCACAGCCATCTGAATGGGCGTCTCTGGCTCTGCTCTTGGATTTGGTTTCAGAGGACCCGGCCCTGTGGAATTCCGCCCCCGTCAGTCTCCCCCCTCCCCCCCCTCGCTAGGTATGGGACCTTCATCCCACTGCATGGCTGAGCCTTCCCCAGGAGCACTGCAGCCTGCTTGTGAGCACAGCCATTGGAAAGGCCGTCTTAAGTGGAGTTTACTGTTGTTGTATAAACCTTCATTTAAAATGGACTATAAAATGTTTCTGAACCTGCCAAACGCGCATTAAAATATTTTGCTCCATTTCTGCCTATGTGCAACATTTGGTTTCTAAAGGGCTTTAATCAAGTAATCTTCAAGTAGGAAGTTATTCATCTTTATTGCCAGTCGGTTCTCAGTGGTGGTCGTGGCAACAATCTTTTTATTGCTTCTGTGTTTAGTTGTTCTTTGACATGATAGAAGTCAGCTGCAGTTCAATGAGCTCACTATTTGTGCAACTTAATTGCTTGCTTCCTTCAATACATACTCAATTTTTCCTTTTATGAGCAGGGCTGTTGGAAAAATTAAGCTTAAGGATATAGCCATCCACTGTTAATTAACCTCCTTCCCAAACACATTAGGAAAATGGGTCACATAACTGCTGAGTGCTAAGTGCGCTGTTCCTAAGGTCCTCCTCAGCTGAGAAGCGGATCCCGTATGAAGTGAACAAATGTTGGCGCTGGGAGCATTTTCTGGAAGCCGTGATGACATAAGAATAATGCTTTGTAACACGGCCTTCCTGCCGCACCATCTCCTTGAAGTTGAATATATTGTTTGACTTTGGCTCTGCCATGAGTTTGTGTCGCATTTTATCAACATGAAAAGAAATAAAAGGCGGTGGCTGGGGCTTTTTCTTCTTTCTCCTCCTCCTCCTCCTTATTTTTTTGCTTTCTAGGTTATTGCTTATTTGTAAAGGGGGGGTCCTAAATTCAGCTCTCTCTTTAAATGTGACCACTGTTGTTATTTTGACTCGCAATTCCTAGAATCATCTGAATATTGTGAGGATGTATAAATGTTTGTGATGAGTATAAAAATATGTTCACTGAGGGAACTAATCTATCAAAATATATTGATCTAGAGCCCTTCTAATTCCTCTCTATGTCAGGGTTAGACTTGGATAGAAAATAACTTTAATTACAGTGGTGAGGGGCTGATTAGGATTTTGGCAATGAGACAGAAATTATTTTGAAGTTATAGACTTAAAAAGGAAAAGGTGACAGTTCCTGAATTTGGTAGAAGGCAGGAAAAGGTCAGGTTTATGCTTTTAGAAAGAGGAAAGCAAATACAAACACAGTTAAGATGGGATAACATGTCAGAGAGTGCTACAGGCTGAAAACCACATTTGTGATCTTTATTATCCATCAGTTTAGCCTTTAATTGGGAAGGAGTGGGGACAAAGGCAAAAAACCCTACCAGCTCCTCAAATAAATCGTCAACTGATAAATACAGAAAGTTCTTTTCTTTAAAATCATTAACCAGTGTCAGTTGAAATCATATATATATATATATATATATATATATATATATACACACACACACACACACACACACACACACACACACACACACACATTAGGTAGAGAATCTACATTTCTAAAGTCATCTGCTCTGATAAAATCATTACCAAGTAATGGTTATTTTAATCCTTTCCCAAGGTTTCAGTGCCTCTCCACCTGGGTGTATTTCCTGCTCTACAGTAACAGTCCCTGAGAAGCTTCTCACTTCTCCCAGAGTCACTTCAGAATATCAGTGACATGGAATTGATGTTGAAATGGTAACCTTTGGGTATCTTAGTGTGCCTACCTGCTAGAGGGATAATGACCCGTTGCTTGTCTAGACTCCAGGGGATTGTTAGGAAACTTGATTAGCTAGTGATTGTCAGGAGCCTTGAGGCAAAAATGTTTTCCCTGTGTGTTACTTTGTCCCACAATAAAGCTGGCAAGAATGACCTCATTCATATTCATTAGTGGTGGGTTCTAAAGGTTATCCCCTCTTATCTTTTGCCTGGCTGAGGCCTAAGATGCAAATGGCAGATTGCTGACACAGGGAGAATAGTTGAAGCATCGAATGGTTGAGTATGGGAGGAAGGGCATTGCTTTTACCCGTGCCTGTAGATGCGCTCGCTGGTGCCTGTCTTTTGTGTGGCTGGCTCACTAATTCCAGGTTGGGAAAGGGGCTTCTGGAACTTTTGGGTGGAGAGGAAAGTGCTATGAATTAGAGTCAAGGGATCGAGTTAAAGCTTTATTCCTACCTAAACAATTATAATGGCAAATGTAGTATCTTTTAAAAATAGATGATACTTGTCTAAGACAGGGAAAAATAGAAGTCCACAATTGGTGGGCACAGAAAATAGAGAATTTTGGAACTTTTTAGGCATTTGGTCTTGCTAATTAAAAAAAAAAAATCTCACACAGAGTCCTATTGCCAACCTGCATGAAGCAAATTTGCAAATACTAGGTTTAACTTTTTAAATATTGCCTTTAAAATAGCCAGACCTCTGCCTCAGGAGACTATGTTGGGTCCTGTTAAACCTCCATAAATTGGTATCTTGCTCATCTCATAGGTTCTTTTATTATTTCTTCAGGGTAACTTCCAGTGGCTCTTCTAGCTGCCATTGATTGACTTTAATTAAGCAAATTCCAGAAAGGAGAGCTAGGAGCCATGGAGGTGCAGCCTATTACCAGCAGGTGGCACTGTGGATACTACAGTGGTGAAGAAAGGGATTTAGAAGTCAAAGATGAAAGGGGAGCAACAGGGATAATGAGATAACTTAAGCTCCTCTACAGACCTTTGGGAGGTTAACAGGGCATCTCAAAAAGCTATAAACCAGTTTCTGAACGTGGAAGGCTGCCAGGGGTTGGCCTTATAAGAATATTTTCTCTGATTTTTAAAGTCTTCTCTTTAGCGGCATCCGTTGATAGGTTTAAATTCTCTCTCTGTGCCATTAGCCAGAGGTGAAAAACAAACTCAAAGGGATGATTTTTAGGGCATTTTTAGAAATCAACATTTTCTCATATTCTAAAACTGCAGAGTGCAAAATTGGAACTCAAGCCTGGTGTGTTTATAATACAAAACTACATTTCACGCTCATAGTATATTATCCACTAGGGAAACAGGTTAATTCGATTTATTTTGTTACATTAAAGAGGTAGTGAGGATATTTTCCTGACCTCTGGCCTCTGCCTTCTCAGTCGTCTAGGACTCTCTTTTCTTTAAACATTTATTTGAAAGAGGTTTCTGTAAATCACCTTTCAGAAGACACACTGTGTGGGGGTGAGTTTGTGCTTCTTTGGCTGTTCAGGTTCTGCTGCATTTAGGCAATCAAGGTGACTACAGAGAGAGCAACAATTAATTTACTTCGAAGCGAAGCCTTCCTGAAACAGCAGGAATTCCCCACGCTTCCAGGGTTCCTTTGTGAGGGTTGGCACCTGTGTCCTTTTCCCTGAGAAATCAGAAGGAAACCCCTTTTGTAGCTTAGACCGGAGGCAGATGGAGGTCTTGGGGAGGAAATGTCGTTTCTCTCAGTAAAGGAGCCCTAAGCCGCGGCCTCCTGGGAGCCCTGGCCTTTCTACTGGGAGCATGAACTCCCCTCCCTGAGGAACTCCTGCTCTCTGGGGCCGGTTTTCTGAATACTTTTCTCTCTTCCTCCAGGGCTGGAAAGCATGACTGTTCCCAACGGTGGCAGAAACCGTCTTCCGAGGGGAGAACTGGGGGGATGAGGGGGACATGTGCACCCAGTCCAGAAACCAGTATTGGGTGGCTCATCACATTCTATGTGAGGGCAAGGAACCAGAGGTGGAGGTGGGAAGAGGAACCACAAAGGTAGATGTAGGGCACAGTGGCCGAAATCAGGGTCTTGGAGTGGGGACAGGGTCCTAGGGGCCAGTTTCCATGGCTCCAGCTCCCGCCCAAGCCCAGACCCTTACACGTTCCAGTCTCCCCGGTCTGGTGGGAGGGAGGATGCCCTGAGTGGTCTCTCCACGTGACTGGAAAGTCTGACCCACCGAGGGGACCTGGGAATGGAAACCAGTTTACTGTATATTCAGAAACAGGGATATTTCTGATTCACCAGGGCAGGCTCCTCTCTTATTTCTTGGAACGGATCGCTCGCGTCTGAGCCTGGAGCCTGGGCAGTGCTTGAGCGGCAACGAGGAGCATAAGCTTCCTGTCACTTCCTCTTTGGCAGGTTGTGTCTGCAGACACTGGCTCCTCTACCCCATAATTACTTTTTCACATTTTTTAATATAGTAACACATGGTTGGGCTTGTGGTGGGGGAACCGATGATGCCTCCTGGCCATGAACACTATAAATACCGTCAGGGATCGTTTTGTATGGCCAGGGAAGGCAGCAGCTTCTTTCTGAAGAAATAGCTCCCAGCAAAGAAGCAGGTTTAGGGACAAATAGCTTTTCTTTTCAGGAGCCCCATGGCCTTTTCTGTTTCTCCGTGACATTAATGTGTCTTCTCATCAGTCTGTCCTACCCCTTTTTATCTTAGAGGGGCCATTGCAGCCACCTTGTCATTGAGAGGAAAGTGCATAGTCTTGTTTATGAACGGTCAGCGCTGTCGGGCTCAGCCTCCGGTCGTGAACCCCTAATGGGTGGCCGTGTGCAGGTGTGTGTGCTGACTGAGGACCCGGATTGTTGAAGGGACTACAGTAAGCAATCCAGAATCATTCCTCATGCTCCTGACATTTGAAAGCTATCCAAGGCAGCCCAAACCTGGAGCTTCCTGGGAGTAGAAATTTAGGACATTTGTTGCAGAGTTTGGTATTTGCCATTCTTCATGGCCAAGAAGTTCTTCCTTTCATCTAACCTCCCAATGCAGTTTAAATTTCTGCTTCCTACTGGGTGGGGGTTGACAAAAGCTGATGAAGATGATCTTTTAATAACGGCCCTTTATAAGTTCCAATGGCCTGGTCTCTAAACTTTCACATAATTAACACTGAGATAAGATTAACTATTTTCTCTTAAATAGAAATCTAATAGAAAATTTTCTAGTTGAAATAGATGTAGCAGAAATATTCCAAAAATACTTTATAGGTTTTGCTACACTCTGTGTACTTTAACTTAGCTCATATTTGTACAACTTTGACTCTCACAATTGCTGAAGCAGAGCATGTAGTTTGGATAATCTTTGCATATAGATACATACATACACTACATATATACATATATATATATATATATATAATATGTTTATATAATATATTTATAATACAGAAAGTCAAACACACTAGCCCAATAGAGGAGATATAGAAATGACCACAACTGTCCCAGGCATTAAAGTGCTCTGTGCCACCCTTAGTGACATTAATTTGCTGACATAAAACTGTATCTGGAGGCAAATGGGACTCATTTTCCCTGGATTCTGCGCAGTCAGTCTGGGACCAGGGACTAAAATTCAATGCGAGGCAAGTCTGTGGACTGGCCAGGGGCAGTGGGACACATTCCCAGGGGAAGCACAAGGAAAAGCCAAATCCATAGTTCATTGTTCTGGATCAATATTGGCTAACCAGGCACCTGGCCCTGTGCTCCAGGTTTCTGATCACACAAGCAAAGATAGAAATGTCTCCTTGCAAAAGGAAAAGAAATCTTATTTCTCTGCTGAAAAATGCATTCTTGTGGACCGTGGCGGTTTCCCTGTGAGAGGGCTTGACCCGTAGGGGCCCTGGCTGACGTGTCCACCTGGTGCCGTGTTTGCATGCACAGAGATTGTGGCTGGTTGTCATCCTCAATGAAGGATGCTGTTGGATAACTTTGTTTTAAAGCCTTCTCTGGTGCTGAGAATCTGATAGACCACATGTTTCGATGTGGTGCATCAACAGCCACAATATCTGTCCAAACATTAAATAGCAGAGTACTTTTCTCTCATGAGGTAATAATGAAGATGGGTGTGGGGGAGGGGGGATTGGAGAAGCTCATGCCATTTCCTGGACTCTGTCCTCTGGACCCCTACACAAGGTCCTGTCGGATTAAGTGGGTTGGCACCAGAACTTGCTGGCAAGGTCTTGTCAACCACACATGCCAAAAAGGACCTAAGACAAACAATCCCCTATTATAAGTTGGCCCTCTACAAACAATATTTACAGAAAATACTCATACCTGCTCTCTGCCATGCTACATTTTTTGAGATGATTACATGCTTCTGCGAGGTAATGGCATGTCGCCAAAGGCAGAACTGGCCCGCTGGAGTTTCAATAGTGCTCATTATGAAGGAGAAGAAGTTTCTATTCCTACCGCTGGAAGGAAAAAGCCACTCACAGATAAAGTGTATGATATGATTACCCTTGCTTTAGATAACCACAAGTATTACTTCCGACACGATAAGGGATTGTTTTCTGTCTCCTGCATCCAGAGCCTGGCTCAGCCTTTTTAAGAAGCAGCGGGGGCATTTTTGAAGGCCACTTGATCAGTTTGGAACCTGTGGGAGCACGAGGTTGCCATGCAGATAAAAATCAACACTGGTTTCAGCTACCAGAGCAGTTGCGGTGCGGGCGGGTGGGAGAGGGCCTGGAGGAGCTTTGGCAAGGAGGGGGCGAAGGTCCTAGTGACTCCATGGAGTGACTTAGAGGCCTTGTGAGTAGACATGGTGCATATCGGGTGTTAGGTGGTTCCTTTCACTGTGCTGCCCTCCTTCAGATTAAGTTCAGAGACAGAGCTAGAATGCTCGGCTCCTCAGAGGGCTATGTTAATGAGGCAGACTGGCTTTTAAATAGTCAGGCCAGGGAGTTCGCCCTCAATGCCCAATTTGCTGGAGGGGAGATGAGCAGGGAAGGTAAGGCCTGATGAGAATTTAATGAGTTAAACTGCAGAAAGGGAATGATGTCTGCTCCTGATGACTGGGGTGCTGTGCACGCACCAGTGTTGTTTGAGTCTTTCAGGAGCCTTTGGTGGGAAAACCAGTCTCAAGGCTGAAACCTTAAGTGGAGGGACGTTGTAATTATAAAAAAGTAAGGCATGATAGCGATTTCTTCCCGATATTTTACAGGTGGCTAGTAAATGGGTTGTTCACTGCAACGTAAAATCCAGAGGGGGGATATCAGAGTAGAATCTGAGAATTCAAAATGAGTCCAAAGGCTGGGATAGAGTTTGTGGGTATACAGGTAAGTATGTGTGTACGTAGTCAACAAGAAAAATTCCCATTTGAAGATGTTGGAGTTTTTTTTTTCATTCTGAAAGGCACCTGAGAGATCAAAAGAGGCCAGATGTGTAGAACAGGCTTCTCAAAATGTCATGGGAAGGTGTTTGATGCTTTTTGCACGTTGAGACTGGTAACAGCAGGGACCAGTGTAAGTATAAGAAAAAAAGGCCTAGCCAGTGTGGCTCAGTGGCTGAGCATTGATCTGTGAACCAGGAGGTCACGGTTCCATTCCTGGTTGGGCACATGCCTGGGTTGCAGGCTCAGTCCCCAGTAGGAGGTGTGCAAGAGGCAGCTGATCAATGATTCTCTCTCATCATTGATGTTTCTATCTCTCTCTCCATCCCTGACATCATATATATATATATATATATATATATATAGAGAGAGAGAGAGAGAGAGAGAGAGATTTAATTTCTCCAATTTTCCCTCTCCTGTTCCTATGGTTGCTGGTTCCACACCCTGTGGAATTGCATATTTCTGACCTCGTGGTGCTACCATTGCTAGACCAGGGTGGAGATGGGTGGGGGGATTTTGACTATGTGAACACATGTCATGGTTCAGTTTTAATAATCATAATGGTATGCAGTAGTTCTCCCAAAGGACAAGACTTCTCTGTTTTGAATGGTAACGGGGGAAAAGCTATGCATCCCCCTTACCTTGCTCTCTTCAACTTTCTGTCCTTCATGAGAGATGCAATTAAGTTTGGGAACTTCCCTCTTTGTGTAATAGGGATGTGATTACCCCACTTTTGGCAAAGTGCTTGGAGTTATCTAGATGGGAAAGTTATTTAAGGGCTAGGTATTAATGTTCAGCCTTTAAAAAATCCCCAAGTGAACTCTGTTTCCTTGCCGTGCTAAGTATGGGAGTTGCCAGTGGCAGAAATGCAGGCTCAGAAGATTGTGGGTACTGGCCATAGCTCGTGGGACAGTTTGGTGGCAGAATCTCCAGCCAGGGGCGCGGCAACAGAGCTGCTTGCCATGCGCCTTCTTTTGTTAGCCCTCTCTCTGGTGCCTGTATCCCTGGATGGCTGGGTTCACATTGGAGACGGCTCCCCCAGCACCCTGCCTACCTGTCCCAGGCCGAGTTTGTGTTGGGGAGACCCTCCCACCTTAGGGAAGCTGGGTATTGAGGAGCCTCTGAGCTGCCTGGCTCTCTGCCTACCATTCTGAACTAGGTAGAACCCCACAGAACTAGTCTTAGCAGGCGGCTCTCAAACTTTTCATGCCTTTTATTTCATCTATTTTTAAAAAGGGTCTTGGCGGACATCGTTCTTGTCACTTTCCATTCTTCATGTAAACTTCAGCTCCTGGAGCTCTCCCAGCGCAGGATGAGGAATCTCAGGAGGGGTTCGCGAGCTCACCCTGGCCCGCGGTTATGGCAGATCTGCTGTTGCCGCGGCTGCTTTCTTTTCAAAGGCCCGCAGGTCACATGATGACTTCCAGGCCCAGATGGGGAGATGATGTGGATAAAAGTATTTAGCAAGAGATCAAAAACTGGGCTGCACTTCTAAATGGCTTGCCTTTTAGAAGAAGCACATTAGCCTCTCACCCAGATGCGGCTGCGGGTAACTGTCAATACGGCGCACAGGTGGCATGGGTATCTGGCCATTTACTGCCTGATGCCTCGGCAACCGCTGCCAGCCCTTCAGAAATAGGAAATGACTAATGATGTGGTGGAAATTATGAACCAGGATTAATAAAACTTGAAAAGGAACAGTCTTCAGTGTTTGATCCTCCTTAGAGGAAGTTAAGTCTGAGTCCTAGATTCTTTTCCCTGAGGTGTTCTTCTGATTTCTTCTGATTGTGCGGCTGTCGTGGGAGTCTAGGCTGGAGCTGGGAACCGGGAACCAGATGGTGCAGGAAGCGAAGCCCTGCTCCCCATCCCTGAAGGTCCAGACACAGGCATGGCTCTGCAGTCCATCTGTGAAGAGCTCTGTGGATGGAACCACAAGCACAGAATAAAGATTTTCCTTTTTTAAGGATTGAAGTTTTGTGCCTGGTCAGGAAGAACATTCTGGAAAGACTTCATTCACTACCTGAGTGATTGTTATACTTTCCCGTTAAAGACAGAGTGGGAGTCTGACTAGGTTTCAGGGATTTGACATATTTCTTTTTAATTTGGGAATCAAAATGTGGTTTTTTCCCCTTAGGCTCCATGGTCATGCACTCTTTAACAATACTATAGGCCGGTCTTTGATCCCTTGTCCTTTTTCCCTTCACATTCTCGGACGCCTCTCTTCCACATAGGAAAATGCTAAGTAGGCAAAGGGAGACAGGCACATTTTTTTTGTTTTATAGATGATGAGGAAGGGTAAGCTGGTATGAGGTATACTGAAAATGCACACACCAAAAACCAACAGCCCCAAACCAAACCCGGTCTGGAGACCTCGGCTGTAGGCCCCTTTTGGTTTGTGAGCTCTGGGAAGCCCCGCCAAGCTCTGAGCCCAGAGGTGTCACTTGTATGAGGATGGGGCTTACCTGGTATCTGCTAAGGCAGGGGTGGGCAAACTTTTTGACTCGAGGGCCACAATGGGTTCTTAAACTGGACCAGAGGGCCGGAACAAAAGCATGGATAGAGTGTTTGTGTGAACTAATATAAATTCAAAGTAAACATCATTACATAAAAGGGTACGGTCTTTTTTTTTTTTTTAGTTTTATTCATTTTAAACAGGCCGAATCCGGGCCGTGGGCTGTAGTTTGCCCACGGCTGTAGCTAAGGTCTCCTCCTGCTCTCATTCAAACCCATCTGTGTGTGATATTCTGGTCTGGGCCAGGCCCGATGCCATTATTTGAAAATACTGCTGCTGAGGAGCGTCCTGGGCAGGTCTAGGGACAGGGTGAAACCCCACCAGCAGTGAAGAACCACCTCCCCTCACCCCCCAAAAGCATTTCTAAGGCCTCTAAACTCAAAATAGCTCTTGAATGTGTTCATTCAGGCCAACTGGGCCACAAGAGAATCAAGCTAAACTGACCACCTAAAGTTTTGGGTGAATCAAAGCATCCTTAAATCTCAAGCTAGTTCAGGGTTGCCAGAAAGTCTCTGTGGCTTGGTGAGCTACAGGCATATGTGGTAAGCTTGAGGACATGGGCATGAGAATGTGTGTGTGTGTGTGTGTGTGTGTTTGTGTGTGTGTGTGTGTTTGTGTTTGCGCGCACCCATGTGCTTGAGAAATGAGAGAGAGACCTAGTAAGAAGATAACTTTTATGGCAAATTTACGTGAGAACTGGGAACTGAGGAGTGAAGCTCAAAAGAGACTAGAGGGCATACGATCTTGCTTTAACCACTCAGCACCTCCTTATGACCTGCTTAAGGCTTTATGAAATCCCTGCTGCTAATAACAATAGCTAACATTTATTGAGTACTTACCAGGTGCCAGGAGATCCTATGATGAGGAACTTACACTCTCTGTGGCTCAGTTTTCCCATCTGTAAAATGGGAATAATCATAGAACCTACCTCCTAGGGTTGTTGTGAGGATCAAATGGGCTAACATGGATAAAAGGCTTAGGTTTGTTAACAGGTTAATGAGCTGAAGTAGGGAAAGTGTCAGAACAGAGCCTGGCATATAGTGCATGCTCAGTACGTGGTACCTGTTATTATCCCCATTTTGTGCCCAGGGAGGTGGAAGCGTAGAGGGGTTAAGTAACTTCCCTGAACTCCACAGGTGGAAGGGAGTTGAACTCAACTGCCTGATTCTGGAGGCCGAGCCCTCCCTCTTTTCATTCTGGACCTTCATCAGGAAGACGTCCCCTGTTGCTGGCCTTTGTCAAACTCATGCTAGTTGGATCCCCGAGGGCACTTGGAAAACAAGTTCTTTCAGGACTTGTTTTCCAGGCCTCCCTCTTGCTCCCTGAGGACTGCAGGGGACCTGTGGCTGTCATCTCTCTTTCCAGGTCTGAGGTCCAGGTCTCAGAGAAAGGCTGTGTGTTTAAAATAAGTCCTCACCCTTCTTTTGGCTCTTGCCCCTAACTTCACATTCCTGTCAATCGGCTTTGCACAATAAGGAAAACAAATGCTTTTTAAGAGGATTGAATGGATAGACAGTAGTTGAAAGAAAGAGTATGTTTTCCTCTTGCCTTGTTATCTTAGCGATTCCATTACAAAATAAGAAGGTTAAAAAAATCGGCAGAACAGAGGTTGAGAGCCCAAAATGCCAGAGAAAAATACATCTCTTTGAATAAATGCTTTGATTTGTTCTCCATGGCTGAGTCTTTACATTAAAAAGGCAAATTGGGTAGATCTGTAAGAGTTTCTTCAAATTGAAGACCACTTTCCTGGCTCCTGGGAGAATGCTGGCCATGAGGCTAGGGCCTCCTACAATGAATTAAGCCAATGAAATTTGGGAAGAGAGCCAGGGCAGATCTCTGAGCATCTCCCACACTGTGTGTCAGCTTCCAAACAGTGGGGTCTAGGTGACTCTTCAGAATGGGAGTCCAGGACCCCCTCCAGGCAGAGGGGGCCATGCGTGAAGTAGAGCCAAGGCAGTGGGGTGCCGGGCAGAGGGGCAATTGCACTGTGCTCAGTCTCTCTTCCACTCCCTCCTCTCATCTCCCCGGAAGGCCTAAGAAATTTTACTCAGGGGACATAGGGTAAAAGGAGCTCTGAGGGTAGCCTGGGAAGGGAAATATGTATAAGACAGAGAAAGGAGCTTCGATGGACAGTTTTTGCTAGACAGCCAGACCTACGCCCTGTGCTATGCTGGATGCGTGTGCTTTGTCTTCAAGGCCTGCTGGCAGGGCTGCCTCCAGTCTCCATGTCCAAAATTCTGATTCCCTCAGCAGCCCTGAGTCCAGGTCTGGGCACAACTGACTTCGATGGCCGAGTCTTCTATCTAGTTGGTGCTGAGGTCTTGAATGACTCTGGCTCTGTCCTTGGTGCCCTTCCATCCTGCCTGTGATCCTGGCATCCGGCCTCAGCACTTAGCCCCAGCCTCCAGGGTCACAGCCCTTGTCTGCTGCTTTGCAGAGGTCCGCCTTCTTCCTGTGTGTATTGTCATCTCCACGTTGGTACTGGAGGAGCCCACCAGGCCATCACAGCCACACAGTCAAACAAAGATCTTTCAAGAGAACAACTGTCATTTGTTTCCCAGTTGGCATTTCTGGAGATTTAGCAGGATAATCTTGGATGTACGTCAGCAAGCATGAGCAAGAATCATCTTAATCCTTCACAAGGCATACAAATGAATTGGGGCCTCTTGAAAAATGTACGAAGAATTCCTCTCTCTCCTTTCCCTTCCTCAGTTCCAGCTGTAGGGGTGTTGAGGGAGAGGGAGTTTCCTTTAGATTTAGCTACCTGCTCAAAGATGGGGTTCACCTTTGGGGATAGTCTAGCCAAATTCTTTATCCCTGAAGAGAGCTTCTGCCCCACCCCCTTGCCACTTGCAAATCCCCGAGGTATTAGCTGGGAAACATAGCTGAGACTCTTCCCGCCCTTCTGCCTTGAATTAGCCTCAGAGAGATGACTACTGGATTCCTGACCCCATGTAGTTTTATAAAAGCAAATGAACTCCACAAGTAGCAGACACCTCCAGCTCTTTCCTCCAAAAGGAGAGAGCACAGCTAGAGTTTTTGAGAGTCTCCTCTCCATCGTTTCTTCCCTTTCCAGTACCACCAGTGTCAGGCCATCTGTCAGGGGACAAGATGGGACTGGAGGGAGTGTCTGTTACCTCCTCCATCCTCAGAGTGAGGCTCCATGGTGCCCATGATGCCAACAGATCCCTCCCTGAGGAGGTTGGGCCAGAGAGGGGAATGTGTAGGGCCAGCATTTCCCTCTCAGTACAAAAGTTATTGGGAACCTTTCCTTTTCTTGTTTGTTCTATGATCCATTGAGCTAGTTGTTGTTATTGTACCCAGTTTTCCTAGGTTTATCTATATGGAAAATTTCCATCTAATTTGCACTCTGTAGGCTTTGTTCTATTTATATTTAGGCAAATTAACTTATCAAATAAAGTAAAAACTTACTTTTTAAGTGAGCTTACCTCCAATTAGTTGTCCTTTGCAGATTTGTGTGTTTTTTTCTTTTTTTTCCAAAGAATTAAATGAAAATCAACTCAGAACATTTACACAATTTGCAAAATCTGACATAATTGTATTTTAATTCTTAGATGTGAAATCTAACTGTAGGTGCCATTATGGATTCTGTGGACTCCAGCCCATGCTCTCCATTACGTGGCAAATCTCTGGCATTTTCTGCAGATAAAGATCCTAGAGATTGGATCCTCAGTAATTTTTCTTCTACACTATCATTGAGTGGGAAGTGAGAAACCCTAGAAACTAATCTCCTTTCTTCTGCATTTCCCTTGATCCGTCTTTTGCTATAGCTCTGACTACTCTTAATCCTAGTAGAAAAAAGTGAATGCCTTCACACTTTCCCCTCCAAAACTTTATTTAATCACCAGTTACAACTTAGACACTTGGAAAACCTTTACTGTATTTGTTTACAATTAGCAATAATAACATATGATTTATGCTTCATCTTCTAAAATCTAACCAGAATCACATAGAATTTTAGAACTAAGAGGTACTATAACATCTAGACTTGGATGTCAATTGTGTTTCAACTTGTTTGCTAAACATAGTGTGTTGGTCAGAACTAACTAGAATGCTGTCTTTGGGAATGACTCTGAGGCCAGGTCTGGGCTTACTGGGAAAGATTTATGCTCAGTTAAGACAACAGTCAATAATGCCTAAAAATTGTTTAAGAGATATCAGCATAAGCCTTTTATTTAGAAATATGGAATTGAACTTCCATTTCCAGCCAAGATATAATAATAGGGATCAGATTTACCCTTTAGCTAAAATTAAAAACTGGACACAATATATAAAAAAAATAAGTTCCTACACCTTGGGAATCAGGAAAAAAGGACAATTATCTCTGAGAAATTGGAATCAAATGAGATGAGCTCTGGTATTGCCCTACGGAAGAAATGGGGAACCAAGGTGGAACCTGGTAGACTCGCTGAGTTGAGAAAATGTTGGGGATGGAGAGCAGGGTATTTAGAGTCCTCAAGGCACATCCAAGAGAGAAAAAAGTCACACAGAAAGAGGGCTCTGGAGATCTGTGAGGGTCCCTCTTGAGTCTTCAGCTGGGTACTAATAAACATTTGCATGTGAGGAAACTAAGTAAGGTAGGGGAAATAACCATTGCAAAGGATCAGAGGGAGCAGCATTCAGAGCTCATGCAGGGCCAATAATAGTTCCTGTTTCTACCAGACGGAGTTGGGAACCTCGGAATTCATAGGACATTAGGTAGAGACTCAGAAGGTTTTTGCCTTAGTAGTGAAGAAGCCATTAGCTTTAGCCCAAATATTGCTCTTAACAAAGCTTGAAAGGATCAAACTGTTTCTAAGTAACCATACTTCAGAACAAAAGTTGAGAATATTTATAGGAGTATAAAAATATCAGCACCCAACAAGGCAATATGTAGAAAGTCTGGGACCCATTCTGAAATTATGAGGCATGCAAAGAAGCAGAAATATATGACCCATAATGAGGAGAAAAGTCAATGAAAATCAATCTATAAATGACATGGTAGAATTAGTAGACAAGAATATTAAAGTATAGATAATATAACTGCATTCTATTTGTTCAAGAAGCTAGAGAAAAAAATGAGCATATTAGAAACATCTATAATAATAAAAGCATAATATGCTAATTAGACTAGACAGCTCAACTACCTGCTGGACGTCATTCCAGATGTCCTTCTGGATGAAGCCATGGCGGCGGGGGCCGAAGCAGAGGTGATCAGGCAGGCAGGCGGGCAGTTAGGGGTGATCAGGCAAGCAGGTGAGCAGTTAGGGGTGATCAGGCAGGCAGGCGGGCAGTTAGGGGTGATCAGGCAAGCAGGTGAGCAGTTAGGGGTGATCAGGCAGGCAGGCAGAGGGGTTAGTGGCAATCAGGCAGGCAGGCAGAGGGGTTAGTGGTGATCAAGGAGGCATGTGAGCAGTTAGGGGTGATCAGGCAGGCAGACGAGTGGTTAGGGACAATCAGGCAATCAGGCGAGTTGTTAGGGGTGATGAGACAGGCAGGCAGAGTGGTTAGGGGTGATCAGGCAGGCAGGCAGGCCAGCGGTTAGGAGCCAGCGGTCCCGGATTGTGAGAGGGATGCCTGACTGCTGGTTTAGGCCTGATGCCACAGGGATCCCTGCAGGATCAGGCCTAAACTGGCAGTCAGACATCCCCTGATGGGTCCCAGATTGCGCGAGGGTGCAGGTGGGCTGAGGGACTTCCCCCCGCCCCATACATGAATTTTGTGCACCGGGCCTCTAGTTTATATATATAAAAGCCTAAGCGACCGGTCACCTGGCTGACCAACTGACCAGCCAACCGTCTGGTAGCTATGACATGCACTGACCACCAGGGGACAGATGCTCAACGCAGAAGCAGAAACCACAGGCATGGAAACATGGAACAGACTGATGAATCTCAGAGGGAAAGGGGGAGGGAGGAGGGCAGGAAGAGATTAACCAAAGATCTTATATGCATACTAGAGGCCCGTGCATGGATTTGCAATCTGGGACCCCTTGGGGAATGTCAGAGAGCTGGTTTTGGCCCAAACCCCACAGGCCATGCTGAGGGACCCCATTGGTGAACGAATCTGTGCACTGGGCGTCTAGTGTAAGATATAAAAGATCCAAATAAAAACTTTCAGACATGAAAACTAAAATGTCTGAGATAGAAAATGCCCTGGATAGGATTAACAGAAGATTAGTCATTAAAGAATAAAAGATTAATGAGCCTGAAGCTAAAGAGATCAAACTATTCAAAATGGAACACAAAGAGAAAAAAGATTGAAAAGAAATGAACAGAATGCCTGTTTGCTGTAGGACAACCTTGAGAAATCCTGTACAGGTATAATTGTGGTTTCTGAGGGTGGGGGAAGAAAAATATGTAAAGACACATTTTTCAATTTGAATGAAAATTTAAACTCATAGATCCAAGAATCTCAATAAACCCCAAGCACAAAAATCATGGAAAAAGAAAAAAACTACACCAAGGCATAGCAGAATTAAATTATGGACAACTTGTGATCAAGAGAAAATTGTAGAAATAAGGAGTCAAGTACCAGACGATACAATTAAAATAGTTAAAAGGAGTTGCTTATGGACAATGGGATTTGGGGACAGGGAGAGAGAAAGTAAAGAGTGCTGATATTCTTCACTGTAAATCTTTTAATATCATTAACTTAGTTTTAAAAACACATATGCATATTATTTGAGAAAATACAGATCAAGAACAAAAAATAAGCAAGCAAAAAACTCTGTCATTGAAATTCTAACGAAAGAAGCAAACTAAAAGAGATGCAGCCAAAGGCTTGGTTCATCACTCAGGAGCTTCACTGCTGCGGAGTCTGGTATAAAACAAAGTACAGACAGTCCTTAGGTTACGTCGGACTCGACGTACCTTGTTTCATGGTTACATCGCCATGTCCCATTTATTTATATATATAAAAAAGTTCCGTCATTTCGATATATATACATATGTGCTTTATGTTTTTTATTATTTATTTACCACAAGTAAAGGTCAGGAATTGTTATCTTTCTTGTAATTTTCTTTCACTGTTTCACTTCATTACTGCTGTGTATGTGCTCCATGTGAGTGATGCAGGTACTTATGTAGGTGGATTACAATTTACAGCAAAAATCACATTACGTCTCGCCATAGGATTGGATCTCCGACGTAACCCGAAGACCTACTCTAGAGATTTTCATCAGCTGTGTGAAGACTGACCAGTCTGAAATTCTCACTTCTACCTGTTCATGGACTTCTCCTAGCACTGTCATAATTAGTTTTCCTTTCTATTGCCCCTCTCCAGGAATCTGGGGGCCTAAAGAGGTGGGGAAGGAGCTGAATATGGCAATGGGGAGAGGTCTGAGGTCCTATCCTGGAAATGATTTCAGGACCATTTTTTCTGAATAGAGGTTACAGAAATAATTAGCAACAGAGCCATCATTCCAGTTTTTTTTCATATATATATATATATATATATATATATATATATATATATATATATATATATATTGCCTGGATGGCATCAATAATCTCTCTTTGGCTCTAGACTTGCCTTTCTACAGCCCATTTTCCAGAATGATCTTTCTGAAGTGAATCTGATCATGTCACTAACCTGCTTAAGACCCTTTGTCTTTGGAACAGGTCTGTACTGGAGAGTCAGCCTGCTGCCCATCTAACAATCCCTTACAGAGCTGACATCCAGGAGGAGTCCTAGATTTGAACACTACATGTCCAAGAGGAATAGGGAAATCCATGACAGGATCATGGACATTGGGAAAAGGAACCACACCGAAGGGACGATTGTGAGTTTCACTTTGGACTGTGGAGTTTGAAGAGCTATGGGACACAAGTCCCAGCGAATCACTCATGTGACAAACACTTAATGAATGCCAAGTAAGTAGAGCCTCCATCTTTGAGATACATATAGGCTGGTGGGGAAGAAAGAAACGAAGGATGAAAAATTACAATAGTTAAATAACTTTATATAATGTAGATAAAGCAGTCTGGGGGAACAGAAGGACTGATTAACTGGGAATACAGAAAAGACTTTGATCTGGGCCTTGGAGAGTGACCAGAAGCTTACCTGGGGGAAGAGAGAAGGAATAGCATTTCAGGGACAGGCAACAGAAAATGTAAAGCAGGGAAGAGAGGACATGATGTATTTGGAGAAAATACACTCAGTGCTGTTGGAACATGGGCTACAAGTGGGTAGAGTGCTAGACGATCAGATGAAGCCCTAGGTTGGGACAGGTAATGGACAGTCCTTTATGCCAAGCAAAGAAGGTTGGATTTCTTCCTGTGGACAATGAGAGTGGAAGTTTTTAAACAGGGTATGGCATAATTAGGTCTCATTTTTAAAGGAAGATAGATTGTTCTGGTAGTAGAGAGGAGGCTACTTGCTGGGAAAAAGATGGGAGTTGCTGCAGACCATCTAAAAGGATGGTCATCTCTGGCCATGCCAGAGGTGTTGGAGACATGGAGGCTGCATTTGGTGAACAGATGGGTGGGGCACAGGGACAGGAGATAACTCAGGTTTCTAGCCTGAACCCTGGGTTGACATCTTTTTCTGTGATAGATAAATAGAAAAGGAGAAGCATGTTTACTGTTTGCAATGTGAATAGTGAATTCTATATTGGACATCAGATAGGCTGAATTCTTTTCTTCCCCAAATTCATATATTGAAACACTAACCCGTGTAAGCTCAGAATGTGACTGTATTTGGCAACAGGACCTTTAAATAAGTGATTAAGTTAAAATGATACCATTAAGGTGGGCCCCTAATCCAACATGACAGGTGTTCCTATAAGAGGAAGAGACACCATGCACAATGGAAAGGCCATGTGAGGATACAGTGTAAAGGTCGTCATCTACAGTAAGTCAAAGAGAGAGGCCTCAGGAGAAACCAAACTTGCTGAGAACTTTGATCTTGGACTCTCAGTCTCTAGCACTGTGAGGAAATAATTTTTTTGCTGTTGAAGACACCTGTCTGTGGTACTTTGTTATGGTAATCCTAGCAGGTGCATATAGACATGTGGAGTCTGAAGTGTCTTGAAATAACCTGGTGGAGATGTTGCTTAGGCTGTTGGAAATAGTGGGCAGGGGCTAGGAAGAAAAGTCTGGGCTGGAAATCAAGATTTGAAAGTCATTAGCAGATGATGAAAACATACCAGTTTACTCTTATGCAATTTGACTGTGAGAGAAGTTGTCCAGTAAAAGAGAAACTTGGGAAGAAGAGAATTGAGGAAGGGACTGAAGATACAGGAGCATATAGATACAGTGATGGACAGCTACTGGAGATGGTAGGAGAGGATGAAGGGTTGGCTTCAGTGAAGAGAATGGGAAGAACTAAGACAAGGGTAGGGGCTGCTATGTGTAATTTCAGATGTCAAGAGTAGGAAAGCTCAAGAAAGATCAGGTTTAGGTGACATAGACAAAAGACAGCTGATTTGTATGAATAGAAACAAATACTTCTATTGAACATGCAATCGCAGGGAGTTTGATTTTCTATTTGTCCTTCTAGCTATAGAGCTATTTAATAGATTTAGCATTTCTACATCATTTGTCAAATTATTTATTTTTAAAATTACATCTGTAGGCAAATACAATTTAAAATAAGTATATAAATGTGAAGATATTATACATCTACTAGAGGTCTGGTACACAAAACTCATGCACTGGGGGGTGGATGTCCCTCGGCCCAGCCTGCATCCCTCTCACAATCCGGGACTGCTGGCTCCCAACCACTTGCCTGCCTGCCTGCCTGCCTGATTGCCCCTAACTGCTTCTGCCTGCCAGCCTGATCACCCCCTAACCACTCCCCTGCCAGCCTGATCGATGCCTAACTGCTCCCTGCTGGGCTGATTGCCCCCAACTGCCCTCCTCTGCTGGCTTGGTCTCCCCCAACTACCCTCCCCTGCCAGCCCGGTCGCCTCCAACTGCCCTCCTCTGCTGGCCTGTTCCCCCCAACTGCCCTCCCCTGCCAGCCCGGTCACCCCTAACTACCCTCCCCTGCAGGCCTGGTTGCCCCTAACTGCCCTCTCCTGCTGGCTTGATTGCCCACAACTGCCCTCCCCTGCCAGCCATCTTGTGGCTGTGGGTGTCACCATCTTTGAGGGTGTAGCAATCAATTAGCATATTCCCTCCTTATTGGCTGTGGGCACCGCCATCTTTGAGGGTGGGACAGTCAATTAGCATATTCCCTCCTTATTGGCTGTGGGCACTGCCATCTTTGAGGGTGTGACAATCAATTATCATATTCCCTCCTGATTGGATGTGGGCGCCACCATCTTTGAGGGCAAGACAGTCAATTAGCATATTCCCTCCTTATTGACTGTGGGTGCCACCATCTTTGCAATGGTGTGAGTGTCAATTAGCATATTCCCTCTTTATGAGATAGGTTTTCTATTGGTTTGTTCCTTTATACTATTTCTTTTCCTTTTTACCCATACTCCTCTTTACCCATAGTCATCAACACTTGCCCTGTAACCTGCGGTGATAACCTGGTTCATAACCTTCCATACTTTTGCTTCATGTTTTTACACTCAAATGAAAATGTACACACACACACACACACACACACACACACCCAGAGACAGATATGTATTTATTTCTGTGTCATTTTAGCCATTTAAAAGTAAAAGTAGGAATACATTATACTCAATCTTCTGTGTCTTGCTTCTTTCAGAATACCTTATATAAATTCCTCTAAGTACATATTTAATTCATGATGTCCATGTATCACAATTTATTTAATTTTTATTGATGGGAACTTACTTGGTTTGCTTGATTATTTTATTCATTACACAAAATACTACAATACTCATCTTCATTATTCCTTTTGTGTTGGTGCTTTTGATATATTCCAAGAATGGACTTATCGAGCCAAATGAGTGTATGACTATTTAGCTTGAATAGGTTTTGCCAGACTGCTATGCTAAAAGGGCCATAACATGGCCACCAGCAAAGTATGAGCACATTGTTGTCTTCCTTAGACTTAGGTACTATATGTTACTCCTCTATTAAAGTTTTCTGTACTGAGAGGTATAAATGATACCCCGTTACTATTTTAATTGTGTTTCTCTGACTATTATTGAATGTAGGAGTTTTATTACAGTTGTTGACCATTTAGATTTGCTTTTCTGTGACACTTGTCTATTGTAGTGTCTTTTGTCAGGCATAATACAGGTCTATTTTTCTTTTATAGCATCAGGGTTTCCAGTGTTGGTTAAGACCTCCTTAACCTTGGGTTGTACATGGAGTTTCCTGAATATTATTGCAGATTTTCCCATTTAAGTCTTCAGTATAGTTGGAATTTGTTTTGTGTATGCAGTAATTAGGATTCCAGTGTATTTTTTTCCTTCCAGCTATCTAGCCAGTTGTACCAGCATTATTGACAAAATAATTTGTCTGTGCCAACTGAGTTGAAATACCATTGTCATATATTAAATCATCATATGCATAGGGATCTATTTCTGGATCTCAATTCAGATATGTTTTTTCTATACCTCTGTCCATATCATATGACTTGATTTTAGTGTCCTTATGTTAAGTTCTGCTATCTGGGATGTCATGTGCTCCCTCTTCATACTTCTCTTGGTTATTCTTGGATATATATTCTTCCACTTACTTATTTTTTTAAAAACATATTTATTGAGATACAATTCATATGCCATACAATTTACTAGTGGAGGCTGAATGGAAGGAAACTCTTCCAGTTGGTTGTTCTCTTCCAGATCTTAGACCCAGAAGCAGGTAGCTGGGCAAAGGATGAGAAATGTTCTTGTTCTGCCCTCCTGGGGAAGATATTCCTATAACTAGGAGCTCAGGGGACAGGGAACCCTGTGTTCTTGGCTGCACCAGTCTGGAGTGGAGTTTCTGAGCTTAGAGAGGGGTGGGAGGGAGCAAACTTGGTTCAAAATCACAGACTCTCTCAGTTCTTACCAAATTTCAGATTTTCTTGAGTGGAAGTTTCTTCATTTGCTATATGCCCATAGGTCCATTTCCATAGACATTAAATATTTTAAAAATGATTTTCACCAGTTCTTCTGGGGAGCAGGTCCATAGTATACCACACCCTGTCATGCCAGAAGTTGATCTTCCATTTATTCTTAAAGATAATTTAATCTAATCAAAATAAAAAGCCTGTACAGTTTTAATTTGAATTAATTTGGGGAGAAGTCACATTTTTGTGATGTGAAGACTTTGCATCTAAAAACATAACTTATCTTTCCAAGTTCACGAATGCTTATTCACTGAGACTTTATAGTGTTATATATTGTTGGTTCTGAGGCATTCTTCATAGTTTATTCTATTTTACTTATGTATTTCTTGAGAGAGAGAGAGAGACAGAGAGAGAGAGAGACAGAGACAGAGAGAGAAAGAGATTTGTTGTTCCACTCCAATGCACTTAGTTGTACATTCATTGATTACTTCTTTTATGTGCTCTGACCAAGGTTTGAACCTGCAACCTTGGTGTATTGGCATGATGCTCTAACCAACTGAGCTACCCAACCAGGGCTATAACTTATTCTTTAGTATTTTAAAATTATATCACTGTTGTGAATGGAATATTTTTCTCTATATTCTTTTCTAGGGATTTATTGCTAGTAATAAGTAAAAAGCTATTGATTTTACATATTTATCTTATATTCAAACTACCCTATAAAATTCTCTTAGTAATTCCAGTAGTTGTGCATAAGCTAGAATATTTTAGCAAAAGAGAGATTTTAAAATGTAATTCAACTTTAAATTGGTAAATGTGAAAAAAGTGCCCCAATTTAGCAAGTATTAGAAAAGCTTCTTAAACTTCTACATATATGTTTAATTATCAGTTAATATTTCTGATATTAATTAAAAGAGGCTTTCAAATGACAGGGGAAGCTGGTGGGACTTTTATGATCATATCATAGTTTCGTCCTCCTATTACAAAGCGTTTCTTCTGTGAGGTATCTTAAATTTTGCATTAAAAAGACCATTTTTGCTTACAGTCAACAGTGAATATTTCATATAGGAATGAAGGAGTCCTAATGACCAAAATAAAATGGACCATGAGCTCAGAGGATTGAGGTGTCCATCAGTTTACACACTGCCAACAATTTTCTTTTAAGGGATGTATGGGAAGGTGAAACCTCCTCACACTGGTTTAAATAAAAATAAGAAATAGACATTTCAGTGGTCTAGCAAGCCATTCTCTCTGTCTTGGAGACAGTCGAGATGCATTAGACCACATGGTGTGATTGGAGGCTGCGCTACTGCTGTCCCTTCTCTGTCTCTTTCCAGTTTTCTCCTTCCATCTATACCACTGCACTCCCACCTCCATCAGGCACAGGGCAGCTCAACAAATCTGCCGTGGAAACTGATAAGTATCAAAGGAACAGAGTTCAGCCCTCACATTCTTTAGCCATTCCCAATATTCCACTGATATTCAGGAACCTCTTAGGTTCCCTTTGAGATAGGGGTGGGAACAGGCAGTCTTGAGGGAGAGGAGGGAACCAACTTAGCAGGGACTGACTTGTCTCTACTCCTTTATCATTTCCAGTCATCTTCTATAGACTGGGAAGGAAGGGGGTGGGATTGGGGTTTCCTTTCCCAACACCCAAAGCACCTGGTAAACCCAAGAGGTAGGTACCTGGCTCTGTTGTGAGTAGCTTTCTTTAGTTTGTGGGTTTCTTTAGTTTGAGGGGTATTTTTAGGCTTAAAGGATAATTCCAGAGTAAAAGGAAATGTTTCATACCCAAACATCAGCAGGAAGTCCTTTGAATGGCTCACGGTAGAGATGGATTTTAGATGGAAGTTTATTGATCTTTTGTTTCATATTTGGTACAAAGTCACTAAGAAAGTGGCAGTTTAATCAGAATCACTTGTTTCTAACAAACTAGGACCATAATTTGAGTAATGACAATAACAACACACAAAATCCCCCGGTATTATTTGTGACCATGTTTCTAATTTATAAAATGCTTTCAAACATATGCTCTCATCAGATCCTCCCCAATCAAATCTATGATTAAGGTTGAGAAAGGTGTTACTATTATAAATTTTTACAGGTATAAAACCATGGCTCAGGCATGAGTAACTTCTCTAAGACCTTGGGGCTAGTATGAGAAGAGTAGGACCAGAAGTCATTTCTTCTGACTCCTTATGTTTTTTCTACAGTCAAAACCCCAACTCAAAGGCAACTCCCAACAATGACCTAATTTTTCTTTAACAGCATCTTTAGTTATTAGCTGATTTAGTGAAAACACCTTATGAAAATTAGGTGTTTTCACTCATAGGATTGCTCCTTTATGGCCCCTTTGCTTCATGTAATATATTTCATTGATCTCTCTAAATTCACTTCCTGCCATTCTTTACCATGGTCTGTCATGGAAAGCTGACTTTTATGAGCTGCGTCAATGGATTCACTTGCCCTCTGACTTGCACTTGGGTTCCTTCAAAGGGAAGCACTCGCAAGAGATAAGAGGCTGGAAGCAGAATGAGTGTGGGTATTTATCCTTGCCCCTTCTAAAGCTAGGAAGGTCCATTTGCCTGAATTCTGTCCAATGGTATGAGGTTTGAAGTTAGATATTCGACTTCCAGGGTACTCATCCTAAATCTTCCCACATGTGCCAAGTGGATGTTGATATTTAGAGCAGCTTCAGAAACCATGGGTCAAAGATGATAGATCTTTTCCCTGAAAGATTGTTTGGAGCACAACCCCAACCTCCAGGCCTGCCTCGTAGATTTTATGTGAGTGAGAAATAAACTTCTGTTGAATTAGCTACTGAGATTTGGAGGTTAGCTGTTTAGTAGTTAGCATTATCCTTACTACTACACTGCATCTAATTTGTTTCCTGTAAGTTACATCTATCACGCTTACTGAAGTACTGATCACAGCTCCTTGTAGGCTATATATCAATGGCTATATATCAATAGTAGCTTTCACACTTTTCTGATGGTTGCCTCATGATCCTATAATAGGTTGTGACTGATAGGTTTAAAGCATTTCATCTATATATCATGCTCACACCTGTGAATACAGACCTGCCTGTGGTCCACGCAAGGACAGCAATTGGAAAAACGGTTAGTATTACTTACATCATGATTTGATAAACTCTTGATTCAAGACTGCCAACAAACCTGTGACCTCATGAGGGGGGTGAACCTATGTGTCCTTTTCCTTGCTTTGTCAGTTTTTTTTCTTTCTTTTAGTTTACCCATCATTTTAATTCTACCCCAATCTAAATGAGGTGGAATATTTAAAGCACTCACTAGAGATCCTGGCGCATAGTAAATGTGTGTGTGTGTGTGTGTGTGTGTGTGTGTGTGTGTTTGTATCCAGCTGTATATAGCTAATTATCCATCCATCCATCCATCCATCCATCCATCCATCCATCCATCCATCCATATTTTGAAATAGTCACATTCTCCTCTATCCCATGGACTGAGTGAGAATGAGAGGGGACAGAGGGCTGGCTTTTCTCAGCAATAGATTCTATTCACTATTACTTCAAAGTTTCAAGAGAGAGAACTCCGAACACAGAGTGAGAAACATGTAAAGAAATTACTTAAAATGAAGTATAGATTTGTCAGGCTTGAACTGCTAGATTATTTAAAGTACAACTTCAAAAAAATACCATGGACTTGATTTTTTCCTCTACTCCCTACCTCTAGGTATTTCTTTATACAAGAACTTCTGGGGTTTTATATTCCAAGATTGCCTCCAGATGGTCTGAAGTGTTCTTTCTCAGCCATTTCCTAGTGGCATTTCTTTTCTTACCTGGGGAGAGGTACCACAGAGATCAATGCCAGAGGGCATTATTGAAAACATTGACCCAGAAGGCACACTCCAGGCCACTGGAAGCATCTGCTTCACAAATGTCAGGCTGGGGGACATCTCCAGATGTTAGTGTTGAAATACCATTTAAAAGACAAACATTGACTCCAGGGGCCAAAGGTCACCTAAACAAAGAACCAGACTGGCAATGAGGCTCAAAGTGAGGGTACAAAAAGTAGATTCATGTGGCCATGACTCTCTCTGTGTTCTAGCTCACAGCTCATTAGGCTTTTCAGGGCTGTAGAAACTTTGTTTTCTGAGGCTTGGAATCCAAGTTCTATCTGGTGTAATATTGACTGGGAGGAGAGGAGAGAGGTAGTGGGAAATGAGAGGGCAGGCACAGATTTACATGTAGATATGAAAGTAATCTCTTCACATGGGATTTAAGGGATACATGGTACTTTATTTAAAATCCACCACACTAGAGTGTTTTTAGGGTGTCTCGCTAATGCTATCCGATGAAGCAAGTCATTCCTTTTCTTTATGCTGAGGAGGATACCCAAATAGCTTTTCCAAAAGTGGAAGGATGCATCTTCCGTGGCTCTTTTTGTTCACTGCTCTTGTCCTTCTTCTTAGTTCTATCCAGTCTGGAGGCCAGGGGATTCTGAGCAGGTAGACAGAGTATGTTTCTCACCATTCTGTTTTATCCTGCCCCACTCTCACATTCTTTTATGCTTATGCATTTGAGACAATACTCACAAGTGATAACACATAGTAATAGTTACCTGGTTGGGTTTAGATTGAGAGTGGGAGTGGGATCAAGATGAAGGCTAAGGATAGAAGGAAAAGAATGAAGGAGGGACTGGCTTCTTACTTCTTCAACTACAATGCATACATTAAGACAATATGAAAGACCAATAAGATGCTGGCTTGACTATGAAATACTTTGACCACCAAGCTAGGAATTTAGAGACTTTTATTCATTAACCATCCCCCCCCCCGCCCCCCACACACACCACTTTATTGTATCAGCAAAGGTGCAGATCAGTCAAACTATCCCAGCTTAAGTATTCTGTTCTGTATCTGGGCAACACCCTCCCCAAAAACAATCTTTGATGTAGAGCAGGTTTGTAGAGACTTATAAAAAAATTACTCACCCGCTAAGCATTTTTCACAGACCTGAAAAGAGTATGAGGTGGTAAAATCAATAAAATTGTCATTCATTTTTACTCATCTGCCACACATTGTTACTTGGTCAAGGTGAGAAGTGAGAAGACTTATGAGAGTGATGACAGTATATTTGAAATGTTTTCATTTCAATAGAATGTTTTTCTGTAGAATCTTGCATTTTATATATATATAAACTTGTATATATATATATACACTTGAGAAAAAGCTGAAGGATTTAACAGTTGTTTAACTTTCCAGGCACATAGCAACAAGCCAGCAGAAGAGCTGATGCCAAGAATCCTCGAGTTTTGATGGATTGACTTCATCAGAAGGAAGAAATTATAGCAGGGATGCTCTGTTCTAGGCCTTAGAGGATGAGGTTGATTGAGCTCAGGTGATTATAGTCAACTTCAGGGTGACTAGCGGGTTCCAAAATGGTTTCCCATGGAGGATACAGAGCTGGCATCCGTGGGTTCCAGCAGGCATGCAGGGCCTGCACAGTCACTATGAAAACATATAACTGCCTCTTCAAAAATAAAAGTTGTTCTTCTGGAGGCTCAACTCTGCTCAAGGCCAGAGATAGGATTTACCTGGACAACATCCATTCACCCTGTTTCTGGTTTAAAAAACAACAACAAAAACCAGCCTCTGATTTTTCATGGGAAGCTGCTCCTCTTCTACTGTCAGACCATATTGCTTGGGTGGAACTGACTCTACTCCATGCCTCAGGGTTGGACACCCAGGAAGTTATACTCTGCTAGTAGCCACAGCGATGGGCTCAGGAATAGATGGGAGACCCAATCAGAGTGAAGGAGACTCAGTTCTTAGAAATAGTTTTGGAAAAAGAGAAAGCCTTTCTGTAGAGGGTTGTTGAGAGGATAGAAAACTGGCCTGGAGCCCCTGGCTTCCACCTTGCCACTATAATGAGGGATCCTGACTGAGAATGGAGTGAGGGGAGAGGAAGGCTGAGGCAAGATGCAGAGAGCCAGCCTTGTGAGAAATTGCTTGGATCCAGCATTGGCTGAGGCCAGAGTACCCTTAGACGTTTGTTTTAATGAGTAGATATACTCCTCATTCATGCTTAAGGTAGTTTGTGTAATTTTCACTTACTTGCAACAAAGAGAGCCTTGAATGACACATGTGCAAGGAGGGAAGAGAAATGAAATTTTCTTTTACACTTTCCCATGTTTTCAGACACATTATTTTATCTTTAAAGAGAACCTTTATCTTTCTCAATAAAACCAAACTGAGATTCTCAAAGATTATCACTGAGGAAAGGTCTTCACATTGGTAGGGAGGCTTGACCCCTGAAATTCACCCCCCTTTGGAGATATCTTGCTCATCTGTACTGCGGCAATCATGCATAAAAAACCCTTCTCTTTTCTTAATAAACACATATGTCCAGGTTCTGCAAGGTTGGCAACAGGGGGAGAATCTTCCTGTTAGAGAGACCAGCTGGACCTCATAGCCTCAATGCCTGTTCCCCTGATGTTTGTCTTTCATTGATATTATTAAAAGAGTCAGTCATTTCCTCAGAGGCTTATGTTGAGCAGATGAGGAAAATGGGCCACCCCCACCCCTTGCTTCCTCTGACCTGCCTCATCCTCACTCAGGATTTCTGTATACAATTGCACCACCTCTCCCTGTCCTCTGGCCACAATGAAACCGGGGGAAGGAGGGGCCAAAGGGGCAGTTGTTGTAGTGACACACTCCATGCTGTCCCGCTTCCTTTCATCCTCTGTTTTCAACTCCTTGAGGTTTATGTGCTCAGCATGACCTTAGAAACATTTTTGTGATTAAAATATACAGTGTGGACATTTTTTCCAACAAAGGTTTAGAGACATATTCCAACTCTGCTTCATTTTTCTTAGACCTCCCCGAGCATAGTATTACTCCATATAATGGACTGATGACAACAGAGTCTTGATGAGATGCCATTGTCTGAGTTGAAGGTGGATGTAAGGTTATATGCGATATTATCCACTTTGAAACAACTGGCCATGTCAGTTCAGACTCTTCTGTCAGTTCTAACATTGGAGACACACTAGTGGAGCTTTTACACAGAAGTTGCCTGGTTCTACTGATTATTCTGGAACCAGAATTTCTGTGGTGGGCCCAGTTATATGCACCTTGAAAAGTCTCTGAAGGTGGTTCTGGGATACAGCTGGGTTGAAAACCACTGGACCACACACCAGGTCCTATGGTTCTCAGAGTCAAAACTATACCAAGCTGGTTTTGAGTTCATTAAATAAAATGTAGATCTTGCTTTCACTCCCTGCTTGTTTTGGTTGTCCACTGCTACTTGAAAAACTACCCTAGTACTCAGTGTCTTAAAACAATAGTGGTTACAATTTTTCACGAGTCTGTGGGTTGTCTGGCAGTTCTACTTTACAGGTTGCCGGTAGGGATGCTGGGACAGGTGGAAGGTCCAAAATGGCTTTACTCCCACGGCTGGCAGTTCACTCTGGCCTCCAGCTGGGAGCTCAGCGGGGCTATCAACCAGCATTCTTGAGTCTCCTCCACATGGGCTCCTTGGGTTTACTTACAGCGTGCTGGCTGGTTCTGAGAAGGTATATTCTATGAGGACAAGTCTTATAGAATATACAGGGACTCACCATGCTTTGCTAAAACTCATCACATGGCCAAGGCCAAGTCTAGAGTCAGTGTAATATGAGGAGATACTGGGGCTTGGATTCTGGAAGCTGTGATCATCAGAGGCACCAAATTTCGGTCTGCCACACCACCTTCTTGTGTCTTCATTGTAAGGTCCTGATAGCCATGGACCAGTGCTATAAAGCATACTGAAGTGACTGATAGTTTATCCTACTTCTTACATGTCTGAGAGCTTTGCTGCCTGCTGTACAAGCAGAGAATATTCTTCTTCTCACTTTAGAGTCATCAAGAGGCTAGATCTACCCAGAGAACATATTACTAAATTATACAAAATCATTTTATTTTGGTTTTCCTCTTCCTACTTCTCTCCAGGCTATAGGGACTTAGGGTGAGTTTCTTAACATGTAGTGCTTGATGTGAAGTATTTCCTTCCATGTGACTAAAGCAACAAATATTTTAAAGCAAAGATGAAAAATTTTTGTATTCCACAAACATTTTCTTAGTGCCTACCTACCATGTGCTTGATACTTTCTCAGACTTCCCCCTCTTCATAATAACATAAAAGGATGAAATAAATGTCAATATTAAAACATTGTCCCCTATGACCATAAAAACGGATTACTAATAAATTAGTAGTTGGCATATAAATGAAAAGTGAGTTTTATTTGCTGCTCACCGGAGCTCAAATGACTGGCCAAGTTTACCTTGCTTTGAGAAGACACTGGTATTCATGGAGTGTTGATTGCCCATGGGTAAAGGGAGGGATTTCCGTAGGAGATGTACCCTGAGTGAGGTGGTGGGGTATGCAGGAGCTGATGAGTGAGGAGCAGGTTACACTGAAGGACAAAATAATAATTCAAAATTAGGGTGGGTCACTGGGAGCCAGAACGGTCTGGATTGGAGGAAGCATAGGCCCAGTTTTGAGCAAAAGATAGGCTGTCCCCAGGGGATGAGACCAAGTTAAAACATACTACATAGATACCTCCCCAAACAATTGTCTCATTGAAATGAAGGGGAGGAGAAGCAATGGAGGCATATTGGGAAGACAAAGAAGTCTCAAAAGAGAATGGAATTCTAGAGAGTTGGCACAGGCTAACAACCCCATTGCTTTGAAGTTCTTGGTGAAGGAGTGAGGAGCAGTGTTTGGGGAGTTAGATCATCTTAGCACTAGCTAGGAGCTACCTCTTCCTACTTCTCCTTCTACCATCTTCAGTAATTGCCCAGCCAAGACCTCAAACAACATGGGGCTCCCTTGAGCATGGGGGCTGAGGTGATTATACCAATTCCTACATGTCCTAAACATTACCAGTTTCGAGTTAGCGGCCTTCAACAGCAAGTTAGTTATTCCAAAACTAATATCTAGGTAGTTGGTCAATCAAAAGTTGGCATTCTTGAAGATAATAATCTAGTTTAGCCTTTCTAATAGCTGATGTCCCAAGAGCACCAACTGCTGTTCCTAATTCATCAAACATCTTTTTAAAAATATATATATTTTATTGATTTTTTTACAGAGAGGAAGGGAAAGGGATAGAGAGTTAGAAACATCGATGGGAGAGAAACATCGATCAGCTGCCTCCTGCACACTCTCCACTGGGGATGTGCCTGCAACCAAGGTACGTGCTCTTGACCAGAATCGAACCTAGGACCCTGGAGTCTGCAGGCTGATGCTCTATCCACTGAGCCAAACCGGTTAGGGCTCATCAAACATCTTTGACACGATTAATATATCGCTCATACTGTCAAAGAGTTCCTTTAAGAATGTGGGTTATTTTTTTAGAGGCTTGGACATTAGTGCAAGATCTAAGGCAATAGACACTTGAGTTTCAGGTATCATTTGCATATTTTAAAACTCTGTATGGGTTACTTCAGGCAGCACTTGAGTCCCTTCGACTGAGTCCCCAGGGTGAGCCTCCTGGGGATCGAAGGACATGGCTGTGCTCAGTGATGAGCTTGCCATTATTTGCTCTGGACTCTAGGCAATAGAGGCTTTTCTGAGTTTTATGGTAGAATAAAATTTATTTACATGTTTGTGTTCCTCACAAAGCCAGGTTCACTGACATCGATGAATGGGTATAGTGGTGATAGAGAAAAGTCGGTATTTATCTTTTGTCCATGAACTTAGTAAAATGCCTTGTACATGCTAATTATCAAATATGCTGAATGAATTAACATACTTTTCCAGCTGTATCTTCCTTTTCCTTCCTTCATAGCTCTATGACCGAAATCAAACTGTGTGTGTATTTCTAAAACCACCAACTCTGCTTGCTTTAAGGTTTGCTCAAATGCAGTCTTTTCTCCCATAGGTCACCTTTAGTCATTTCCCATTCCCCAGTTGGAAGCCATTCCTGCTTTTTAAGAACTCCCCTAGTATTTTATTTGCAACTTTCTCTTTATTTTTTAATCATTATTATTTTTGTATTATGATCAGTAATTCTCCATATTTACTTCTATACTTGATGGCAGAATTCTTGTCCAAACCATCTTTCTCTCTTAACACAATATTGAACATCTAGTAGGGCCTCCATTAACATTGCTGCATGGACGAATGGAAGGGGGGATGGGTGCATTCATTGCAACATTGTTAACTGTGTCCGTAGGTCCTTCTCAATTCCTTACTGCTGCCCTGTCTGAAGTTCCCAGGAAGACAAGAAACAGGCCACTCTAACCAAATGGGTGTTGGAGCTTTTGCCTAAATTCTTCCTAGGCTTTCTGCTCTGTGAACTAAGGTAAACAAAGTAGATGCCTCAAGAACTCTCTTCACCTTTCTCCCCTAATATTGATGGCAGAACAAGCTAAAAACAGTCTCTCTCTCTACGTTCTCTTTCTTATTCTGGCCCCTCACTCAGAGCTCTCTCCCCAAAGCAGTAGGTACCTTTCATCTACATCTTAGTGAGCCTCATCCAGAGTAGGGAAAGAAAACTCATCTCAGTAAAGGAGCTATTGCTTTGTCCTTTATAACAAAGACTCCAACCTTGGTGAGAGATTTCTTGACTTCTCTGGGCGCGCGCGCATGTGTGTGTGTGTGTGTGTTTGGGTATGTTGTGACATGGAAAGTGATACAATGTATTTCTAGAGTTCTTTAGTACATTACTTATGGTTTAAAAAGAACATTAGTATATGTCTTTTATATACATAGACTCATGTATAAGCCACAAGAACTCCTTTGGATGGTTGCCTGAGCTGTCCATTGCCCAATCTCATTCTCAGTAGGAAACAACCTTCAGGGTAAAAGCTGTCATCTCTTTCTTTATACAGTGGACATGTGGGAATATTGTGATGCCTAAAGCTTTTTAGCTGGAGACTTTGGGCCAGATCCATCCCGGGGGTATTCATGTGTAGATCCTGTATATGTGGCCCATACTGAGTAACCTGTTTATAATTTCCTTGTAAAAAGCATATGGTAGCCAGTTATCTTTTGCCTTTTTCAGTTGGAAAGACACATGGCAACTAGTTCTCTAGATTTACAGATGTGGGTTAGCTGAAATAGTAATGTACACAGGCGGTGTTTTCCCATACACACTGCTACATGGTAGTTCTGCTCATGGTCTGTGCTGGGTGTGTGTGTGTGTATGTGTGTGTGTGTGTGTGTGTGTGTGTGTGTTTCTTAAACTTTTCTCTATGCTGGTTAATTACTATTAATTGTGTATTATTTATTCAGAACAAGAAGCTCAAGAGACTCCTATTTTGCAAAATGATTTTGGTGTACAATTTATTAAAGTATTAAGGAAACTTTGTTTTAGGGCATTAAAAAGTATAATTTTGCAAGGAAACCTGCTAACTGAGAAATTCATCTATCTGCTTAAAAGATAATGAGGGGCCAATTAGTTGTTAACTTAATTATGTAATAGACACTTCCAGGTGCTAGTTAGAGGCCTTCAATAGCAAATTAGCTATTCTAGGACTGATATAGAGGTAATTGGTCAACCAAAAGTTGACAGTCTTCAAGACTGTAAGCCAGCCGTGTTGTCTTTCCAACGGCTGCTATCCAGGTAATACTAACTCTTGGTTTGTTACTCATCAGCCACTTCTTTACCTGACTGATATTTCACTCATACTATCAAACATATTTATATGCCCTAGCCGATTTAGCTCAGTGGATAGAGTGTTGGCCTGCTGACTTAAGGGTCTTGGGTTCGATTCTACTCAAGGGCATGTGCCCTGGTTGAGGCTTGATCCCCAGTGGGGGGCCTGCAGGAGGCAGCCAATAGATAATTCTCTCTCATCACTGATGTTTCTATCATTCTCTCCCTCTCCCTTCCTTTCTGAAATCAATAAAAATATATTTTTTAAAAACATATTTATAAATTGAGGCTTGTGAGTTAATACAAGATCTGAAGCAACAATCAGACCATAGGAATTAGGTTAGAGCCTTCTGTTTTATTGCCCCCTTTTTGGAAAAAAACAAATTTGAAGAGTGAGTTGGAAAATCATAAAATGTAGAGTCTTTTAGGTTTATGTATACTAATAGCCAGTCTAGGGGAGATTTATTTAAGCATTAAGCTCATCTCAATGATAATCAGTTTGATTTCATCTTGAATAAACCAATGTCAGAATAATATTTTGGGCTACTTCAATATACAAAATGGGTCATCATTTTGTACAAGCAATTAGACTAATGACTGAAGGTGTTCATTACCATATTCATGTTGAACAGATTTGGTTACTGTTCTCCAAATTCTATTTAACCCAAATGAGCATCATAGACGCAAACAATGGAATAGAAACAGCAGCAGCAATTTGAAGAGAGCTTTATATTTTAAGAATGAAAATGAGTATGATTTACAGACATTTAATAAAATGTAAAAATAAGGAGTTGAGAAAATCATCACCTCATTAGTTGGATAAAGAAAGTTGGCCCTAGCTCGTTTGGCTCAGTGGATAGAGCGTTGGCCTGTAGACTGAAGGGTTTCAGGTTAGATTCTGGCCAAGGGCACATGCCTGGGTTGCGGGCTCGGTCCCCAGTGTGGGGCGTGCAGGAAGCAGCCGATCAATGATTCTCTCTCATCATTGATGTTTCTATCTCTCTCTCCCTCTCCCTTCCTCTCTGAAATCAATAAAAAAAATATTTAAAAAAAGAAAAAAAGCTGGACTTTTATACACTAACCCTGTTGGGGGGTGGCGGGGGTGGGGGTGAGAGCACATTTTCAAGACCTTCTCATTGTACAACTTTATTTTGTAGGAAGATTATTATTTTGTACAATTATAAATATAATACAATTTTTATATATGCTTATATATAAATTATATATAAATATATATTTGAACTAGACCATTGAGTTAGTTCTAGACTATTGAACTAGACGATGTTGTAGAGATTTCCCACTTTTACTTATGTTTATATATAAACATGTATGTTCTATTGAAATAATAGATGTTTCCTTGGTGAAAATCTTGCCTCCATTCTTTACTGACCTGGTACTTTTTCTTCCTTCTGGCATTTGGCACTTGGAGTGGAATAGAGCCTGGCCTAATATAGAGGAGGGGAATAGCAGATTTTATCTCATTTCAATTTTTCAGAGGCTACAAAAAGGCTAGCAAAAGACAGTAACCTGAAGTGTGGTGTCAGAATTCATTAATTCATCTAGGGTGAACCAGCTTTCCGATAATAATCCGTGTTGGCTGTACCTGGAAACAATGTGATCATTCTGCAGAACACTGGGAAATGATCCAGTGGTCTGGCAGACTTCCAGAGCAATCCTTCAAGGCCAGAGCTTGGTTCTCCTTATCACGCTGCTGATACGGAACACCCAGATTCCAGGTGCAAAGAAGGTGATGAATGAGTGAGCATTTGCTACCTGAGAAAAGGAATGGAGGCAAACACCAAGAAGGAAGACAGTGCCTGCTGATGTAGACTGGTCTAGTTGCACTTCATTCTGAGGAAATCCTTTTCTGGAACATTTACTTAGAAGCTCCCTAGTGAAGACTTTCGTTATTTCTAGGTGGTAAAAATGAACCTAACGCCATCTTCCGGGGAGTTATTTTGTTCACCTAGCTAATGGCTTGGTGTATCATTTGACTGTATTGGAGGCCAGAGTTGTTATTTTCCTTTATGATGGAAAGCCTGGCTCTAATGTGCACTTGGCTTTCTTGACTCATCTGCCTTCACTCCCCTTGTTCACCATGCTCCAGCCACTTGGGTGTTCTTTCTAGTGTTTGGACAGACCAAGCTTGTTTCCTCCCCAGGCCTTTGGTACTTTCTCTTTCTGGCACACTGTGCCCTGGATCTGCACAAGGTGGCTGTTCCTTAGCATTCTTGCCTCTTTTCTCATATCACCTCCACATATCACCCACCTAAATTAGCCTCCTCCCCATCTTTACCACTTTCTATCATATCACACTATTTTTTTAAAAAAAATGTTTTTGTTGATTTAGAGAGAGGGGGAGGAAGAGGGAGAGAGAGAAAAAAAACATGGATGAGAGAGAAACGCCGGCTGCCTCCTGCACTCCCGCTACTGGGGACCAAGCCTGCAACGAGGCATGTACCCTGATCAGGAATCCTCCTGGTGCATGGAACAACGCTCAACCAACTGAGCCACACCAGCCAGGGCACCCTCTATTTTTTAAATCACTCTCTAGCATCAACCTGCTTACCTCTTCGATGACACATTTATTGGCTGTCTTTATAGAGATGCCCACCACGTACACCTCTGTAGCCACAGCACCTAGAACAGTAAACAGCATGCAGTGGTGCTCAATAAATATAAATGACTAACTCAGATTTGATTTTATTGTTTTTTCCTTCCAGGTTTATTGAGATAAAATTGACATATAGCATTGTATAAGATTAAACTCGATTTTAGAGTCATCTTCAGCTCACAGAGTTCATCTCTTTCTGAGTACACTTACTTCCTTATGGCTAAAGCCTGGCTGCTAAGCATTCCAGATTACAGTGTTGGTGGTGGAACAAATAAAACGATCTTTTGGCTGATTTTTCAATAATGTTGAGGATGGTTGCTGAAAGGGTAGGCAAGGGGTAAAAGAAAGACAAATGTATTTAACGATGAGGGTCTAGAGGTTTTCTCAGTTCCACCTTCCTGCTGGCCTAGGACAGATGTCTGTTGGAACAGAAATTGCCTTATGTATTCCCAAGCTGTTTGGTCTTTTCTTTTATTATGAGTGGGCCTTTGTGTTGGGGAGGAACTGGAAGACTTCCTGCTTGCTCCAGCAAGGACATCTGTTAGTCACACAGACATTTCTCCATAGACTTCAAATGACTACTTTCTTCTTGTATGAACGGAAATACGCTCAGTATAAGAAGGCTAAGGAGAAAAAAAATCCCATCAACTATCCTTATAAGGGGAAAAAATGAGACATATGCTTATAATGTGCAAACAGCTATTACTCTGAAAAAGAATTATTAACATGTATTAACTTTGATAAAAAATAAAAACGAAATCATTTCCATTGATACAAACCATTTGTTTTTCAACTGGAATATTCATAAACTTCAATTATAAAATTAATGACAGACGCACACGAAGTAACATATCTGGCTTCCACATGCATGTACTGGAGTTAGCCCTTTCAAATGCCCATTGTAAAACTCTTCCTTTTTTATAGGACTAGAGTCATTTAGAAAGGTTACTTGTTCTTTTTATCTGAGCTTTTTAATAACAATTTAGATCCATTATTTAATCTGAACAGTTTTCCCTTTGCTTTTACACTTGTTCACTGTCCCCTAATATTTCCTTTTCCTACTGACACTAGGGTTGGGGTTATGAAGTACACTTTTGGAAAAAATGAGGATGATCTTCTCCTTCCCGAAGTTCATGTGTTCATGAACAATGACGTTTCCTGAAGATTTGCATAGTGGAATAAGAACAATACTCACACTTCATTCTTTAGACATTTTTTTGTTATAAAACTTAAAATTACCCTAAAAATAATGTGAAACATGTTTCAACTATCTCTTCATTCATCAAATTAAGTAGGACTTTTGGTTTGGAAGGAACCTTAACATTGAGTGAGAGTCCAGCTGAGGGAAGATAAACTTAGAGATACACTCAACGCAGCCTCGTTTTAGATGGTACACACCCAGGGACAGCACTAAGAACTGTGGAACATTCACACATGCAATGCAATAAGGGAGATTTGTGCCTCCAGCTTATGGCCCTTTCTGGATGTATGAATGAAGAGAAAGTTATTCAGAAATTTAGATTACCTAAGATATGGATTTATGACCCGGGGTCCAGGAAAACCTGAAAATCCACGGGTGAATCCCTGCATTTTAGGACCCCCTGAGGTTATGTGCCAACTTTGGTGTGCATGTGTGCGTGTTCATTTCTCATTGTTGGTAAGGGGAATGTCCAAAAGCTTTTGTTTGGATCTGAAAAGGGAGTCTGACTGAAAAAAAGGTGAAGAATTATGGCAACAGAGTTAGACCAGCACTTCCCAAATTCTGTTTCATGGAACTTAATGGAGTATGTGATGTCCTTAGGTCTTCACGTAGTCAGATAATCTTGGGAAACATTGTTTAATGCATTTCACCCATTGGTGATCCATAAAACATTAACTTACTAAAGGCTCTAAGATATCCTGCAGTAAGGAAGCCTGTTTTGCTTTATTTAAACTAACATTTTATTTGACAATGAAGCCCTATTTTTGTAAAGTACCTACAAATACCCCGTGGGCACTGGAGTTCCACCCAACAAAGGTGGAGAAATATTGAACTGGAATGTGTTGAGAACATCATGGGAACTGGGAACTCAATGATAATGAGTAAACAGAGGATTGTTCCACAAATTATGCTGTTATTTTCCATCTTTGCTCAAGTCAATGAGGCAAGACTTGCACCAAGAACAATTTCGGGCCATAGAGAGAATTTCTCAACCTTTGTGGGATTTGCTGCTAGATCTTTTTTTCAAGAGATTGTGGGGTTTCCAGTTAAAGATTTAAAACAGCAGACATCTTTCTTGGACAATTCTAAAGAACTGGCTTCTTAGGGCCTTTTCTAGCATTTGATGTCTCTTCTTTAGCATTTGGCTCCTGGAAGATGTTCAGTAAACCTTGGTTGAATAAGGAAGGGGATGAATGAATGCAGCTCTCATCCCTGAAGTTCAATCACTAGTCAAGCAAATTTGCTTTTAAAGAAATGCTTTATCTCATGTGTGGAAAAGAAACCAAATGTAATCTGACACATACTCAAATGCACAGAATTCTATAATTTCGAGTTAGGCAACTAAAGAGTTTTAGAGTTGATATAGGAACAGGCAGTCCTGATGCTTAAATGCACGAGCCACTAAAAACAGCCATCACATTCCTGAAATATTGTGCTCCTTGGCTAGGGAACCAACATTCCAAAATCCCCAGAACATATCTCCATCATCGGTCAGAGAGCCAGAGTCTCTGCTATCCGCAGTGGTATCATGTCATGCCGAATATTTGAAAGGGAGAATGACTACCTATTTATCTTTCTAGCTCATTTGGGGCCACTGGCACAGTGCAGAGAGCAGGCGGCCCACCCAAGGTTTAGCTAGAATCCAGCTTTGTTGCCAAGTCTCTTATGAGAGTAATACAGAAGGAAATGGAAACTCACTTCCTTTCATCAGTTAAGAGATGCGTTATCTGTAGAAAGTGAGAGGACAATGCCAACAACAACAAGACCCCCTTGGAGTGTGAAGTGGTGCAGACCCCAGAGTTGTGGAAAGAAGGCCAGTCCAGAACCCAGGGCTCCTCAGACAGGCCCCTAAGTGCAGGACAGGACCAGCATTGTGAGACAGTGTGTTCAAGTCACCTGCTGGGAGCAGGATGCTGAAGGGTGTTGGGGTTCACCTCACCCTGCTCCCATTTTTGTGGGTACTGAGGTTGAGAGCTGTGCTTTTTGAGTTCTCAGTGGCTGAACATCCTGTAGTGAGATGAGCAGCAACAGAGTCAATGAAGCCAGTAGACTAAGTTGATTTTCATGAGAGGAAAGGATTTTTTCCCATCTCCATTGGTGTTTATGCTTAGCTGTTTGAACTGAGTTAAATCCTGGCAAAGTGATCAGGATACACAGTTGAATGATTTATATGTGACTTGGGAGAGGAGATGATTGCAAAGCTATTTCTAATCTTTAGTTACAAAATAAACTTACTCCTCTTATTCCCCTCACTCAAAGGTACTCTGGTCTGAGCAATGATGCCAACTTCCAAAGTGGCACTAGGGATTGGGGATGATTAAAAACCCTCCCTTTGGAATTCTCTGCAGACCCAGCTCAGATCCTGCAGGCCTTCCTGGCCTCCCTCAGTAGGAATCCACTCTCCAGCTTCTCCTCCATTTGCACTGTGGCCTCTGCTATTGTCATATTAGCATTTTCTGTTCTGATTCTTATTTGGACAAAAATCTGAATTTTTGTCAAAGCTAATGAGAAACTTTGGCTTTAATGGTATAGAAGCATGACTCTTATGCTTTCTTGGTTAGGGTTTTATTTAATTCTGTCAATTGAAGTACATTCAAAGTACAGTCTGGCTTCTTAGTTAGGTCAAGTGCATGAAATTAATCAAATACCAAAGAGGAGGTCGATGCCCAGACACAGCAGGAATGCTCCTGACAATTGAAAAAAGAAAAAACCCATTCAGAGGAATGATTTATCAAGGGAACATAATGGGGAGTGGAGAGAGGTGGGGGTAAGGGAGGATTGAATTTCAAAGATGATTTCCTTTACACTACAAAAGAATGTGAAAAAACATGTGTGGTTTTTTTATTTTTATTAGTTTTTGTTTTGCTTTTTTGTTTGTTTGTTTGTTTGAAAAGCCAGGACTTATTCCTAGGTCATAAAAATCTCATGTGTAAAGCTAGAACCAAACTTGAGAATATTTAAGTAAGGGCATTATAGGTGACTTTCAGAGTCACCTGATTGGTGGCTTTCTGTTCCTGTTAAAAGGGAAATATTCTGTGTTTATTTTCCTTGAGCAGAACTGAAAAAAAAATTGTGCTTATAATCCACATAATTCCAAGTCCTATGAAAGCAGAGAGAATATATGTTTGGTTTGGAATTATATCCTCAGGGCCTAGTACAATGTCTGGCTCATAGCATATCTTCAATTTATATTAATTAAAAATAATGTCTGAATCAATAAATTTCATAAAGCTATAAACTCTTGCAGATTAGACACTACAACAGAATTTTTATTGGTAGTTGCTAATGGATAAAAAAATAGGTTTAGTTCTATATAGTGAGTATATGTAATATCTTCATTGATTTTAGTATATATTCCTGAGAATTCATTGCAAGAATAGCAGAAAAACCTAACCAATGGCTGTTTTTGTCATTTCAAAAGATTCTCTTTATTGTAAAACATATGTGGTAATATTTCTTTGAAATTTTATTCTCACCTATCATCATTTTAAAGATCAATCTATAAAATCTGGCCATATAAAATAGAGTTTGGATATTGATAAAAAAAAAAGTACATTCTAAAGACCACTAGTATTTGCCTCCAGATTTTAATAACCTTCCTGGAGTCTGTATTAAGACCAAGTTTGAGAACTCAAGCAAGCCTTTTTATTTCTAATAAACCAGAGCTCCATTGTGCAAAGTGAAAACATTGTCTTTCTACAAGTTTTTATAAGCAATTCTTTTGTCTGTGGAGCAATTCCTTGAGAATGTTTCTGGATATTAAGTATTTCTTATATATATTGACTGAATGAATAAATAAATATAAAACAAGTCAACAGATCAGAGAATGTGCTGCTTGACTTCCCAATGCTATCAGAAGGCAAGGAGCTTTTAAACCAAATTTATATATTTAATCTTAGCAAGGGTGAAAAAACCCTGCTTCTTTCAAGTCTCGGTAACTTCTAAAGTTGAGGCTAGTCACTTCTGTTAATTATCAGTAGCAGTAAGTACAGAGAAGTAATAATAGTAAGCACCAAAGACAACCTGGATATGTTTAGCAAAGTAATTCCTAAAAGGAAAGTTGAATGAAAAATTAGAGTGCCACACTAAGCCTCAAATGAAATCCATAAGCCTTGGCCAATATTTTTGTTCACTTTTACTCATAACTCTTATTATTAATGTCATTGCAATGGTAAGTGTGGGCCCACTTGCCAGGGGCAGGGGTTTACAAGAGGCGCTGACCTTCAGGACTGCAGCACGCTAATGAGGACATCTCAGAGTTCTGCAAATATAGAGCTGAATTGCAAAAATGTCACGTAAGACACAGATTTCTCATTTAAAAGAAAGACAAACCAGCTCAAAACCATATCCAGACACACAAAAGAACAACACCGCATGTTGATGGTGCCATGCCAATTCTTAATGGTACCTCTGGGATTGTCCGGCATCTCAGCTCAGGTTCAAATTCCAGTTCAGGTTTGCATTTAGGTTCAGGTGGGAGAAGTGGTATTCAGCAATGCCTAGTGATTAGACAAACTAGATATGAGCCATCATTCCACTTGCATATTCCTGGAAAAGATGTAGCCACATACACTATAGGCAAGAGAAAGTGAACTTAGTCCCAGTAAGCTCTCAGGTCAGGTTTTTAGAATTCATTTCCATCACTGGCAATGATGGAGATATTTACTTTAAAAATATTCACCTTTGAATTATTTTCCTTTGAGTAAAGGTCAGATATCTGTCATGCTAGATTTTTTTATTTAAATGAGGTGATTTGATAATGTGGAGTGTTGCGTTCTTGATACTTACTTTTTTTTCTTTAAATATATTATTGATTTCAGAGAGGGAGAGAGAGATAGAAACATCAATGATGAGAATCATTGATTAGCTGCCTCCTGCATGCCCTCCACTGGGGACTTAGCCTGCAACCCAGGCATGTGCCCTTAACCGTAATCGAACCTGGGACCCTTCAGTCCGCAGGCTGATGCTCCATCCACTAAGCCAAACTGGCCAGGACAACGTTTACATTTTTAAACACCTTCAAGTGTTTCTGCCTGTGGTCCCAAGTTGGATTTATAATGGGAGATGGGTCATAGATGGGGCCCTGATTTCCTGTGATTCCCTGGCCGTAGAAGTAGCCACAAATATATACCCTGCAGGGCTGGAAACCAAGGTCATGGCCTTTTCCCACAAAGTCACCTAACACCTCCCCCCTTGCCCCAAATAGGGGAAGCTAGTATATATTTAGACAGTTTAAGTAACATACATTCTAATAATGGCATGGGATTTGGTGCCTAGAATTCCTTGTTGTTCCCCTTCCCTGCCTCCACAACAAACCTGTGCTTAGACCAGCTCTGAATACTGAGGTTAGTCTGAGATTAATCATCAGAACTCAAGCCAGTTTCCTGTGAGCCCATAGGCACGGCAAGAATGGCTTTCCCAAGAATGGTTTGGGAAAACAAATGCTTGTCATATTCAAATTGTTTCTGTTTTTCATAATTTGTCTCTCCTACCACCCTAGTCCAGACTTGCTAATCCTCAGCGTTTCTACTTTCCTATAACGGACAATCATAAATTTCCAGAGAAGTAAGGGTCTGTGGGTCTGAAGCACAGTGACGTTGTTTGTTCAAGATGTTTGGGGACTGTGCCAAACGCATAACAAAACATGGTTTACGGCCTTCATTTGGCATTGATTTGTGCGGCAAAGCTCAGAGTATCATTTCCTCCAGAAGGTTTTGCATTTTTAATGAGAGAAAGTATTTTCAACAACGGAGTCCATGAAGAACTTTATAATGTTTAATTTTTGAAAACCAAAACCCTTCGAAATAAAGCAGCTTTTAAAATGTCTTAATTTTAAATTGTTGCTTTTAAATGGAGCCTTCAGAGTGATCTTTCCAGAGTATTCTTTTACAAATAGTCACCGTTGGTGTAATCCAGGTGACACAAAGTACTGGCCGTGGGGTTACAAATACACACTTTACAAGAAAGTGGCGGCAAGAAACAGCATTACTTACCAGCATGAACCCTGCCACTGGGCCTGTGCCAGAACTCTTGGCAATGACCTTGGAGACTGTGAATGGATGGAGATTTCAAATAAAGATAACTTTCTCCCAGGAAGAACTTCAGTCAAGTGTGAGCAGACCAGCATGCTCATCGTGTCCAATAGAGAGGGAGATAATGTTTTAGGAAATCCATTGCAAATGAATTAGAATGAAAAATAAGTTAAAAATCAGGTCGTTTCTCAGATAATAAAAGAAAAGCCTGTTTACCCACTAGAATAGAAAGGATAAAACACAGGGGAAAACTGGGAGGTCCCAACAGCCTCCCACAAGTCACATGTACCCCACAGTGCTGACTTTGCTCACGGGGATCCTTCCTTTGCTAGGAGAGGGAAAAAAAAGCCCCAAAACAAAACTATTAGGTAGGCCCAGCACAGATGTTAGCCAACTTTGAAAGAAAGTGCATTATTATGAATGAGGATAGGTCCAATCTGAAGGCGGGATAAACCACAGATTCTTGGCCACCCAGATGCCAGAATTTCTCAGTCAGTAGGGGTGGGGGGCAGGGGGCTTCCTGGGGTAACAATTCTGACAAATTCTCAGGTGATATGATGCTACTTGTGTGGGACCACACTTTGAGAACCATTGTTCTAGTTTATTTTTATTTTTTTTTGTTTTTTTTTTGAATGAACATAGTTGTATTCCAATAAAACTTTATTTATGAACACTTGTTTAGATTTCATAATTTTCATGTGTCACAAAAATGTTACCTTTTTAAATGACAGTTCTTTTTATTTTATCCAGTCATTTGAAAACGTAAAATCATTCTTAGCTTATGAACCATACAAACATAGATTGTGGACTAGATTTTTTGACCCACTGGCCTTATTTTGTTGACTCTTGAACTGAAGAATAAACCAAAGACAGAAAACAGCATAAGATAAAGTTGGTGACTCTCATCCCAGAGGGCATCCTCTTCTAGAGGCAATGTATTGCAAGCAGAGCATTCCAGCTGCAATACAAAGAATGGATTCAAAGGAAACTAGAGTAGGGACAAGTAAGAGACTATTCCCTTCCTTTCTTCTCAAGGAGATATGACAGTCTGAACCAGAACAGTGAGGGTAATAGGTGAGAGTTTAGATTCTAAACTTTAGAAAGATATTTACAAGGTAGATACTGAATATAGGAAAAGGGGAAAGAGAAGATTCTAAAATACTTCTTAGGTTTCTGGCTTAGATGACTAGGCATAGGGTAGTATCATTAAGTAAGACCAGAAATAAAGTAAAACGGGAAGGTAGTACAGAGGTCAGTGTGGGATTAATTACATCATTGGCCCCAATTTATCCCCTGTTAACCAAAAAATAAAAGGCCAGAGTGAGAGAGAGGCAGCAAGCATTTATTTGAGATACAAAATAATAGTGATTCTGGAAAAACTGACCCAGGCAGAAACTCAAATAGTCAAAACTATATTATCTGCTTTCTTGTTATCTTTGCAAACATTGTTTGGGATATAAGATTGCTTTAGGCCCAGTCTAAAGGTTATTTTGCCCAGTTTTAACATTCCAAAGGTCTGAGGAGTAGACCTGCAAGGCAAGTTCCTCTGGGATGGCAGCTCCAACTCTACTTTTTTTTTTTTTTTTTTTTTATTGCTTAAAGTATTACAAAGGGTATTACATATGTATCCATTTTATCCCCCCGCCCTAGACAGTCCCCTAGCCTCCCCTATCACCCAGTGTCTTATGTCCATTGGTTATGCTTATATGCATGCATACAAGTCCTTTAGTTGATCTCTTACCCCCCTACCTCCTGCCCCCCAACCCTCCCCGGCCTTCCCGCTGCAGTTTGACAATCTGTTTGAGGCAGCTCTGCCTCTGTATCTATTATTGTTCAAAAGTTTATAATGGTCTCTATTGTCCATGAATGAGTGAGATCATGTGGTATTTTTCCTTTATTGACTGGCTTATTTCACTTAGCATAATGCTCTCCAGTTCCATCCATGACGTTGCAAATGGTAAGAGTTCCTTCCTTTTTACAGCAGCATAGTATTCCATCGTGTAGATGTACCACAGTTTTCTAATCCATTCATCTACTGATGGGCACTTAGGCTGTTTCCAGATCTTAGCTATGGTGAATTGTGCTGCTATGAACATAGGGGTGCATATATCCTTTCTGATTGGTGTTTCTGGTTTCTTGGGATATATTCCTAGAAGTGGGATCACAGGGTCAAATGGGAGTTCCATTTTCAGTTTTTTAAGGAAATTCCATACTGTCTTCCATAGTGGCTGGACCAGTCTGCATTCCCACCAGCAGTGCACAAGTGTTCCTTTTTCTCCACATCCTCTCCAGCACTTGTCGTTTGTTGATTTGTTGATGATAGCCAGTCTGACAGGTGTGAGATGGTACCTCATTGCTGTTTTGATTTGCATCTCTCGGATGATTAGTGACTTTGAGCATGTTTTCATATGTCTCTTGGCTTTCTGAATGTCCTCTTTTGAAAGGTGTCTATTTAGGTCCTTTGCCCATTTTTTGATTGGATTGTTTATCTTCCTTTTGTTAAGTTGTATGAGTTCCCTATAAATTTTGGAGATTAGGCCCTTATCAGATATGTCATTGGCAAATATGTTTTCCCACACAGTGGGTTTTCTCGTTGTTTTGTTGATGGTTTCTTTTGCTGTGCAGAAGCTTTTTATTTTGATGTAGTCCCATTTGTTCATTTTTTCTTTAGTTTCAAGTGCCCTAGGAGCTGTATCAGTGAAGAAATTGCTTCGGCATATGTCTGAGATTTTCTTGCCTTTGGATTCTTCTAGAATATTTATGGTATCCTGTCGTACATTTAAGTCCTTTATCCATTTTGAGTTTATTTTTGTGTATGGTGTAAGTTGGTGGTCTAGTTTCATTTTCTTGCATATATCTGTCCAATTTTCCCAACACCATTTATTGAAGAGACTATCTTGGCTCCATTGTATGTTCTTGCCTCCTTTGTCAAATATTAATTGAGCATATTGGTTTGGGCCGATTTCTGGGGTCTCTATTCTATTCCATTGATCTATATGCCTATTCTTGTGCCAGTACCAGGCAGTTTTGAGAACAGTGGCTTTGTAATACAACTTGATATCTGGTATTGAGATCCCACCTACTTTGTTCTTTTTCAGGATTGCTGCAGCTATTCGGGGTCTTTTTTTATTCCAGATGAATTTTTGGAAAGTTCGTTCTAGATCTCTGAAGTATGCTGTTGGTACTTTAATGGGAAGTGCGTTGAATTTATAGATTGCTTTGGGTAGTATGGACATTTTAATGATGTTGATTCTACCAATCCATGAACACGGTATGTTCTTCCATCTGTTTATGTCTTCCTCTATGTCTTTTTTCAACATCCTGTAGTTTTCTGAGTAGAGGTCTTTTACCTCTTTAGTTAAGTTTATCCCTAGGTAGCTTAATTTTTTTGGTGCGATGGTAAATGGGATTGTTTTTATAATCTCTCTTTCTGAAAGTTCACTATTGGTGTATAGAAATGCCTCAGATTTCTTGGGGTTAATTTTGTATCCTGCTACATTGCCAAATTCATGTATTAAGTCTAGTAGCTTTTTGATGGAATCTCTAGGGTTTTGTATGTATAATATCATGTCGTCTGCAAATAAGGACAGTTTTACTTCCTCTTTTCCAATTTGGATGCCTTTTATTTCTTCTTCTTGCCGAATTGCAATGGCTAACACTTCCAGTACTATGTTGAACAGGAGTGGTGAGAGTGGGCATCCCTGTCTTGTTCCTGTTCTTAGGGGAAATGGTGTTAGTTTTTGTCCGTTGAGTATGATGTTGGCTGTGGGCCTGTCATATATGGCTTTTATTATGTTGAGGTATGATCCTTCTACTCCCACCTTACTGAGAGTTTTTATCAAAAATGGGTGTTGAATTTTGTCAAATGCTTTTTCTGCATCAATTGATATGACCATGTGGTTTTTTTCTTTCAATTTGTTTATGTGATGTATCACGTTTATTGATTTGCGGATATTGTACCATCCTTGCATCCCTGGGATAAATCCTACTTGGTCATAGTGTATGATCTTTCTGATGTACTGCTGGATCCGATTTGCTAAGATTTTGTTGAGGATTTTGGCATCTATGTTCATGAGGGATATTGGCCTGTAATTCTCTTTCATTGTGTTGTCTTTAACTGGTTTTGGTATTAGGGTGATGCTGGCTTCATAGAATGAGCTTGGAAGTGTTCCTTCCTCTTGAATTTTTTGTAGTAGTCTGAGGAGGATAGGTTTTAGTTCTTCCTTGAATGTTTGGTAAAACTCCCCTGTGAAGCCGTCTGGTCCTGGGCTTTTGTTTGATGGAAGCTTTTTGATGACTGCTTCAATTTCTTCCATAGTTATTGGCCTGTTGAGATTTTTAGATTCTTCCTGATTGAGTTTTGGAATGCTGTATTTTTCTAGGAATTTGTCCATTTCCTCCAGGTTGTCTAGTTTGTTGGAGTAAAGCTGTCCATAGTATTTTTTAACAATCATTTGTATTTCTGTGGGGTCTGTTGTTATTTCGCCTCTATCGTTTCTGATTTTATTTATTTGGGTCCTCTCTCTCTGCTTCTTGGTGAGTCTGGCTAGAGGTTTATCAATCTTGTTTATCCTTTCAAAGAACCAGCTCTTGGTTTCATTGATTTTCTGTATTGTTTTTTTGGTCTCTATGTCATTTATTTCTGCTCTAATCTTTATTATCTCCTTCCTTCTGCTCACTCTGGGGTTTTCTTGTTGCTCTCTTTCTAATTCTTTGAGTTGTAGAGTTAGATGATTTACTACCATTTTTTCTTGTTTTTTGAGATAGGCCTGTAGAGCTATAAACTTCCCTCTCAGGACTGCTTTCAATGTGTCCCATAGGTTTTGGATTGTTGTGTTTTCATTGTCATTAGTTTCCAGGATGTTTTTAATTTCTTCTTTGATCTCATTGGTAACCCAATCAATATTTAATAGCATGCTATTCAGCTTCCAGGTGTTTGAGTATTTTGGGTTGTTTTTATTGTAGTTTATTTCTAATATTATGCCATCGTGGTCTGCGAAGATGCTTTTTATGATTTCAATCTTCTTGAATTTGGGGATACTTTGCTTGTGACCCAATATGTGGTCTATTTTTGAATATGTCCCATGAGCACCTGAGAAGAACGTATATTCTCTGGCTTTGGGGTGAAGTGTTCTGAAGATGTCTATTAAGTCCATCTGATCTAGTGAGTCATTTAGGATTGCTGTATCTTTGCTGGTTGTTTGTCTATAGGACTTATCCAGTGCTGTCAATGGTGTATTAAAGTCCCCTACTATGATTGTATTGTTGTCGATCTCTCCTTTGATATTTTCCAGGAGTTTTTTTATGAATTTGGGTGCTCCTACATTGGGTGCATATATGTTTACCAGGGTTATATCTTCTTGTTGTATTGATCCCTTTAGTATTATGAACTGGCCTTCCTTATCTCTTGTTAAGGCCTTCACTTTGAGGTCTATTTTGTCCGATATAAGTATTGCTACCCCAGCTTTCTTTTCCTTTCCATTTGCCTGAAAGATATTTTTCCATCCTTTCACTTTCAGTCTGTGTGAGTCCCTTCTAATGAGGTGGGTTTCTTGTAGACAGCAGATGTATGGGTCATGTTTTTTTATCCATTCAGCCACTCGATGTCTTTTGGTTGGAGCATTTAGTCCGTTTACGTTTAAAGTTATTATTGAAAGGTACTTGTTTGTAGCCATTTCTTTTTTTGTGTGGCTGTTTTCTTTCTGAGCTTTTTATTTCTTATTTTTATACCAGTCCCTTTAGCATTCCTTGCATTGCTGGCTTGGTGGTGACAAACTCCCTTAGCCTTTTTTTGTCTGTGAAGCTTCTCCCCTTCAAGTTTGAATGATAGCCTTGCTGGATAGAGTATTCTTGGATTCAGTCCTTTGCTTTGCATCACTTTGTAAATTTCAGTCCATTCTTTTCTGGCCTGATGTGTTTCTGTTGAGAAGTCATTTGACAATCTAATGGGAGATCCCTTGTATGTAACTTTCCGTCTCTCTCTTGCAGCCTGTAAGATTCTCTCTTTGTCCTGAACATTTGCCATGGTGATTATGATGTGTCTTGGTGTGGGTCTTTTCGGGTTCACCTTGTTTGGGACTCTCTGGGCTTGTGTGACTTTTTTCTTCCCCACCTCAGGAAAGTTTTCTGATATTATTTCTTCGAGTAGGTTTTCTAATCCTTGTTCATCCTTCTGTTGTTCTGGTACTCCTATTATTCGTATGTTGTTTCGTTTCATGTTGTCCCAAAGCTCCCTTAGGCTCTCCTCCTGTCTTTTAATTTTTTTCTCCAATTGCAGTACATTTTGGGTGTGTTTTGCTTCCTTGTCTTCTAATTCACTAATTCGGTCCTCCGCTTCTCCTAGTCTACTGTTGATACTTTCAATGGAGTTTTTTATTGCAGCTATATCACTCTTCATTTCTTCTTGGGTCTTACTTAGGTTGTTGATTTTTTCATCTGTTTCTTCTAGCTTCTTCCATATGTTATTGATTTTTTCATCTTTTTCTTCTAGCTTCTTCCATATGTTATCGATTTTTTCATCTGTTTCTTCTTGCTTCTTGTAGAGGTTGTCGATTTTTTCCTCCATCCGGTTTATGCACTCTAGGATCCTTATTCTGAATTCTTTATCTGTCATGTTGCATGCCTCTGTATTACTTAGCTGCTTTTCTGGAGAGTCCTCCTTCTCTTTCCTTTGGGGGTTTCTTTGTCTACCCATGTTTGATCTCACTGACATATCTAGACGTTGAGTTGTTCAATGGTTGCTCCCTTGGTGGCAGTGACTCCTTGGTCTGTGGTTGCTCTTCGGGCGGTTGCGGTAGCAGCTGCTCTTCAGTTGTCAGCAGCTCCTCTGGTGGGTGCTGTTCACAGCTGTGGTGGCTCTTCCGGCTGGTGGGGCGAGGTTTCACGTACAGCTGCTGTTCCTCAGCAGAGGATGAGGTGCTCAGGAGGTTGCTGTTGCTTGGATCTGCTGCGTTGATTTAAAGGCACAAAATACAACACAACAAGGCACCACGTACCAGGCACTATACACAAATATATTCACGATATTAATAACCCCAATTAAAGGTGACCACCTGAATTAAGAGAATTAGGGGATAAGGAAGAAGGAAGAGAAAAAGATAAAAGAGAAAAAGGAAAAGAAAAGTAGGGACCAAAAAAAGGGAGTGCAAAAATGAAATTGGGAAAAAGGAAGGGGGAAAATAAAAGCGAGAAAAGAAAAGAAAAAAAAAAAAGAGCGAAAAGAGAGAATGAAGTGGAAGAGGGAAGAGACTTTTTATATGAGGAGAATACTCCTATAGAACAGCCATTAATCCCAACAAATTCCAGCAACAGCTCCCTGGATATGAATGCAAACTAGAAACAACCAATAATATAACGATGAAAATAGAATGGTAAACACTAATCCCAAAATAAAATAAAGAAAAAATAAAATGGCACTTTAAAAAATGGTAAAATGGTAGCAGTAATAATACTGGTTAAAAATAAGAAGGTAGTAATTAAAAGGGTAAAATCAGGTGATGAAAAAAGAAGAAAAGAAAGAAAAAAACAAAAAAAGAAAAAAAAAAGAACAGAAAAAAAAGAATGAAAAAAAATTGGTTTCTTAGTTAAAAAGTGAAAAAAGAAAAAAAAATTGCAGTAGTGGAGGTCCTTCGTTTCTTCTATTCTTCAGTGTGGCTCGCCTTAGACCTTCCAGGTATTCAGGAGAGTGTTGAGTTTCCCTGCGATATACTGTTCCTCTGTGTTGTAAACCACAGTCCTTATTTTAAAGCATGCCGCATTTATTTCCCAGACTGCCTTATTTTGTGTTTAGCAAAGAGTCAGTTTGTGGGTCAGCCTCTGGGTGGCAGTGTTCTGGGGTTGGCCTCTGAGGCTATAGGGCCTCTCTGTCCAGTGGAAGTTCACTGCCCAGAGCTGACTGTGTAATAGTTAGTTACCGGCGCTATGTTGTTGCTGGGATTGAAAATCCCCCTATAGGCCAGACCCTGTTAACTCCCAGGGACTGATCAGGTTATCTTAATCCTTGATCTCGTACAGGGTGGAATCTGGGTGTGGCTGTGCTCCTTGCCTGGGGGCTGGGGGGAGGAGACTCCCTCTCAGGAGCGGGTGGCTGCCCCAGTCCTGGGCTCAGGGGTGTCTCAGCACTCAATTCGCTGCCACCTCTCCCGGCTCCCCCTCTCTCCCCAGTCTCTCCCCAGATTCCACTCCTCCGCACACCCTCCCTCTCTTCAGCAAAGGTGAGTGTCTGTATCCGAAATGTCCCATGAACAGGATTCAGTGAAAACAAACAAACAAATGCCGGCCGCGGAAACGAGGAAGGCTTGGTTTCTGTAAGCTGCTTCTCTTACCGGGACTGCATGGTCAGGTCAGCTCTTCAGGCTGCCCCCTTTAGGCTCAGTCCTCCGTGATCATAGAACCCAGCTCTCAATTTCCCTGGCGGCGCCAGGAATCCCGCGGTTCTCCTTTCCCCCGTCAGGGGCTGTGCCTGTCCCAAGGGACGCGGCTGTCTGCCACGCGGTCTCCCTCCGACTCTCTGGGCTCAGAGGTCTGGCAAACTTTCCTGCCCAAATCCCTGGTTTTTTTTACCTTTCCAGGGGAGTTCTGCTCTTCCCGGCTGCAAACCCTCTCACCAGCTGAGCAATTTCGCCAATTCGGTGTGAGTGTTACTAGCTTCAGCTGCTCGCTCCATTTGCTCCGGGACACGACCTGGGACACGTCTGCCTATATCGCCGCCATCTTGGTTCTCCTCCCCCATTGTTCTAGTTTAAATCATTATCTCTGAGATCTAAGGAAAGGGAAACAGGAGTTTAATGTAATCATTTGGATTTCTCCTATATAATAAAAGGGTAATATGCAAATCGACCCAATGGCGGAATAACCTGAACATCCATGGCTCTTTGCCCTGGCCAGCCCCGCCCCCAAAAGGGGCACCCACACCCCGATCAGGGACGGGCCGCTGGACCCTACCAGTGCACGAATTTGTGCACTGGGCCTCTAGTTCTCATATAAGCTTCTACCCATGCAAACTTCAATAAAGGAGGCATTTTCCAGGATAATTCGAGCCACAAACTACATTAAAAAAATCTTACTTCATTAAAATATTTTAAGCATAGGAAGGATTTTTTCCAGGAAATAAGAGGGTGAATGTTTCTAAATCACCCCATGATGTGCTTCATTACCCTTTTTCATTTTGCACAGGGATAGCACGGTATCATTGGCCCTAAGAAGCATCTATTGACCTGTTCCTTAATAATGGCTTTACTCTAGTTTCCTGTTTGCACAAAGTCTGGAAATAATTGTGTTAGGAAATGGAGAGTGTGAGTGGGCAAGGGGTCTTCTAGATAAGCTAGTTGTAAGCTGTGTCCTTTTCCTATCTCTGCTGTCAGGGGGGAAAGGTCACAGGCAGCCTGATGAGTTCACGATGTATTGTTACTTTACAGCTGGAGGAACCAAACTGTCTCCTGTTTGTCTTCAGGCCAGGCTGCAACTAGGAAGGCCCTGGAAGAGGTCATAGAACAGCCTCAAAATCTTGAGGAGTGATGTTAAGGCCATCAATAAGTATGTTATCCCATAAAACTGCACAATGACAAGGAATCCAAATAATCTTAGTGTTAATTAAACCAACTGCCCCCTGGTGGTCAGTATGTGTCATAGCAACCTGTTGTTCCACCGTTCAGTCAATTTGCATATTAGCCTTTTATTATATAGGACTAGAGGCCTGGTGCACAAAAATTTGTGCACTCGGGAGGTCCCTCATCCCGGCCTATGCCCTCTTGCAGTCTGGTACCTCTCGGAGGATGTCCACCTGCTGGCTTAGGCTCACTCCCTGGGGGATTGGGCCCAAGCTGGCAGTCAGACATCCCTCTGGCAGCCCAGCAGCCCTTGGGGTATGTCCACTTGCCAGCAGGGAGTAGACCTAAGCTGCAGTCAGACATCCTTAGTGCTGCTGAGGAGGCAGGAGAGGCTCCCGTCACCATTGCTGTGCTGGCAGCCATCAGCCTGGCTTGTGGCTGAGCAGAGCTCCCCCTGTGGGAGCTCACTGACCACCAGGGGGCAGCTCCTGCATTGAGTGTCTGCCCCCTGGTGGTCAGTGTGTGTCATAGTGACCAGTCATTCCCAGTCGTTCTGCTGTTAGGGTCAATTTGCATATTACCCTTTTATTATATAGAATAGAGGCCTGGTGCAGGGTTGGGGGCCGACTGGTTTGCCCTGAAGGGTGTCCCAGGTCAGGGTGGGGGTCCCGCTGGGGTGCCTGGTCAGCCTGGGTGAGGGGCTGATGGCTGTTTTCAGGTTGGTCAAGCCCCCCAGTGGGGACCCTCACCCCATGGGGGTTTGGCCAGCCTGGGTGAGGGGCTGATGGCTGTTTTCAGGCTGCCCAAACCCCCTTCAGGGTGGGGGTCCCCACTGGGGTGCCTGGCCAGCCTGGGTGAGGGGCTGAGGGCTTTTTTTAGGCTGCCCACACCCCCTTCAGGGTGAGGATCCCCCACTGGGGTGCCTGGCCAGCCTGGATGAGGGGCTGATGGCTGTTTTTAGACTGACCAAGCCCCCTGGCGACCAAAGCTCCCAGCCTTTCCTTTTTTTTAAATTTTTTTATTTGCTTCAGCTCTATGGCCATGGCGACTGGAAGCAGGTATCTGGGGTTTATTTACCTTCTATAATTGAAACTTTGTTGCCTTGAGAGGAGGCAGCAGCTGGCCAGGAAGCTTGGCTTCCTCCATCATTGGGGCAACCAAGCCTCCTGCTTGCTCCAGCTCCATGGCCATGGTGGCTAGAAGCAGGTATCTGGGGTTTATTTACCTTCTATAATTGAAACTTTGTTGCCTTGAGAGGAGGCAGTAGCTGGCCGGGAAGCTTGGCTTCATCCATCATTGGGGCAAGCAAACCTCCTGCTTGCTCCAGCTCCGTGGCTGCCAGCTGCCATCTTGGTTGGGTTAATTTGCATATAGTCGCTCTGATTGGCTGGTGGGTGTGGCTTAAGGCGTAGAGAAGGTATGGTCAATTTGCATGATTGTCTATTATTAGTTAAGTTTATTGAAAGTCAGCTGCTCATCTGCAAAGTAAAAGCCCTTGTGAACCGTTTTTAACACTCACAGCTCAACCTAAAGGTCTGGGTCTTGTGTTGGTGGCAAAGGCCAGTGTTTAGAGTCCTATCTTATATCTTCTAAAGTGGACTTCCAATGCAGGTGCCTTAGGTGGAGTGTCAGGTGTTCAGTTCAATCAAGCAAAAGGCCACTTTCACTGTGAGCAAGGGAAAACTCTGTGGTGGTCATTATAATTCTGATGCTTTTTGAGTCAAGTTTCTGACACTTGCCACTAAGAGTCCTATGATCACATCCATCCTTACTTCCCTGCCGAATGAAATGTTTATACTCTTTTTACTTCTTGCCCATGTACAAGGTACATTATATTTGAGCCTATTGTCAGCTGAGTCATAGGTGACTGGTAAATGCTAAGCATTGCATGTATAAACTGTGCTAACATCTGCTGCCAAAGTAAAGAAATGACGCCAGTGGCAGTTATGATAAAACAGGACACACTATTTTTCTTCATTCATCTGGCCCCGAAAAGATTCAAACAGAAACAGAAACAAAGACCAGTGGCCTTTGAGTGAGGAGACCTGGATTCTGGAGTCGGCTCTCCCCTTAACTATAGCTGTGAGGGATCAAGCATTGCAAGGGACATGGAAAAAGTCAGGGAGCTGTGCCAGCCATGGGAGAGCCCCACGCAGACTTCCTTTTAAGAAAGAACCTGCTGCTAGGAGCACAGGAAGCCCAAGCCTTCAGCTGCCACACCTGTGGGAGTCATTGTTGCGCTTGCTCATACCAAGTCCATGATGTCACCACTGTTTCCAGGCAATGGCCAAGCTGGGGCTATTAGAGCTGGACCCTTGTTGCCCAACGTGGGATTCTTCTATTGGGCAATCTTAGCTCTGGGGCTTCTCATTGGCCTGGCCAAGATATCTCAGAGCTGAGTTGCAGTTTGAGGCTTTTCCTACCCAATCCTCCTTTACTCTTCTTTCCTTTTATAGGTGTTCCTGTGGTCCCTGCCTGCCTCTTCTCACTCTTCCCTTCATCTTTCATAGGCAATCCTCCCAATAAATCTCCTGCATGTCTAATTCTGCTTTGATGTTTCTTTCTCAGAGGACATGAAGTGACAGAGGATATTAGAATTCAGGGGAATTTCATTGCGCCAGTTTTAAGAATAGAGCTGGGGCACCTGGGGAAAGAAACTGTTCTTCAGACATCAGTAGAGATGGGTTTCTCAGATTCATTTTAGTCCCTGAACTTGTAGTGACTTGGCATAGCACATGCTCAGTGAACCTAATTTGTAGATGTCAGAATAACCCCAATCTATACAGTAGAGTTTTAGAATTCCTACCTAGTTGAATAATTATGGGACTAATTACATTTACATAGTTAATAATTATATCCTATATGAAAGAGTTAATGAAACTTCCAAGTTGCCTAAGATAAATAAAATAGGGAGCAGTCAAAATGCTGAGAACATGGCACCTTTAAAAGTTAAGTCTCCATATCCTTGATTTAATAAATTTCTCTAACCTCAAATGAATGAAAAACCCCTTTCTAATCATTTCTGAGGAATCTCATCTGTCACAAGGGAAAAGAGTTCTTTGGGGTGTAAAGGCTCAATACAAGACTTGGTAAAGGGAGCCCTCAGCAAGCAGCTTTGCCATTTCTTCTCCCATGAGTTTTGAAGTTTTCATCTGTTTCCTGCCCACTCATAATTAAGATAGAGAAAGGAGGGAAGTCAGTGGGCTTTCAAATGGTAGCGTTTGGTGTAGGATGATGTGGCTTTATCCTTTCATAAGGGAACTCCAAGCTGTCAAAATTCTAGGATCTTTTCTCTTGGAATGGTGTCTTAGTCATTCATGATGATGCAGGTTTTGTTCTAGAATGCACCTCAAAACTCTTGCATTCTCTACCCCTTACCCAGTTCCGAAGCTGTTCCCACATTCTTAGGTATTTATTATAGCAGCACCCTACTCTCACTACCAATTTCTGACTTAGTTTGTTCAGGCTGCTACAACAAAGACAACGTAGACTGGGCGTCTTATAAACAACAGAAATTTATTTCTGGAGGCTAGGAAGTCCAAGGTGAAGGACGCTGGCAGATTCTGGGTCTGGTGAGGGCCTGCTTCCTGGCTCATAGATGGCTGTCTTCTTACTGTGTCCTCACATGGTGGGAGAGGCAAGGAAGCTCTCTGGGGTCCCTTTTCTAGGGGCACTAATTCAATTTATGAGAGGTCTTCCCTCATGACCTAATGACCTCCCAAAGGCCCCAGCTCCAAATACCATCCCTCTGGGTTGAGGGTTTCAACATAGGAACTATGGAGGGACACACACATTCAGACGACAGCAGATGATCTGTTTTTCCAAAGATGAAATCTGTATCTTTTTTTCTGAGGTATATGAGCCTAGCTTTCAGGGTTCTGAGAGCCAGGTGGAGAAGAGGGTATATGAGTATGTGGAGTTGGGGGAACATTAATGCCATTCAGTAGTTAGACTTCCACTTAATCCTCTTGTTTTCAATATGGCGCACCCTCTCAGCTTTGTCTAGCATTCCTGAGTCTGTGTCTCACTGGTTCATTTTCTCTACAGTGTGGAGCAGGTTATCTGTTTTAGTTTTCTGATCAGTTTGGAAGAGGCTGCTGCCTCCAGCAAAGAATGGGAAAAGGAAACCTGTGAGTCTAACTTCTTATAGAAACTTCCAGTGAATTCTCTTTTCAACTCCACCGTCTACTTCCAATTTCAGAGGTATTGGTATCTCCTGTTTCTTCTAAAATTTTGCTGAGTTATCCCCCTCCCATTTTCTTTTTTTAAATAATATATTTTTATTGATTTCAGAGAGGAGGGTAGAGGGAGAGAGAGGCAGAAACATCAATGATGAGAGAGAATCATTGATCGGCTGCCTCCTGCACACCCAAACTGGGGATCAAGCCCACAACCCGTGTATATGCCCTGACCGGGAATCCAACCCTAACCTCCTAATTCTTAGGTCCATGCTCAACCATTGAACCACGCTGGCCCAGACCTTCCAATTCTATTTGGACTCACGCTTCCCCTTCCCACCCCCGTCCATCCCCATTTGGATGAGGCTTGAGCTGGAACCAGAGGTAAATGCACATGTTTAATCTTTCATGTTTAACTGGAAGGCCCCTCCCAGGAGCTCTGGAGGGGAGTCTGCTTGGCAGTAGTTGTTCCTATTGGTGGTGGCGGGTTACAGGGAGGAGTAAGCTTTTAGATTCTAAATATGTTAGTCTTGGGAGGTCACACCTAACTCTATAATTTCACCCTGAAGAGAATGGAGAACCTGTGAAATGAGCTGATATAAGTAGAATTAGCTTCAGACAGGCTCACACTTCAAAGCACTTATTGTACTTGAGTTAATTTTTTTAGTTATGTAGAATGAGATTATAGTTGGAATATATTGTGGAAAGAGAATCAAGAATCCACCCCCAAAAATGCTAGCTTGGTTTTCTTTGAGTATACAAAAATCCCCTGGAAATGTAGGTGCCTTTTAATAATTAGTAATTATTTGACTTGGTTCAATTGGAGATTTGTTACATACAGGGGATTAATCAAATAAGTAAAAATATTGAGAATTATGAATGGAGGAAGGAAAAAATTGGGAATTATTAGAGAGGAGGAAAGCTAGATTGAATCCCATGATATTGGACTGAAATCAGAGGTATAATTATTATCAATATACTAGGGGCCCGGTGCACGAAATTCGTGCACTGGGTGTGTGTGTGTGTGTGGGGAGTGTCCCTCAGCCCAGCCTGCCCCCTCTCACATACTGGGAGCCCTCAGGCGTTGACGCCCATCACCCTCCAATTGCAGGATCGGCCCCTTGCCCATCCTGGGCAGGGGACCCTCATTTCCCCCCATCACTGGTTCTGCCCCCAGCCCAGGCCTAATGCCTTGGCCAGAGGCGTAGACCCCCATCACCCTCCGATCGCTTGATCGGCCCCTTGCCCAGGCCTGACGCCTCCGCCAGAGGTGTCAGGCTTGGACAGGGGACCCCCATCTCCCCCTGATCACTGGCTCTGGCCCCCGCCCAGGCCTGAGGCCTCTGGCTCAGGAATCATGCCTGGGCAGGGGACCCCCATCTCCCTCTGATCGCTTGCTCCACCCCCCGCCCAAGCCTGACACCTCTGACCCAGGCTTCAGGCCTGGGCAAGGGGACCATCATATCCCCCCAGCTCCGCCCCCCGCCCAGGCCTGACGCCTCGGCCAGAGGAGTTGACCCTCATTACCCTCCGATCACCAATCACCGGATCGGCCCCTTGACCAGGCCTGAGGCCTCCGGCAGAGGTGTCAGGCCTGGGCAGGGGACCCCCAGCTCCCCGTGGTTGCAGGCTCCGCCCCTGCCCAGGGCTAACGCCTCTGGCCTAGGCGTCCGGCCCGGGCAGTGGGGACCCGCAGCTGCAGCGGCCCCGCGATCGTGGGCTCCGCTTTAGGCCCAGGCAAGGGACCCCTAGCTCCTGGGACTGCCAGCTTCGACCGTGCCCAGCTCCCATCACTGGCTCCACCCCTACTTCCTGCTATCACTGGCCAGGGTGGAAAAGGCGCCTGATTCTCTGATCATGGCTGGGGGGCAGGGCAAAGGCGGCCCCAGGGCCGCCTTTGCCCTGCCCCCCAGCTCTTAGCTCCCCCCTGGGTTTCCGATCACTGTCAGTGGCAGGGGGCTTCTTCCTGCTTTCCCTTTCGCCTCCCTGCATTGTGCCTACATATGCAAATTAACCGCCATCTTGTTGGCAGTTAACTGCCAATCTTAGTTGGCAGTTAATTTGCATATAGCCCTGATTAGCCAATGAAAAGGGTATCGTCGTACGCCAATTACCATTTTTCTCTTTTATTAGATAGGATAGAGCTAAATATAGATATATAGATGCAAAGTTAGGTGAACACATGCACATTTCAATAATATAAATAGAGAACTAAATTTAAATGTAATTCTGTGTGTGTGTGTATGAGCTTGTGTGGGTACATATACACATATTTCCTAGCTCTGTCTACTGAGAGGACCAAGGAGCAACAACACCCCAACAGGTAAAGAATACATCTTAGACCTAGATCTTGGCTTTTCAATAACATTCTCCATTAAAAGCAACCAAGTCTCTCTGAGGAAACAGTTAATGCCTAGTCTGGGCAGAGGAAGTAAAAGAGGAGCCTGAAAAATTTTTGACACCAGAAAGCAAAGAATGTTCAAGAAAAGCAGGGACAGATAAAAAGGCCAACTCTGGGTGCAATTTGAGCATCAAAATAAATAATAATTATAACCCATTAAATAAAACAGGAATCTGCAATTCCATGCTGATGCATAATGAAATCATGCATAGGGAGAAGAGAAAATTTATACAGTGTAATGGCCACTAGTAAATGAAGAAGGAATGACAGAGTTAGAAAAACTATTTGGCAACTGTCAATAATAATTCAGGCAAGAAACATCAGTGGATGCTAGAACTAGTCAATAGAAATTTAATGAGAGGGTATTTACTTAGTGTCAAAGTATCTCCTCTTAAAATAATTTTAATTATAAAAGAGTAAAGGATAACTTTATAGTGGAGAATCCTGACAGGGACCACCTTAATCAAGTAAAGTTAATAACACCAGTAACGAGACAATTTAAATTATATACCACCAAATAGGGTACAATAAGATGAACATTGTTGTGATATATTTCTACCCCAAATCATAACTTGAATCTAATCATGAAGAAAGATGGGGGAAACTCATATTGAGGCATAGTCTATAGAATAACTGGCCTATATTTTTCCAAAATGTCAATATCAGATAAGTCAAGAAACAACTGGAAATAGTCTCTATATTAAAAGAAAACTAAACAGACATGATTGTTAGATACCATATGTTATCTTGGATTGAACTCTTTTTTTGCTGCAAAACAGTGGTTCTCAAAGTGTGATCCCAGAACCAGCACCACCTGGGAACTTGGATAGAAATACAAAACTTGGAACTGAGGCCAAACCTACTGAATCTGAAACCCAGTAATCTATGTTTCATGAGACTTTCCATTGATTCTGATGCATACTAAAATTTAAGATCCACTGTTATAAAGCACACCATGGAGGCAATTTTTAAAACTGTATAGTAAATGATAATAATAAGCTAATGTTAATTTCCTGCTTTTCATGTCATTTGTGGGAAATATATTCTAAATTATTCAGGAGTAACTGCAGCAACTTAACTCTTAAATGGTCCCAAAATATAAAATTCTTTGTAATATACACATATGTATATATTTGCAATTTTTCAGTATGTTTAAAAAATTCCAAAGTAAGAAAAAAAATTATAAAATGGGAGGGGATAAGTTATTTATTTATCATGTTAGGAAAATAGTCTGACTCATATGTATTTCAACTGCTTTTATGTAATCAGATGTGGCACTAAATACAATGGATATATATTCCATTACATGTATGGTTAAATCTGCTATGGAAAATAGTTTGTTCTCCCAAGAACCATCTGTGTTTATTTTCAGGTTGAATCAACCCTAAGGTTGCTAACATTCTTTAAAACCATGTTGATGAATGACACAATCTCTGAATCACATCAAAGCCAACACGGTTTCTTTGGGGATTCCGTATCAGTGGAAAAACATTTCTGCTGAATAGCATCTGTCTCTCCATATGTAGAAAGAGTCAATATACAAAACTGAAAAATAATTGTTTTCAAATAACTCGCTAGATGACATACACAGTCTCTCTTTCTCAGCTGCATTCCTAATTGCTTGAATAAGATCCATGATCGGATTTTTTCCCTTTCGCTGTAGATTCTTTGCAAGACTTTCCATTGCATACAACCAAAATACAGCAAGAGCAAAATATAGCCCCAGACAAGTACGTTTGTTGGATTCAATTCAAATATGCGGGTTTTATCTAAAAGGAAAAATCCTTTTAGAGTTAGAGAGGAAGTGAATCAGGCCCATGGACCTTGGCTAACTGGCCGATACACAAACACTGGTGGTTGGTGGTTGTTTTTCTACTTTTGGTTGTCTACTTTGAAGCCATTATACAACATCCAAATCCCCAGCTCCGTCCTTCCTGGCGCTTTGGTGGTTATGCATTTGTTCTGAGACTGCAAATGGGGAGTTCTCTTCCAACTAACAATTCTTCCTTCTCTAGCCATAATCCTTCAGAAGATCTGAATCTGATCAGCTATGTCTCAACTGCAGAAGACTACATTTACTTTCACAGAGTTTATTTAGAACATCCTGCTGCTAATGTCAGCACACAGATTGGGCAAGTTCCACCCAAAGAGACTTTCAGACTATTTGTACTCCATTAAATGTTTATTTAAAATTTCCTTTGGTTTTTATTGCCACAAATGTATTGTTCATTTTTCACACACTAGGCACTGTTGTTTAGTCTCAAGGGCATTGCTTGTTACAAATGTAACAACTGTGACATATTAAAAACAACATTTAGGGAAGAAATGAAGGATGAGAGGATGTGACCAGATGTTTCCATGGTGTTTCGCCAAAATGTCACTTAAATACCAGCAAGATTTTAAAAGGAATCTTTCACCAAAGTCTCTCTACCCACTTGACTGACCCCAAAATATGTTGCTCTCATTGTTGTATGAGAAAATCCATTTAATTTTCATTTTAATGGCAGTTTTCTTGGGGATACTTCAAATCTTTTCACTGTCATTTTCCTTTTATAAATTCACTATGGCAATACAAACAATCATGGCTGTGCCACATGCGACCTGTGTGACCCAAACGTTCTTATGACTAAAATAGGGATGCTGGTGCCTACCTCCTCTGGTTGTTGTGGAAATTAAGTGAGATGATGGGTGTGACACTGTTAGCCCAGTACTTGGCACACAACAATGACACATTAAATAGTGTTGTTATTATTACAAACAGTGCTGATTATTGATACCAGCAAAACCCCCCACTAAATTCTACATTTCCTTAGGAAGAAAAGGCAATCTCCCCTCCAAGTCTCCTTTGAGTTTCAGTCTTCTGTTGAGATTGTCAATTAGCACAAGGAGAAAAAGACCATCAAGAGGCAACTTTAAAAAAAAGTTATTATTTTTAGATAAATCTGGTGGCATTTAGATTAGACCTCTCTCTGCTGATTTCTAAATTCAAGAGCATTTAGACAAGGAGCCTGCAGGTAATTAAAACAGAACAGAAAGATTGTCTGCACCTGAAGCAGAAGTCTCCAGGTTTGCTCTCCTTCTGTGGGAATTCTGCTAATGCCAGGGGGGTTAATAGAACTTTTAAACAGTGGACCGGGGCCCTGGAGTTTTCATGATTTGGTCCATATTCAAAAATATACAAAAATATAAAAGTCGGCGAAGCAAATGCTGTACAACAGAGGTTTTTCAGGGAAAAGGGATAAGCTTGATCCAAAAATATTTTGGAGGGTGGAGACATTCCAAGCATACCATTCCATGCCTGTGCCAATGGAATGTGGGCACAGCACAGGAACAATGTCCAAGGTTGGAGAGCTTTAGAGGACCAGGGAAAATCTGTGTGAAAAACAAGGTAGTGAAGGACATCCCCCTCCCCCAACCAAGTTTCCCTGTTTACAGGTTGAAATTGTGACTTCTGAGTGAACTCTAGGTCCACGAACTATGGATTCCAAAATTTGGTGACAAATCATTATAACTACATTTTGCAAATGTACAGCACTACTCTGGTCACACACACGTGCACGCACACACACACACACACACACAAACACACACACAAACTGAATTGGGAAGGAGAGATTGAGCAAGTTCAAATTATTACATTTAAATACTCAACTGGAGCCCTAGCTGGTTTGGCTCAGTGGATAGAGCGTTGGCCTGTGGACTGAAAGGACCCAGGTTCAATTCTAGTCAAGGGCAAATGCCTAGGTTGCAGACTTGATCTCCAGTTGGAGGCATGCAGGAGGCAACTGATCAATGATTCTCTCTCGTCATTGATGTTTCTATCTTTCTCTCCCTTTTCCTTCCTCTCTGAAATAAATAAAAATAGATTAAAAACAACAACTATGGAATACAGATCATTTAAAAAAAATACTCAACTGGAAATAACATCTTTTTTCTTTCCATTATCTTTGATTCTAGGTAGGTAAAGGTGCAATAATGAAAATTTGTTAATCTTAAAAAGAAACATAAATATGGACTGCTTTTCCATAGTAATCATGAAAGGGGAGTGATTTCTAGACCTAAAGGAACATATCCCTTCCTGTCCACAAATTCCTTGAATACAGTTTATTAGCTTGTTGAAATGGATTTTGTTTTCTCTGCATTAGTGTTAGTGATTCTTTAAGACTAGCATGTCAAACTCAAAGGCTAACACAGGCCAAATAAATAAGGTTTAAGTTTATGTGGGCTGCAAAAAAACAAAAGCTTCAATTTTCATAATAGTTTCATGAAAGGGCTGAAATAAGTAATCATTAACATAAAGTAAAGAACATTTTAATAAAAATTAATATTTTTTCTTGAACATTAACTTACCGGATACGGAATAACTGCACAAATTAATAAGCTTAATGCAAATAAACCTATTTTTCTTGTTCTCTGAAAACGAAATATTTCCTGTTGCGCACACCAAACAAGTCAGTCCAAGACTAACGATGTGGCAATCGACTGCTAAAATATTTGCTGCTAGTATTAGTGGAGAGAAATGGTGTGCCTGCGCATAAGGCGTGTAAGGGAAATGAATGCAACACAATTATAGTAATCAGTCACTAGCGACTGTTGTAATTAGTTATTAATAATTATGTATTAATAACTAATTACAACATTAAAAGGATATTGTAAAAATTAAGTTAAAAAATTTTTATTTAAACGTTTCTTACATACCGTTATATTGGCTGGGCCGCAGAAATATTCATTGTGGGCCACATGCAGCCCATAGGCTGCGAGTTTGACATGCTTGCTTTAAGACATGAAAGGATGTTGACTATGGAAGATCCCTCATTCCTAAGAACTGTATCGGTCCGTAGTTTGTGGATCTGGTTTGCAGAGTTCCCCTTCATTCTTCTCTGCAGGGACACTGAGAACATGAAGAGACACCTGGCTGTCCAAAAGGCACCGAGCGTTTTTCAGTAAAAAGGGCAAGTGTCTTTCCAAAAATGCTTTGCGAACTTTTACTGAAGAGGCATTCCCTCTTTTTCCTTCACCTGGTGATCTGCTTACCTGAAGAAGAACCCATTATTCAGGAGGTTGCCTGGAGGTGGGATGACTCAGTGTTTCTCAAAAGTGGGATGCAGCTCACCCCAGTCAGAATCCCCTGGAGATTCCTGGGCCCCACTCCTGCCCCACTGAGTCCAGATCTCCAGGGTGAGGACCGGGAAGCTGCCTGTTTACTGAGAGACTCAGTAATTCTTATGCATCTTCAAATGTGAGGGTCTCTTCAACATGGAAATAGTAGTGATGTCCTAAAAACCAGCGTGCTTTCTGCCCTGATGCTCCTCTAGCTTTCAAGAGAGACCAATGGCCCATCACTCTCGAGAAAAATCCAGCTTGAACCAAAGAGAAAGTCATTTTCCCCTTCTTAATGTTTTCTCTTAGTTCTGTTTTCCTCCATGGGCTCAGTCGTTCAGTCTTCTTCACACAGGATAGCAGTTGGAGTTGAACGGCTCCCAAAACATTGTTGCAATTATTATTGGTCCTTGCTTTATTTCTGATGCTTCTGCATTGCTGGCATTCTTAGGCAAGAGAAGGGACACATACCAGCAGCTGAGTCACCTGATAGTCACCAGGTCTGAGTAGGTCTGAGTCTCTGACACTGTCTATATGGCAGTGGTTCTTGACCCTAACTGCACATTAGAACCACGTGGGAAGGTTTAAAACTCTCACTGGGTAGGCCATGCCCCAGACCAATGTCATCAGAACCTCTAGGGGTAGGACCAAGGCATCAGTACTGTGTAAAACTCCACTGGTGACTCCAGGGTGCAAAGTAGGCCACAAGTCACTGTTCTGGGGGCATCTGTAGAAAGTACTTGAAGCCTTTTGAACACTGAGGGAGATCAGCAATATTTGTCTTTACAGATGGAACTTATCCTGTCTGCAGTATATTCTAACAGGAGGAGACAAATGAGGAGGTACCTCTTGCAAACATTTGTTCCTGGAGGGAATTTGAAAGTTTCTTTAGAGTGTTCAACTATTATTACAGATCTAGTGTGGAATGCTGCAGTGTGAATGTTGTAAAGTACACACACAGAGACTTACCCACAGTGTGTACTACCTCTGCTCACCTGTGAAACCCCCCTACATCAATCCTTCACTTTGTCTGTTTTAAGATAATCTATGAAAGTTATCAGTCTTCGGCTTTTGCTGTCTTCTCAAGAGCCACTAACAGATCTCCAGTGAGCTGAAACAGGGAAAGTTGTTTTAAACCACTGACTGCTTAATAAATTAGCCCTGGACGGCTCTTAGCCTAATTTATCTTTGAAAGCCAGTTTCCCAGGGTACTGGAGCAATACCACAAGAAAAATTATTTCCACTGAACACCACAAAAATGTCTTTCCTGTGATACTTCACTAGAGGGGTGACATGTACGAGATTCTCAGTCACAAAACAGGAAAGAAATGTTTGAAAGTTAAATTAAAAAGTAAAGCACGGTTAAGATTTTATTGAGCTTAAACCCCATTCCTACCCCCTAAACATATAAATCTGTTCTGTGTTCTGTGTCTCCCACTCAGATGGGTGATAAATTTTGGGTGCTGGATCCTTATGTCTCTAAAAATAACGTTTACCTAAAGTGAAGTGCAACATCTGGGTCCTTCGGGGGACCATGAAGTGGCCTTTCAGGTTAATTGTTTGTGTGGTCAGGTTAGGTTTCCCCGTCCTGAAAGTGATACCGGTTTTGTCTCTCTTGGCCCCTGCCCATCACAGGTAGAGTCCTGTTCCCGTGACTTCCCCACAGACCTGCTCCTTCATGCAGAATGTTGTCATCAATGCCCCCACATTGAGGAAATGGAATGTTTTCCATCTGCTCCCTGAGCTGGAGGACCTGCCGTACCTGGAGGCTCCACGGTCACTGTGATGAGGGACAGACTGAAGAGTGTCCCCACTGCTGGCATAGTGGGTGCCAACAGACAGATCCATGTCTCTGATATTCTAAAAGGAGTGTCTGTCTCTGCCATCTCCATGGGAGGATTAGCCTGCTTGTCTAGACCAGAGAGTGGATTGAGATGCTTCATAGGCATCTGTAGAGACTGCGCAAATAGGGAAGGTAACAAGGCTGGCATTCAATTGATCAGAATAAGGCCTTTTCACCTTCCTTTCCAGCACTCTAGTCCATATTCCAAAACAGGCTAATACCATGGAAAAAGAAGCCTAATGAAGGAATGTGGTGAGAGCAACCAGCTGTCCTGGGTGATCCTGGGAAATGATGTGTTTTCTTTTTTTAATATGGATAACATCACAGACAGTTTTGAAATAAATTTTAAAAATCTCTAGATCTTTGTATAAATTTGAGTCCAAACATTTTCATCCACAACATAAATTTTTCCGGGCACTGGCTCCAGGACTGGGAGTTATCTTTTCATTTTCCCGGCTTTCCCTACAAAATTCTGTTTGTTATTCCTTCTTTTCTTTTTCATTTTCTTGGCTACTACCTCTCTTTAAACCCGATTACTTCATTTTGATCTATTGTCAAAGGTTCCTGATTCATCCCCAAACCTTTAGCCTTACAAAATTAAAGGCCATTCTGTATACCACCGCCAGAGCAAGCTTCTTGGATTATTGCTTTGCTCAAATCACTTCTCTGTTTTAACTTTCACAATGGCTGTTGCATTAACTCCTAGAAGAAAATCATGGCACTTTATCCTGGTGTTTAAGGCCTTTTACAGTTTGGTCCCAAAGTATGCTTCCTGCTTTATGCTACTTCCCATGTTCCAGCTAAATGACACCCCCAAACCCCCCATTTCTTAATGTCACCTTTCCTTTTCTTACCTCTGGTTCATATCATTGCCACCATTTGGACTGTCACTTCCCTCATCTGTCCTTGATGAAATCTTGGTTTTTCTCTAAACCCAACTCAGAAGCTCCCTCTTGCTCCCCTAAAGCCTTTTCTGGCCACGTTAGAGCTTTCTTTGCCTCTCTGTTCCCAAACATTTGATCAGGGCTACTTTCAGAGTCTATAACATGGAATGTCCTGTACTATAGTTATCTGGTACCTTGTTTAGCTCTCTCATTGTGTTACAATTTCTAGAAGGCATAAACCACGTCCTTTTTCTTCAACATGCCTTGTACATGTTGGATGATGAATGAGGAAATAAAAGAATACAATTAAATACTACCCCCTTCCTGCCAGGCCAGCATGGCTCAGAGGTTGAATGTCAACCTATGAACCAGGAGGTCATGGTTTGATTCCTGGTCAGGGCATATACTTGGGTTGAGGTCTTGATTCCCAGTAGGGGGCGTGCAGGAGGCAGCTGATCAATTATTCTCTCTCCCTCTCCCTTCCTCTCTGAAATCAATTAAAAGTATGTTTTAAAAAAAAGTAATTAAAAAAACTACTACCCCCTTCCCTTTCTAATATTTACACTGAAAAAGTGGAGAAATATCGAATGTGAGGGCCATCATTAGGCCTGGGAAACCTTGGCACATCTGAGTTTAGGTCAGTTTCTAAGGACCATCACTGGGTTCAGAGGCTTATCTGGATGAATGGGTCCTCCCAGGTCTTTGGAATTTCAGGAGTGGAAGTGGGCAGAGGTGTGGTCCTGTAGTCATAAAACATGTATTTTTAAAAATTTAATCGGGGATTGCATAACTTTGAAAATTGAGGCTCAGAGTTGGCAAGTATGTGGTGCAGGTGGCCTGGGTGCTGCTGAGTGGGTTCACCTTTGGCATGATTACCCTGGAAGCCTGGCTACAAGACATGAGCAGATCTGAGTTTACAGGCAAAAGACACTTAACAGGAAAAAATACTTCAAAAGATTGAAAAGATGCAACAAATTCCCAGTCTTGGTCAGCCTGTTTGCATCACAAGAGGGCTTAGTACACAGGAATAGTATGCTCTTAAAAACTAACTTCTCTTTACTCAAATTATTTTTGCAAGCAGGGATTCTGGGTAAATGTGAACCATTATATTTTATACATAACAATTCTACACAACAGCAATGTAAATCCAGCCCTCTGCTTCTCCTGCCGCAGTACCAGCCCTTTGCTGTAGTACCAAGACTGTGTTAGCATTAACAAAGTGAAAAAATTATTTAAAGAGTGAATATGAAGGTGAATTAACTGGATATTTCGTCCCCCCCAAAGTTTTTCCTCTTCTTTAATAGCAGGTATTGAGATCTGAACTTGTTGATAATTATCTATATCATCTCTTAATTTCACTTTGCCTAGGCAGCCTTAGTTTTTTAAAATATATTTTTGTTGTTGATAGTACAGATATCTCCCATTTCCCCCTCCCCCCTTTAAACCCCTCCTCCCAACCCTAACCCATCCCCCCAGGTCTTCACTACTCTATTGCCCATGTCCATGGACTAGGCACATAAGTATATAAGTTCTTTGGTTTATCGCTGCTCATCCTCCCAACCCCACATCAAGATATGTCAGTCTGCTCCATGCCTCCATGCTTCAAGTCTTATTTTGTTGGTCAATTCATTTTGTTCATTAGATTCCACAAATAAGTGAGATCACGTGATATTTGTCTTTCTCAGGTTGGCTTATCTCTCTTAGCATAATATTTTCCAGGTCCATCCATGCTGTCCCAAAGGGTAAGAGATCCCTCTTTTTCAAAGCTGCATAGTATTCCTTAGTGTAAATGTCCCACAGCTTTTTTATCCATTCATCTACTGATGGGCACTTGGGTTGTTTCCAAATCTTAGCTATCATAAATAATGCTGCTATGGATGCATATATTCTTTCTGATTGGTATTTTGGGGAATTTTTTGATTTATAAATGAAAGTAATTGTAATTTTTACCATCCCATGGGGTTATAATGAAGATTAAATAACAATTGTGAAAAGCATATTTAAAAAGTATGGGGGTGGGTTGGTTGATGGGAAGAAGAGATTAACCAATGAATTTATATGTGTACTAGAGGCCTGATGCACAAAAGTCATGCAAGAGTAGGCCTTCCTTCCCCCAGCTGCTGGCACTGGCTTTCCTCTGGTACCCGGGACCTGGGCTTCCCTCGCAGCCCCGGCTTCGTCCAGAAGAACGCCCAGTCTAATTAGCATATTACACTTTTATTATTATAGACTAGAGGCCCTGGTACACAAAAATTTGTGCACTGGCGGGGGGGGGGGGGGGGGCGTCCCTCAGCCCGACCTGTGCCCTCTCACAGGTCTGTGACCCCTCGGGAAATAACCACCTGCTGTCTTAGGCCTGCTCCCCGGGTTGCAGATGGCAGGCCCAGATGGCAGCGGTGGGGCTGATTGCACTGTCCTGCCCCGCCTGCAGTATGCAAATTTAACAGCCATCTTTGTTGGGTTAATTTGCATACTCTTCTGATTGGCTGATGGGCGTAGCGAAGGTATGGTCAATTAGCATCTTTGTCTTTTATTAGCATAGATATGCATAACACGTGGACACAGATAATGGTGTGGTGAAGGCCTGGGGTGGGGTGGAGGAGGCAGGCTAGAAGGGGTCAATGGGGGAAAAAGGGTACATCTGTATTGCTTTCAACAATAAAGATAAATTTTAAAAAAGTACTTTGTACCTTCTGAAACACAGTATATGTGTTTGTGTGTTGTTGGTTTGTATGTGTTACTTGGATAAAGCAGTTGATTACTCTCTGGCCTGTATTTAGTCCTTTGAGCCATGTTCTTCTTTTAAGTTTAGATAGATAGATAGATAGATAGATAGATAGATAGATAGATAGATAATGGATGGATAATGGATGGATGGATGGGTAGATGGATATGTAGATATGTACATATCCATATAGTTCTATTTTAAATATACATATTTAATAAACAATTATACTTTATCAAATAATAAACAACTTAGAAGTGAAACAAAATTAGGAGATTAGGTTGAATTGATTTTACAAATACTGTTTGTGTGGTTTTAAACATAATTTTAGGTTCTTTCAATACTTGGAAAATGTCCTCTAATGCAATAGCTTCTAAATGTGGCCCATAGGCCCATACTGGTCCATAAACTGTTTGTTCCTAATAGCAATGACAATAAGCACATGGCCTAGTTCACTATTTCCCTCCCCAACCGCCCGGATATCTTGATTTCCATTTTGACACAAGCTACTTAAGTTCTCACAAACCTGCAAACAATAGTTCATCATAGTAGCACTGCTCTAATGGCATTTTACTATTTGGGCATCTATTCATTCAATCAACAAACATTTATTGAGCACCCTGTTGGTTATGGTAATCCTAGAGGTGGTAACAAATTTAAGCCCTGAACGTAATGTAATGAAAATCTATTTCCCAGACATGTCAGTCTGTGCAGGTGCTCTTGGTCTGGTGCCCTTCTATGTGGTTTTGAGGAAAATGGCTCCTTCCATCTGGTGGCCCATTCTTTTCTAGGCTGCAGAGCCCTTCTCAGTTAGCTACCAATGGGGAAAGAGATGGTGGGGAAGGTGCAGCCCCTTATTAACAGTTCAAGAGGGATACACATCACTTCTGCTCGCATTCTTTCTCTGAGAACAAATGCCCTCCCTTATCCTCATGCAAGGGACCTGGAAAACGTAATCCCTATCTTTGTGGACACTTCCCAGCATTAACACTTCATTAGGGAAGGGGAGCATTAAGTATATATTAATTATTTTTATAATAGGTTTATTGAGTTATGATTCACAAACCATACAATTAACTAATTTAAATCATATAATTTAATGGTGTATAGTATACTTACAAATGTGCACAACCATCACCACAGCCAATTTTGGAATAGTGTCATCATCTCCAAAAACTCTGTATGCTTTACCTGTCAACCTCTTATCGCCCACTGCTCCCAGCCTTATGCAAACACTAATCTACTTTCTGTCTTTTTAGATCCGCCTATTTTTGACATTTTGCATAAAAGAAATCATACAATATGTGGTCTTTTCTGACTTCTTTCACAATGTTTTCACGGTTCAGCTTTGTTGTCACATATGTCAGTACTTCATTGCTTTTTATGGTAGATTAATTTTCCATTGTCTGGGCATACCACATTTTGTTTACTCATTCATCATTTAGTGCACATTTGGTTGTTTCCATCTTTTGGTTACTATGAATGATGCTGCTATAAACATTTGTGTGAGTCCTCCAACTATGTTCTTTTTTTACAAGGTTGGTTTGGTTATTCTAAGTCCCTTACAATTCCATATGAATTTTATTTATTTAAATTTTTACTTATTGATTTTAGAGAGAGGGAAGGAGATAATGAGTGAGAGACAGAGAAACATCGATTTGTTGCTCCACTTATTTATGCATTCATTGGTTGATTCTTGTATGTGCCCTGACTAGGGAACCCATAACCTTGACATATCTGATGATGCTCTAATCAATTGAGCTACCTAGCCAGGGTTCCATATGAATTTTAGGAACAGCTTGCTAATTTCTACAAATAACCCAGATAGGACTCAGAGTTTTGTTGAATGTATAGATCAGTTTTTCTCAACCTTCTGGCCCTTTAAATACAGTTCCTCATGTTGTGACCCAACCATAAAATTATTTTCGTTGCTGCTTCATAACTGTAATGTTGCTACTGTTATGAATCATAATGTAAATATCTGATATGCAGGATGGTCTTAGGTGACCCCTGTGAAAGGGTCTTTCGACCACCAAAGGGGTTGAGAACTGCTGGTATAGATTAATTTGGGCAGTATTGGCATCATAATAATATTAATTCATTTGATCCATGAACATGGGATATTTCCATTTATTTAAAACTAGAGGCCTGGTGCACGAATTCTTGTACAGGTGGGGTCCCTCCCAGTCAATCAGAGCCATCTCGCCCAGTTCCAATCAGGGCCAATAGGGGCCGGCCAGCCAAAGGGAGGACCATGGGAGGTTGTCTGTGGGAGCGCACTGACCACCAGGTCGCAGCTCCAGCATTGAGCGTCAGCCTCCTAGAGGTCAGTGCGCATCATATCTACCGGCCAGTCATCCTGTCGTCCGGTCATCCGGTCATAACGGCCACTTAGGCTTTTACATATATAGATTATTTAACAGTGATTTATAATTTTCAGAGAATAAACTTTTGCACTTTTGTGAAATCTACTTCTAAATATTTTATTTTTGATGCTATTATAAATGGAATTATTTCTAAATTTCATTTTGGATTATTCACTACAAGTGTATAGAAATACTATTTTTTTTGTCTATTGATCTCATTCATATTTTATAACCTTGCTGAAGTAATTTATTCCAAAGTTTTTTAGTGGATTAATTAGGATTTCTACATAAAAGTTTGTCATTGGCAAATATAGTTTTACTTTTTCCTTTCTAGTCTAGATGACTCATTTATTTTTCTTGCCTAATTACTCTGGTTTGAACCTCCAGTATAATGTTGAATAGAAGTGGCGAGAGTAGACATCCTTGTCTTGCTCCTGAACCTAAGGAGAAAGGATTATGTTTTTGTAGATGCTTTTTATCAAGCTGAGAAAGTTTCCTCCTATTCCTAGTTTATTGAGTGTTTTTATCATGAAAGGGTTTGGGGTTTTATCAAATGCTTTTACTTCATCTATTGAGATGATCATGTGGTTTTTGTTTTTTAGCCTATTGATATGGTGTATTACATTAATTGATTTTCAGATATTAAACCAACCTTGCATCCTGGGATAAATCTCAATTGGTCACAGTTTATAATTCTTTTTATATGCTGCTGGATTTGGTTTACTAGTATTTTGTTGAGGATTTTTGTGTCCATACTCATAAGAGATATTGGTCTATAGTTTTCTTTTCTGTGATATTTTGTCTGGCTTTGGTTTCAGGGTAATACTGGTTTCATAGAGTGAATTGGAGAGTGTTCTCTCCTCTTGTATGCTTTTGAAGAATTGATATTGATTATTCATTAAATGTTTTGTGAAATTCACCAGTGAAGTTATCTGGGCCTGGGTTTTATGTATCATTTAAAAAATATTACTATTTACTTGTTATAGTAATCAGGTCGTGTCTTTATAGGAATTTATCCATTTAATATAAGCTGTTTGATTCTTTGGCATTTCATAGTAGTCTTTTATAATTCTTCCTGTTTTAGCATGTTCAATAGTAATGCCCTTTCTGATGCTAGTAATTTGAGCCTTCTTTCTTCTTTTTCTCAGTCAGTTTAGCTAAAGGTTAGTTAATTTTATTAGTCTTTTCAAAGAACCAGCTTTTAGTTTCATTGATTTTTTTCTATTGTTTTTCTATTCCCTATTGCATTAATTTCCACTTTCATCTTTATTAGTTCCTTCCTTCTGCTTGCTGTGGGTATAGTTTGCTCTTCTTTTTCCACTGTATTGAGGTAGAGGGTTAAATTATTGATTTGAGATTTACCTTTCTTAATTTAGGTATTTACAGCTATACATTTACCTTAAGCACTGCTTTATCTGCATGCAACATGTTTTGGTATGTTGTGTTTCCCTTTCCGTTCATATCAAAGTATTTTCTAATTGCCATTTTGGTTTCCTCTTTGAACCATCAATAATTTGGAATGTGTTGTTTAGCTTTCATATATTTGTGCATTCCCAATTTTTTTTTGTTTTTTATTTAAAATTTTATTACCTCATGGTCAGAGAACATATTTGTACTATTTTTATTTTTTTAAAATCCATCAAGGTTTGTTTTATAGCCTAACATGTGGTCTACCCTGGAGAAAGTTCTATGTGCAGAATATATAGTCTACTATTGTTGGGTGGAGTGTTCTGCAGATGTATGTTGGATATAAACTCATGCATCACTTAATAATGGATACATTCTGAAAAATGAGTGTTCATAATTGTACAAACATCATAGAGTACACTTATGTAAACCTAGATGGTATAGCCTACTACATACCTAGGCTATACAGGGTGGGGTAAAAGTAGGTTTACAGTTGTTTTATGGAAAATAATACAATACTTAATAAATAATAATACAAGAATAAACTGTTTTTCATACTCACAACTATAATCCAATTTTATCCCCCCTGTATGGTGCTGGATTTGGTTTGCTGTGTTGCTCCTAGGAAACAAACCTGTACATGTTATTGTACTGAATATTATGGGTAATTGTAACACAATGGTAAATATGTATTTAAACATATCTAAACATAGGAAAGGCAGTTAAAATATGGTATAAAAGATTAAAAATGGTACATCTGTAAGTAAAATAGGACATTTATCATGCATGGAGCTTGCAGGACTAGAAGTTGCTCTGGGTGAGTTGGCAAGTGAGTGGTGAGTGAATGTGAAGGCCTGGGATGCTACTGTACATGATTGCAGACTTTACAAACACTGTCCCACCAGCCCACCCCCTGCTTCCTTTTTACAGGGTCAGAGATAGGACATCAAAGTCCTGAATGCTGCTCCATGAGCAGGGCTGTGGGCTGGGTTAATGAGAAATATTGAGGGAAAACTGGCTTGGTAACACATGGATCATCACAATCATGACTGTCAGGAGAGAGTAAAGGAAAGAATGAAAAATCAGGATGGAAAGATAAAGAAACATAAGCAACTGTCATGGCAATGTCGTTTTGGCTATTGCATGTTGGAGCAGTGGTCAGAGTAAGGAACTTTGTGGTATTCATTAAAATAGAGGTGTTTAAAGTGGAGAGGGTATAGAACTGAAGACTCAATGTGGTTTTTGTTTGTTTGTTTGTTGTTAATCTTTACCCAAGGATATTTTTCCCATTGATTTTCAGAGAGAGTGGATGGGAGGGGGAGAGATAGAGAGAAGCATTGATGTGAGAGAGACACATTGATTGGTTATCTTCCTCATGGGCCCCGACTGGGGCCAGGAATTGAGCCTACAACTGAGGTACTTGCACTTGACTGGAATCAAACCTGTGACTCTTCAGTCCATGGGCTGGCACTCTAACCACTGAGCAAAGTCAGCTAGGGCTCAGTGTTTTTTTTGACTGGAAATTTGTTTTTGCTTCCATTGATCTTATGTGGCACAAAGAGTTCTCTCTGGCATGGAATTGATAGAAGAAATAAAACTTATCTATGCTTTACATTATTACAACCTGAAAATATTTCCTAATGGCTCCACACTACCACACAAAGGTTTTACGCAAGTGGCAGGGGCACTTAATACTTTTAGGATGGCTCCTGTGGACCTGCATCCTTTCACAGGATCTTAGGTTCTCAACAAAGAATTTACAGCAATGTGCTCTTGAAGACTGTCAAGGGGGATCTGGGAGGGCTGTAAGCACCCTCTTAATATGTAGGGCTGGGGACAGGTTCCTTTGTGCTGAAGTAGGTCTGTGGCTGACTAATTGGGATGTAATCTGTGCACTAAAATTTCAAGTGCTATTGCCAGGCCCCATAGATATTGCTCCCACCGGAGGAAAAAATAAAGCCTCCTGAACCACATATCCTTCCATTTCTTACAGGAAATTCAGCTCCACTATAATCTTATGAGACCACTGTCATATATGTGGTCCATTGTTGACCAAAATGTCATTATGTGGCACATGATAGCAGTTGGTTCATAGTGTTCAAATCTTTCATTTTCTTGTGGACCTCTGCTTTTGTTCTATCCATTATTGAAGTGGAGTACTACAGTCTCTGACTACTTTTGTTGAATTGTCTATTTCTGCCTTCATTGTCTTTGCTTTATGTATTTTAGTACTCTGATTTTAGAGTCATATCCTATATAATAAAGAGCTAATATGCTAATTAGACCAGATGGCAGAATGACCTTCCAGAACAACCAGTGGGTGGGGCACGGTACCAGTGGGCCAGTGAGCCTGCGCCTCCAGGCCAGCCATGTCGGTCCAGTGCTGCCCCTTCGGCAAAGGCGGTGGGAGAGGGGGCTGCGCGGTCCTGGTGCCTCTGCAGAGGCAGGACAGGGCGTGACCTCAGCGCCTCAACCTCTTATGGCCCCTCCCCCTGGCAGTCCCAGCCCCCGATCGGCCCCCCCCCCCCCCATTGGCAGAGGGTGGGACCAGCACTAAGGAGCAGCGAGCCTGGCTTCTGGTTGAGTGGCACTCCCTCCCCCCCCTCCCCCCACACACACCCCTGCTCAGCCAGAAGCCAGGCTCACTGCTGGAGAGTGCAGTGGCGGTGGTAGGAGCCTCTCCACTAAGGAGCAGTGAGCCTGGAGCACAGTGGTGGTAGTGGGAACTTCTATCGCCTCCACAGCAGGCAGGCGGTAAGGAGCGAGGGGTCCTGGACTGCGAGAGCCCCGGACTGCGAGAGGGATGTCTGAGTGCTGGGGATTGGGCCTAAGCTGGCAGGCAGACATCCCCCAAGGGGTCTCAGACTGCAAGAGGGCACAGGCTGGGCTGAGGGACCCTCCCGCTCCAGTGCACACATTTTGTGCACCAGGCCTCTAGTGTGTTTATAATTGTAATATCTTCCTGATGTACTTTTCTTCTTATTATACAATGCATCTCTTTTATCTGTTAGTATAGCTTCCCCATCTTTCCTGTGGTTGATGGTTGCATAATATATAATTTTCCATCCTTTCCTTTTATTTGTATCTTTGCATATAAAGAATGTCTCCTATAGAGAACATATAGTTGAATCTTTGCTTGGGTTGTTATACCATTCACATTGCCGGGAGCCGGTCCATCCTTGCTGTTTCAAGGGACCTGGCATATATGGCATATGGTTCTTAATATGTTTGCTCACCTTCTTGGCGCTGTGTTTTAACCAAGGTCACCTCTCCGAGAAAGGTTGAATCCCCAGGTAGGGATTTTCCCCTGAAGTTAGGGAGGGAATAAAACCCCTCAACTAAGTGCCAGGCGGGTAATTAATCCCTTTAACTACGAACAATCATGCTTAAACTACATAATCTTTTCTCCCTGGAATGGAGATAAGAAACGCCCTAACCTTTGTAATAGAGATTGATAGGATTGAATCAACTGGTATAAATACAGTTGTAACAAGACAGAAACACTCAGAACTCAGAACACAGAAATCAGGAGACAGAATTCAGAAGACAGAACTCAGAAGAGAGCCAAGAAGACAGAACCTACATGGAGCCTGGAGACAGAAGAACTTCACTGGAGAGAACATGGCAATAGATCCTGGACTGAACCTGACTACAGAAATTGGCAAAAGAACCTGACTAGAACATGGCGACCAAACCTGGCTGGAGAAGTCCCTGTGTCATTCCTTTTTCGCCGACTCCATCCACACCTTTGGGGACCCCTGGACCTGCTGGGGTTGGACCCCGGCATCTGGCGCCCGAACAGGGACCCCTAGGTAAGCGCCCCGCACTCGGGACGGATCGGACTCCACCGTAGGAAGAGGGTGGATAGTCTTCGCCGACTCCGTCCACACCTTTGGGAACCCCTGGAACAGGATTCCCTTAGGTAAGCCGCCCCATTGAGAACCTCCACACTCGGGACGGATAGGACTCCACCATAGGAAGAGGGTGGATAGTCTTCGCTGACTCCGTCCACACCTTTGGGAACCCCTGGAACAGGATTCCCTTAGGTAAGCCGCCCCATTGAGAACCTCCACACTCGGGATGGATAGGACTCCACCATAGGAAGAGGGTGGATAGTCTTCGCCAACTCCATCCACACCTTTGGGAACCCCTGGAACAGGATTCCCATAGGTAAGCCCCCCCCCCATTGAGAACCCCCACATTCGGGACGGATAGGACTCCACCAGGGTGCTGCAAACCCCCCTACAGAGGATAAGTAGGGTAAGAAGGTGGATAGTACAGAACTTAGATTGAGAAGATGTGCCATACTGAGTCCAAAGAAAGAAGACTCTGTATTGATTCTTAGATTGAGATGTGCCATACTGAGTCCAAAGAAAGAAGACTCTGTATTGATCCTTAGATTAAGAAGATGTGCCATACTGAGTCCAAAGAAAGAAGACTCTGTATTGATCCTTAGATTGAGAAGATGTGCCATACTGAGTCCAAAGAAAGAAGACTCTGTATTGATCTTTAGATTAAGAAGATGTGCCATACTGAGTCTAAAGAAAAAAGACTCTGTATTGATCTTTTAACATATGTGCTTGCTAGCAGAGGAATTAAGGTTACTCCCAGTCAGACAGAACGTTTTATACAAGAAGTATGTCCATGCTTTTCTGAGGAAGGAAAGGTAAATGTAATGGCATGGGAGAAGGTAGGCCCAAGGAGCCTTATCCTTAACCCCACTGCAGCCTTTCTACCCTGGGAAAGTGCAGGATTGGCAAGCTCTCCCTGGGATGATAGATCAGGACTCAGGTAATAGCGGAAAGCGCCAATCCTACTCTTAAAATGGATATAAGAGAGCATTTGAGGTTTTTCTTTTTAATGCTTGCTTTTAAAAAATAAAAAAGGGGGAATTTGCCGGGAGCCGGTCCATCCTTGCTGTTTCAAGGGACCTGGCATATATGGCATATGGTTCTTAATATGTTTGCTCACCTTCTTGGCGCTGTGTTTTAACCAAGGTCACCTCTCCGAGAAAGGTTGAATCCCCAGGTAGGGATTTTCCCCTGAAGTTAGGGAGGGAATAAAACCCCTCAACTAAGTGCCAGGCGGGTAATTAATCCCTTTAACTACGAACAATCATGCTTAAACTACATAATCTTTTCTCCCTGGAATGGAGATAAGAAACGCCCTAACCTTTGTAATAGAGATTGATAGGATTGAATCAACTGGTATAAATACAGTTGTAACAAGACAGAAACACTCAGAACTCAGAACACAGAAATCAGGAGACAGAATTCAGAAGACAGAACTCAGAAGAGAGCCAAGAAGACAGAACCTACATGGAGCCTGGAGACAGAAGAACTTCACTGGAGAGAACATGGCAATAGATCCTGGACTGAACCTGACTACAGAAATTGGCAAAAGAACCTGACTAGAACATGGCGACCAAACCTGGCTGGAGAAGTCCCTGTGTCATTCCTTTTTCGCCGACTCCATCCACACCTTTGGGGACCCCTGGACCTGCTGGGGTTGGACCCCGGCATCACATTTAACAATATTATTGGCTAAAGTTTGAAAAACAGACAAAACAAATCACATCAAAGGAATATCCTTATATTAAAATTCCTACAAATAATGTGAATAGTTAAGATCAATGGGTCCATGAAAATGAACTTTTAAAAATATATTTTTATTGATTTCAGAGAGGAAGGGAGAGGGAGAGATAGAAACATCAATGATGAGAGAGAATTATTGATTGATTGTCTCCTGCACGCCCCACACTGGGGGTGGAGCCCACAACCTGGGCATGTGCCCTGACCGGGAATTGAACCGTGACCTCCTGGTTCATAGGTCAATGCTCAACCACTGAGCCATGCCAGCTGGGCTGAAAATTAATTTTAAATGAGGAGTTATATCATTTAGTAGCTTTGTGATCTGGGATAGGTCAGTTAATCTTTTTGAAAAGGGCTCCTCATCTACAAAATGCAGATATGATATTCTCTAACCTCATGGCATTGCTACAAAGATCAAAAGTGAGCATATGAGTGAAGGAACTTTGCAAACTGTAGAAAGCAACATAAGTGTTAATAATTAAAAATTATGAGTAGAAAATGGAATTCGAATTGCTGACCATGAGTGAGGTCTGTGATGAACAATCTTTAATGTTCCGTATTCAGTTCCAGAGCCCTTGACCTGTGAACAGTTCATCACTTAAGATACGGAAAAGAATCTCACGCTGGGTGAAAGATTTAGGAATTGGGAAAACCACTTTTTCTTTTAAAGGCTAGTCCTCTCATCAATCTAGCAACCAAGTTGTGAACATCTGCACATATCCTTTAAATTAGGATCCCCTTTTAATCATTTAGGAAGCTTTATAGACTCTCCAGAGTTCTCACTGAAGCTGATCTGGAAAACTCACTTACCCAATTGCTAAAGGTGGCTTGAGTGACTAACTGGACAACTTGTACCAATTTGATGGCTCTAGTTGTTCTAATAAAACCTGCCTTGATGGTGGAAGGCTCAGAGCAAGGCCGGAGCGGGCAGGATCCAGGTTGAGAATCACAATCTAGGAAAGCCAGTGAGCCGGCTGCTTTCCTTAAGCGTGTGTCTGAGAAGCAACATCTTTTTAAGACTAAAAGAGTTTATTTGAACTATAACTAAAAGAAACTAAGTACCAGTCACCACTAGCAAGGGTGATCTTTATCTGTCTTTGTTGGCCTGCGAGAAGGGGAAGGAATCTTAAAAGGCTCCAGCAGCTGCAGGCTCCTCAGAGAACATCTCCCGCACATTGCTGACATGTCTTGGATTTTTCCAACCTGACTTTGTGTTACAAGAAATTACCACGGGAAATGAATGTCCTCCCACACGGGTGACCCCACGTGGGTGTTATCAACTACCCCTCCTGCCACAGAATCAGCATTCCCTAGTCTATTTCTTGTAAAGGCCAGTGATAGCTTTGCGAAAAGTTCTGTGATCCACTCCTGGCTTGGAAGGCTCTCTCCCAGCACCTGTGAGCCCTCACCCTGAGAGACGGATAATGTGCTAATTACCCCGAACCCAAAAATGTAAGCTGTAAACAAATGAGAGCTGTGTTTATCATCAATCAGTTTTATGACCTTCTGATGGTGATGATATCAGTGGCGTTTACACTGGGAGACCGCACAGCGTTCTCCAGCAGCTGGCCGCTTCTGTTGCTTGTGAGCAGAGAGCGATGCGGCTCATTAATTGTAGTCTTTGCACTGAAGGGAATGTTACCTTGACCAAATGGCCAATCTGCTCTTGGAATGGCCAAATAAATTATTTTCAAAAATCTCTAAGTCAGCTTGCAGGCTTTCTCAAATCATCTGTGGTTTGAGGCCCAGCCTCCCTCCTCCCTCTCGCCTCCATGAAAAACCGAAAATGCATTCTTTGGGGGCTGTAACTTGATATATACACGCTTTGGAGACAGTGGGGAGATACTCTGATCCCAAAGGGAAAGAGAGAGGCTTGGCCTGGGTGCACAAAGAGCTCACCCCCTCACGTTTAGGACTGACCTTTGCTGTGTCATTCTCCCTGCCCTCCTTAAGCTGTTTCTCCACCTGAACTCTGACGTGGGGATGACTCCAGGGGAGATGCCTGCAGCACACGTTGCTATCATCAGCCCGGGAGGACACATGTAAAATGTAAATATCATAAAACGTGGCAAGAGAAATATTTACACCAATCTGTGGTTTCTGATCAAAGCCAAAATTGCTGGGTTCTTGCATGAAAACTTCTGGCTGCATATGTGAGATTTGCAACTGTCTTTGGCACCTGTAAATTATGATTTGTGCTGAACAATGTCCTGAGGGTCCCCAAAGCCTGCTCCTTTGATATCAAGATCCTTTCATATTGAGTCCTGCCAAAGTGGGGAGATGCAGGTCTGAGAACTTTGGCTGCATTTTGGGTTGGGTAACAGTGCAAAAGGTTTGTCAGTGGAGCCCCAAATGCACTTTGCCCCCACGCTCCTTGCCCTTCATTTAAAGACCCTTGGGAAAACCAAGCCCATCTGTTTCTCATTCATTTACACTTTACTCATCAAAATGTTGGTTTTGGTTGAATTCCTTAGTTTTCGTTTCAAGAAACCTTTACGAATGCAGAGTAGGGAAGAGATGGGTAATTAGCAGGGAGTGCTGATGACCCTAAACTCTCTGTTCTGTTTCCAGTGTTACTTTTGGTTCACTGTATGGTGACAAGTGGTAGTGTTCCCCACTTATCCCACTTATTAGTCTCCCTAAATTATTGTGGTGTTTTGTTTTGTTTTTTTAAAGGATATAGTCCTTCACTTCTACCCCATAACCAGAGATTTAAAAACAACCTAGAATCTTTGAGAGTTTCGTGAGGGGACACTCATGGGATCTCAGACTTTGCCTTTTCTTTCATTTTTTTAAAATTATCTTTAGAATTTTCAATTATAGTTTAAATACATTATTATATTAGTTTCAGGTGTACACCTCAGTGATTAGACATTACAAAACTTACTAAGTGACCATCCCAATAAATGTAGTACCCATTTGACACCATGCCTAGTTATTAGAATATTATTGACTATATTCCTTATGATGTACTTTATATCCCCATGATGTTTCTTAACAACCCATTTGTACTTAATCCCTTCACCTTTTCACTCATCTTCCCAACTCCCCTCCCATCTAGCAACTGTCAAAATATTCTCAGTTGCTTTGAGTCTGTTCCTGTTCTGCTTGTTTATTTAATTTGTTTTTTAGATTCAATTGTTGATAGATAATGTATTTATTGCCATTTCATTGTTCATATTTTTAAATCTTTTGTCTTCTTCTTAAAAAAGACCCTTGAACATTTTATATAGTACTGGCTTGGTGGTGATGAACTCCTTTAGTTATTTTTTTTCTTATCTGGGAATCTCTTTCTCTGTCCTTCGATTCTAAATGATAGTTTTGCTGGTAGAGTAATCTTGGTTGTAGGCCCTTGCTTTTCATCACTTTGAATATTTTTTTCAAATCCCTTCTGGCCTGCAAAGTTTCTGTTGAGAAATCAGCTTATAGTCTTATGGGAGCTCCCTTGTAACTAACTGCTTCTCTTTTGCTGCTTTTAAGATTCTCTCTTTGTCTTTAAACTTTTTCATTTTAATTATGATGTGTCTTTAATTATGATGTGCCTCTTTGGGTCCTCTTGTTTGGGTCTCTCTGTGCTTCCTGGATTTGTATATCTGTTTCCTTCACCTGTTAGGGAAATTTTCTGTCATTACTTTTTCAAATAGGTTTTCAAGTTCTTGTTCTCTCTCTTCTCCTTCCAGCACTCCCATGATGTGAATGTTTGTACTCTTGAAGTTGTCTCAGAGGCTCCTTACACTATCCTTATTTTATTTTATTTTTTTTGGATTTTTTTTTCTTTTTGTTGTTCTTATTTGGAGTTTTTTGCTTCCTTATATTCCAAATCACTGATTTTATTCTTGGCTTCATCTACTCTACTGTTGATTCCCGATAATTTAGTCTTCATTTCAGTTCGTCTATCTTTTATTTTTGACTTTTTTATGTTGTTGAAGTTCTCACTAAGTTCAATTATAACCAGAGTTTTGAACTCTGCATCTAATAGATTGCTTGTCTCCATTTAGTTTAGTTTTTTTTTTCTGGAGTTTTATTCTGTTCTTTCATTTGGGCCATGTTTCTTTGTCTCCTCACTTTGGTAGCCTACCTGTGTTTGTTTCTATGTATTAGGTAGAGCTGCTACATCTTACAGGCTTAGCAGAGTGGCATAATGTAGTAGATGTTCTGTAGGGTCCAATGGCACAGCCTCCCCAATCACCCAAGCTGGGCACTTGTGGTGTGCCCCCTATGTGGGCTGTGTTCACCTTCTTCTTGTAGTTGAGTTTTGATTGTTGTTGGCGTGCCCATAAGATGAACTTACACCCTCAGGCAGATCAGCTATGAGGACTAGCTGCAACTACTTTGGAGGATCAGCTGTATAGAGGCACAGCCCATGAGCAGGACATACTTCAGGAAGGCTCTGATACCTGCTGAGTTTTCCCCTTGAATATGTCACTTGTGGAGGTGGTTGGGTGGTGGTGCTTTGACATTGTCTAAAGCTGTCAACTGGGTATGCTGGCTTTTGGGGCCTCCCCAAAAGGTGCAAGTCTATGTTCTGCCCAGGGATACCTGGCATAAGCTACAGGTGATCTGCAGATAGTTGCCACTTGTGCTAGACTTGGAGGTGCGCAGGCAAATTCAAGCTGAGAACCAAGGCTGGCTGCTGCTAGTGCCAGGCCTAGAGGTACTTGGTGAAAGGTACAGGATATGCTGAGGTCAGATGCTGCTTGTTTGAGAGATTTTAGGAAAATCTGAATCATGAGCCAAGACAGGCCATTCGTATGGAAAAACCACTGGAAACAGCTTGCATGGGCCTGAAAGTTGGGGTCGGGGGCTCAGGGAATCATAAGGGCAGGGCAAACAATGTGAACCAGATTGATGGAGTTTCAGATATGGTACTCGCCTGCCAGCTCTGTCAGGGGAAGGCTCATCAAAGGAACAATGGCCTCTGCCAGCACTTCTCTCTGGGAGAAAGCTGCTCTTCTCTCCTCCCCCTGGCTCTCACCCTGATGCCAGACAATTTGGTTCCTCCCTGTATGTCTTTGGCACCTTTCAAATTGCTGTCACCATGCTGGAGCTCAGAGGGAGTGAGTCTGAATAAGTCTGCATGTGTGCTCCTTAAGAGGAACTGCCTGGGACTCCAGCAACCCTCTATCTCTCTCAGTCTCAATCCCTGCTGGTTTTTACAGTCAGTAGTTATGAGACTTCTTTTCCTGGCACTGGAACCATGGGCTGAAGGGCCTGATGTGGAGCTGGGACCCCTTGCTTCTCATGGGAGACCTTTGTAGCCAAGATATTCCTCCTGATTTTTATCTGCAACATGAGGGTGTGAAGCCAGCCCCTCTGCATCTCCACCCCTCCTATTAGTCTCCATGTGGCTTCTTCTTTAATTTCCTAGTTGTGGGACTTCCATTTAGCCAGATTTCAGGCAGTTTTAATGATGGTTGTTCTATAGTTTAGTTGTAATTTGGATACAGTTATGGGAGGGGGTGAGTACCACATTTACCTATGCTGTCATCTTGACTAGAAGTATCCCCCTTTCTTCCTTTCTCTTTTATTTTTAAAGAGCCAACTGCTTTTTCTTATACTCATGGAGTGAATGAGTGGCTGGGAACTGTTTATTCCACTGGCTTTAGGGAATAGAGAAAAGGAATCTAGTATTTTTTTCCGTTTCTTTGTCAAATACTCTTAAAACTATGAATATTTGTGAGCTGCAAGAAAAATAAATGTGTCTATTTTCTTTTCTTATGTGTTTTTTTTTATTTTTTTAATCCCCTTAAAGTAGCTCTCTTCCCCTAGGTTATTGTCAAAATCAGTGGTTGCAAGCATCTTAAGTAGGGCCAAATTCTTTTCTTGCTTATAGTTATAAACTTGATGATCTTTGGAAGTAGAATTAAGTTAGATTACATCCTGTCTCCCACACCACTAGAAAAAGGAGAGATAAGTCCATCCCCAGTCCTGAGTTTACACATTCCTTAATAACAACCATAATCTGAACTTTGTAGGAACATGATGAGAAATATCTCATTTAAGGAGTACATAACTTTTGATTATGTATTGTATGTATTTTATAAACTTAAACAAGATTCTTATTTAAATATATAAGGTATTTGCATGCTTGAGTTAAGATAAGTTTAGATGGTTTAAACCTATGGTATTATTATGAAGTATCTCAATAATCTTATGACATGTATTGGTTTTAATGAGGTGACAACCAGAGGCCCATATAATTGGGCAAATTCATTTCCATTTTATGTAGTAATACTTTTACTTTTTGGTCATGTATGCCAGGTGGTAGGAAACTGAAGTAATTTGCAAAACTGAAGTAATTGGACAAAGGAGACCTAGCTTGCTATTATAGGACTTAAGACGTTCCAGAATTTCTGCTGTAGTTATAGCTTTACATTAAATATTATTCAAGTGGATGGTAGCCTAGGACAGAACCTGTGCTGTGGGAACTGGATAAACACGAGTTGAAATCTGAGATCTTCTACTAAGCATTAACGAGGGCAAGTTACTGAGCCTCTCTGTTTCCTCATTGATATGGCAGGAATAATTATAGTGCCCAGTCCAGTGGTATGTTGTTAATAGCCAATTTCCACACTGTAAATATTCCCATTGTGGTTGATTTCAAGTTGCCAACTGGAGTTGGGAGAGATCAGCATAGTCAGTTCTCATGAGCTGGTACAAGCCATTGGCAGCTCTCCACAGTCACCACATTATCTAAGACAGTCACCACAATGTGCTGCCATGCTAGGAGTTAGCATGTCACAAAATATCATTGGCCAGAAAAAAGGTTTGGCAGTCTGAAATGGATTCTAATCTGGAAATGCTATAATAGAAATGTGAAACATTCCATATAACTCATCCTAACTTTCCAAATTCACTAGTTTTCTTTGGGAGAGAACCATGAATCAATAGCAATATTGCAGAATTATTTCATGGGAAGAACATCATAATGAAACCATGAGGAGAATCCAGCTTTTAGATGCAGATTAATTTGTGATTACATGCCTGATAAATCATTTTTACTTTATGAATTGGGCAAATTATTTAATATTTCTATGCCTTGCACTGAATAAGAAAATGACACCTACTTCACACACGGGATTATTGTGATGGTCAGATAAAATGACAATTTTTTTTGTGTGTGTGTGTTAGCACATGGGTCAATGAATGATTGTAGTTATTTTACATTGTTATTGATTATGAGCTATGCTTTCTGAAAATCCTCAGAATACTTCTATTTGCACCACCAACTTCTGTTTTGGTTTGAAACAAGATTAAAAGCATAATAAATAGCCACTATACATGGTTAAAATACCTAAAATTTAGAAAAGAATCCACCTCACACCTGTTAGAATGACTATCATCAACAAATCAACAAATGACAAGTGCTGGAGAGGATGTGGAGAAAAAGGAACCTTTATACACTGCTGGTGGGAATGCAGACTGGTGCAGCCACTGTGGAAAACAGTTTGGAGTTTCCTCAAAAAATTAAAAATGGGACTCCCACTTGACCCAGTAATTCCACTTCTAGGAACATATCCCAAGAAATCAGAAACACCAATCAGAAAGGATATATGCACCCCTATGTTCATAGCAGCACAATTTACAATAGCTAAGATTTATAAACAGCCTAAGTGCCTATCAGCAGATGAATGGATTAGAAAACTATGGTACATCTACACAATGGAATACTATGCAGCTGTAAAAAAGAAAGAACTCTTGTCATTTGCAACAGCATGGATGGAACTAGAGAGCATTATGCTAAGCAAAGTAAGTCAGTCAGAGAAAGATAAATATCACATGATTTCACTCATATGTAGAATCTAATGAACAACATAAACCAATGAACAAAGATAGGCCCAGAGACATGGAGACATCGATCAGACTGTCAAACCTCAGAGGGAATGCATGAGAGGATTGAGTGGGGAAGAGAGATCAACCAATGAACTCATGTGCGTATGTGAATAACCCATGGACACAGGTGGTAGGGTGGTGAGACCTTGGGGTTAGGAAGGTTGGAGAGGGCAATGGGGGGAAAAGGGACATATGCAATACTTTTTACAATAAAGATTTATTTTGAAAGAAGAAAATGTAGAAAAGATTGACCTTATGAAGTGTTGTCAAGTATGTGGAGCAACTGGAACTGTCATGCACTGCTGGGAGAAAAGCAAAATGGTGCAGTCACTTTGGAAAACAGCAGTTTCTTATATAGTTGAACACATGCTTACTATAAATTCAGTAATCCCACTGTTAGGTATTTACCAAACAGAAATAAAGACATCTGTCCACACAAAGACTTGTATGCAAATGATCATAAAAAGTATATTCATGATAGTGCCAAACTGTAAACAACTCAAATGCCCACAAACTGATGAATTGGTAAAAATATTGTGGTATATAATAGGACACTATTTTGCAATAAAAAAATATGAAGGGCTGATCCATGCAACAACATGGAATCATAGTGTTCAGAGAAAGACACAACAAATATTACATACTGTATATTTCTATTTATGTTAACATCCTGGAAAAGGCAAAAATATAATGATAGAAAGCAGGTAAGTGGTTGCCAGGAGCTGGGGAAGAGAAGGTGGGCATAAAAGGCACAAGGGAACTTTCTGGGATGGTTATATGACTGTATATATTAATCACAGTTTATTGAATTGTAAACTGAAACTGGGTGAATTTCATTGTGTAAGCTTTATCTCAACTAAAGAATATTAAAAATGCTACTTAAAAATGTAAAATTTGTAAGGTCATGCCCCCACTCTCCATTTCCATATCTGAGCCAGTGTGTAGACCTAGAATTACAGCCAGAAGAAAAAGCCAGGTCTCCAGGACGAAGAACCCTATAGCCCATATTCTCACAAAGGGCTGTGGCAATGATTTCTAGGGTCCTTCTCCAAAGTGACAACACTATTTTGTTGAATAACAATACCATGGGGAAGAGCAGTTCCTGGACGTTGGAGGACTGTTGAACATAGGAAGGGTCATTGCAATCCCTCTGTTAGATTGGTGGCATATGGAAACCAGGTGAGTCACGGAGCCCTGGCTTGTATTTGACTCACAGTGGGTTCACTGGGACCATGAATTCATCCAGTATCAATTTCCCCAACCCCTGAATGCATAATTAGAGTGTCCCTACATGGTAGTTGGTTGAACCCCGTATCAATTCCTTGACTTCTGGGATCAGAAATATTGCAGTGGAGGAAGACCAAGTGGAAGCCTCTGAAACCCAGCTAAGGAAGTAAGGAAAAGCAATATTGCATACCAGATGGAATCACGGAGATTAGCGCCAGTCTTAAATATCTAAAGGATGCAGGAGGCATGGTCTCTACATATTTCCGTTTAGTTGACCAGTCCAGCCCCTACAAAGCCAGACTGATCCTGGAGGATAAGGCTACCCTATCACAAACTCAACCAAGTGGTAGTTACAGTTACAGCTGCTGTGCCAGATGTGGCATCTTTGTTAGAGCAGATTAACATGGCCTCAAGTACTTGGCATGCAGCCACTGATCTGGCAAGTGGATTTGTTTCATCTTCATCAGGAGCACTGGAAGCAGTTTGCATTCACATGGAATTAACAGTATATACACTTACAGTCTTGTCCCATGGCTGTTAACTCTCCCATCAGTCATCTATCAATATTGTCTGAAGAGACTTAAACTCTCTAGATATTCCATAAGACATTACATTGGCCCATGGTATCTTTAACATCATGTTAATCAGATTGGATGATTATGAAATGGAAAGTATGTTAAGGACTTGGTTTGGCACATATACTACAAAGGATGAAAGAAATCTCATGAGTATTCAGGGATCTGGCACATCAGTAACATTTTCAGAAACCCAGTGATCTAGACCAAGCATGTCAAACTCGCGGCCTGTGGGCCACATGTGGCCCACAATAAATATTTTTGCAGTCCAGCCAATATAATGGTATGTAAGGAACATTTTAATAAAAATTTCATAACTTAATTTTTACAATATCCTATTATACATAATTATTAATAACAAACTACAGTGTTCGCTAATGACTGATTACTATAATCATGTTGCATTCATTTCCCTTAATCACCTTACGTGCAGGTGCACCAGTTCTCTCCACTAATACTAGCAGCGAAAATTTATCAGCCAATTGCCATGTCATTAGTCTTGGACTGACTTGTTTGGTGTGCGCAAGAGGAAATATTTTGCTTTCGGAGAATAAGAAAAAATAGGTTTATCTGGTTATGCTTATTAATTTATGCAGTTATGCAGTGTCTGGTAAGTTAATGTACAAGAAAAAATATTAACTTTTATTAAAATGTTCTATTATTGTGTGTTAACCATTACTCATTTATTTCAGCCCTTTGTATTCAGCATGTCTTTATCGAAATAAACCTATGTTTCTATGAAAATTGAAGCTTTTTTTTTTTTTGCGGCCCACATAACTTAAACCTTGTTTATTTGGCCCATGTTAACCTTTGAGTTTGACATGCTTGATCTAGACAGTTTATTACATTTTTCAGTCTCTACCACTAATAAGGAAGCAAAATGCCCGGTAGGCTCTTCAGATTCTGGGGATATCATATTTTATGACTGAGAACCAGGTGACATGAAAGGTTTTTAGTTTTGAGTGTAGCTCAGGGCAGCAAAGAGATACATAGGACATCCAAGCTGTGCAAATAGCCCTGCCTCTATGGCCACATGATCTGGCAGACCCCATGGTATTATCTATGTTGTATGAACTTCATGCAAGTTCTAGTAGGAGAATCGAAATGTAGACACCTAGGGTTAAAAAGCAATGTCATGCCATCTACAGTGGATAATTATATTTAAATTTAAAATCAGGTCCTGTATGCTTCTGGGTTCTAGTAGATAAAGAGCACCTAATCATGGAACTTGAAGTGGTCATGTGGCCAGAAATGTCCACCATTACTGGCCTCTCTCAGATGCCCTAAGTCATAAGTTGGGATATCCCAACAGCAATCCATCATCTATAATAATAAAAGCGTAATATGCTAATTAGACCAGACAGCCAAATGACCTGGGTGCAGGGAAAAATACCTTTCAATCCTCTGGACTGTCCATTGGTATTCCCCAGCCCAGTTTTCTTAGTGGGTGGACAAGCTCAGGTTGACCTGCAAGGGCATGTTGATTAGGGTCTCCAGGGTTATCTGGGGTTGAGAATCAGCCCTCCCACCTACATCAGCAGAGGTGCCAGCAAGAGTTAGGGAAAAGTAAGTTGGGAAATAAAAGAGGAAGATGATGAATATCAGTTGCAACCCCATGACCAGGTGCAGTGGCTAGAGCTACTGTTTGTCTTGTTAACCTTCATTCTGTAAGTTTCCCCAGGAATAGAAAGGAGTTGCTCCTAGATGGGGTAAGTTTAATAAAGAAAGTTTGTGGTTCTGAGTAGCACAAGGTATACTGTAGGAGATTCTGTAGTGTGCCACCCAATTTCTCACAGATTTAGATACTCATTTCCCCAGCTGCTCCAATGCTACCTGCACGTAGCTCCCTGCTGAGCTCACCAGGCAGTGCTCTCAGCTGAAGGGAGCTACCTCTCCTAGGTTATACCCATCTCCTGGGGTAGCACACGTTCAATGGCTTATCAATATAGCAGTACAAAAGCACAGTTTTCTTACCTCAATTCAGGACCTCTCTCACCGGCCATTGCAGTTTCAGAACTCCCTATGGAATCTGTTGGGTTGTCTATTACAACTGCAGCTCAACTCCCCCCTCTACCTGTCTCTGGTTCCCTGATTCTTATAGTATTGTTTTTGAGAGCATTCCCTACGGATGTGGTTACCAAGAGCACAAAAATCTTGACCTCAGAAACTGTTTTCCAAAGGGACCCAATCTATGACAATGATGACCACAGGAAAGATAGGAAAGCACAGATACACAAAAGAAGACAAAAATCTTCTATAGTTCTATCATCCATCTATTAATATCTTGTGCATTTCCTTCTAATCTATTTTCTACAAATATATATGTTTTATAAGTTCTGTTTACCATCCAAACCAGTGGTTCTCAACCTTCCTAATGCCACGACCCTTTAATACAGTTCCTCATGTTGTGGTGACCCCCAACCATAAAATTATTTTCGTTGCTACTTCATAACTGTAATTTTGCTACTGTTATGAATCGTAATGTAAATATCTGATATGCAGGATGTATTTTCAGGGGTCGCGACCTACAGGTTGAGAACTGCTGAATTCCAAACTATTTTTATGCCTTACCTTTTAAACTTAATATATTACAAATACCTTACATCATTCTTCTACAATACCATTCTTAGTTGCTGAGCAATTTATAATATGGATGTACCAATATGTTATTGTGTGGTTTCTAATTTTTTATTATTATAAACTAGGGGCCCGGTGCACAAAATTCGTGCACTGGGTGTGTGTGTGGGGGGGGGGGGAGTGTCCCTCAGCCCAGCCTGCCCCCTCTCACATACTGGGAGCCCTCAGGCGTTGACCCCCATCACCCTCCAATTGCAGGATCGGCCCCTTGCCCAGGCCTGACGCCTCTGACAGAGGTGTCAGGCTTGGACAGGGGACCCCCATCTCCCCCCGATCACTGGCTCTGGCCCCCGCCCAGGCCTGAGGCCTCTGGCCCAGGAATCATGCCTGGGCAGGGGACCCCCCTCTCCCTCTGATCGCTTGCTCCACCCCCTGCCCAAGCCTGACGCCTCTGACCCAGGCTTCAGGCCTGGGCAAGGGGACCATCATATCCCCCCAATCCCCGGCTCAGCCCCCCGCCCAGGCCTGATGCCTCGGCCAGAGGAGTTGACCCTCATCACCCTCTGATCACCAATCACTGGATCGGCCCCTTGACCAGGCCTGAGGCCTCCGGCAGAGGTGTCAGGCCTGGGCAGGGGACCCCCAGCTCCCCATGGTTGCAGGCTCCACCCCTGCCCAGGCCTAATGCCTCTGGCCTAGGCGTCCAGCTCAGGCAGCAGGGACCCGCAGCTGCAGCAGCCCCGCGATCGTGGGCTCCACTTTAGGCCCAGGCAAGGGACCCCTAGCTCCCGGGACTGCCAGCTTTGACAGTGCCCAGCTCCCATTGCTGGCTCCACCCCTACTTCCTGCTATCACTGGCCAGGGCAGCAAAGGCGCCTGATTCTCCGATCATGGCTGGGGGGCAGGGCAAAGGCAGCCCTGGGGCCGCCTTTGCCTTGCCCCCCAGCTCTTAGCTCCCCCCTGGGTTTCTGATCACTGTCAGTGGCAGGGGGCTTCTTCCTGCTTTCCCTTTCGCCTCCCTGCATTGTGCCTACATATGCAAATTAACCGCCATCTTGTTGGCAGTTAACTGCCAATCTTAGTTGGCAGTTAACTGCCAATCATAGTTGGCAGTTAATTTGCATATAGCCCTGATTAGCCAATGAAAAGGGTATCGTCGTACACCAATTACCATTTTTCTCTTTTATTAGTGTAGATAATGCTGAAATCATGATCTTGGTTGCTAAACTTTTGCCTATCCATGGTTATTTTCTTTAATTATAAATGTAGAATTGTTGATTAAAAGCTGTAGATACTTATATAAAATCAAAATTAACCTCCAAGTAGATTACATGATTGATTTTTAAAAAAATATGCCTTGTCTTGATCCTCGGTATGCTAGTACTACTGGCATGCAACGTTTGACAGAGATAATTTTGCCACAGATTTATCCCTTCAATATTTTTTCAGAGTTTGTAGGCTCCATTTTATGAGGTTTGGTGTATTTAGTAGCTTTTATTCCTAATATTTCATCCAGCATGTAGGGATACTAAGGTATGCAGATTTCTCCCAATTTTTAGTAGTTTTAACTGGGAGAGGGGAACACAGATTTAAGACCCTATCCCAGTTCCCATTGATACCCTTTATTTCTATATTTGAATGATTTCTAAATTTAAAAAGAATTGCCTGGAACTATACTACTGTTCCCCAGAAGGGACAATTGTGAGACATTAAAGAGTGGAGAGGACATGCTCAGCCAGAGGCAGAGTCCTCGTTCCAATTAATGAACTTCGTGGAGGAGAGCATAAGTAATTGGTTTGGAGGTTGTTTACACTGCCTTTGAAGGACAATTGAAGTGTTCATCAAGATGTGCCAAATGTTTATAGAGTGCCTCTTTGGATAAGTATCTGTTTTAAATCAGTGAATTTAAAGGGGCCTGTAACTCACTTAAATTACACCAAGATGGGAGACTGGAGACAGGATATAGCTTCCAGTTGAAATTCCTTGATCTCTGGTTTAGTCTTAATTTTATAGATAACAAAAGCCATCAATGGAAGAACTTTAACCAGTTGTGTTCAAATGGTATTCAGATGGGACACAGGCTGCAGGCTAACCCCAAGCTTGTTGGTTCAGATCCATTTCCTTCTTAATGCAAAAGCTTGGCATTTGTTGGCCCAATGAGCACATGCAGTTTGTAGCTTGAACAGTCTCTTGAACTCGTCCCTGGACAGAGGAAAATGGGGCTAAGAGAATGTCATACCCTTATCACTAGCACCTGAAAACTGTGGTGCTGTCTGGTGAGGCCAAGGAGATAAGATGCAGGCCATTAGTGAGGCTCATCCTATAACTCCCCTTTCTTCCAGGTGAAGCCCAATTCATAGTTTCATGACACAGGGCTCTTGACCCGGCCTAACGCACCAGGTTGAAAGCTTCAATAATGTACACACTTGGCTGAGGCACTGGGAGGATCTGGGTAACTGAGAGATAGCAAGGGGGTTCTATTGTAGAAGACTGGAATGATGGAACAGGACGCCGGATGTTAAGACAAAGGAAGGCCAGGACATAATTGAGAAAAAGTGACTAGCCTAACATTTCACTGTGCCCTGCTAGTAGATCAGGAAGGAAAGAAAAGACTAGTGGGGAAAGATGGAGAACTACCCTAGACCTGTCTCTGAACTATCTATTGTGTGGTCTTGAGCAAGTCATCTCATTTTCCAGGGCCTTGGTTTTCAAATGTTATAAAATGAAGGATTCAGGCCAGAAAATCCCTAGGGTCATTTTCATCTGAAGTTCTAAAAGTCTCTGATTTTATTTCTAAGAATATATTTGAGTTATATCTAATTGTCTTTAAGATTTCAGGCCCTTTTTATATTTGAACTGTGGACCTGCATTTGTTTCTGCATCCTAAATCATAATGACAGTTCACTTTAAAATCACAGTCTGATTCTCTCCTCTCTCTTCTTCTTACTCTGAATACCTATGGACACCACCACCTTCACCACAAACCTCCAGACCCACAGCAGGAAGATGACCCCTGAACTCATGCAGGCCATCAGTGCTTCCCAGGGGTCCTACTGCCTTGCCCTAATCCAGTCTTTCCCCTACGTTCCTAGGCAACTGCTTTACATCTTCTAACCTTCCTTTAAACCATCCAAACCTTTCCCCTCATCCTGATTCTCAACTGATGAGTCTGGATTCTATTTTCTTGAGAAAACAGAAGCAACCGGAAGAGGATTTATATAAGATCCCATTGTCTAATCTACCCATCTATCTGCGTCTTTGCCTTTACATTCTGTCTCCCCTCCTATTAGGGTGGATGAATGATCTGTATGTTAATCTAAAGCTAACTCCTACGCTTGCGCCCAAATCCCATCTCCCCTTGCCTACTCGAGAACATTGCTTCAAAATTGTCCCCTCCCCCTAGCTGTATCATCAGTTTTTCCCTCTGTGATGGATCATTTCCAGGGCATACAAACATGCTGAAATATTATTCAGCTTAAATAAAAATTTCCTCTTATTCCCACATTTCTCTCAATTATTGCTCCATTTCTCTACTGCTGCATACAGCAAAAGCCTCGAAAAAGTTGTCTCTCCGCACTGCTTACAATTTATTCCTTCCTGTTCTTTTTTGAACCCACTTCAGTAACTTCTGTTTATATTTGAACAGGGGACCTGCATTCGTTTCTGCATCCTAAATCATAATGACAGCTCACTTTAAAATCACAGTCTGAGTCTCTCCTCTCTCTTCTCCTTACTCAGAATACCTATGGAGATCACCACCTTCACCACTAGGATATGGCTATAGCCAATAGTAAATTGTTAGTCCTTATCTTATGTGCCCTATCTCAGCACAGTATATAATTAAGCCACTTTTTTTCTTTCTTTTTAATTTCGCTGCCAAGACACCTTTCAGTTCCCATCTTACTAGTTGTTCATCTAATTCTCCTTTACTGGTTGATTCCTCCTTACCTTTGCAACCTCTAAGTTAGCAATTTTCAAATCTTTTCAACTCATGGCATAATTAAACTAATTACTAAAATTCCAAGGCACACCAAACATATATTTTTTTTGCCAATCTGACAATTATATATATGTTATATATGTAATTTTGATTCATTCACACCAGATAGCTATTGTTGTGTTGGCTGCTGTCATTTTTTAATTTGACAATCTAAAGGAAAAGAGGTCTGTGCTCTTGACTAAATAGGCAGGTATTGCATATTTTAAAAATTCTTGTGGCACACCAGTTGAAAATTGCTGCTCTAAGCATTGGAATGCTCAAGGGCACAGTTCGTAGACCTCTTCTCTTCTGAATGAACCCACTTTCCAGGTGCTCTTACCCAGCCTTACCACTTTAAATTCAACTACACCCTGATGACTCTCAAATATGTGTCTCTAGCTCAGAAACTTTCCCTTACCTTCAGACTCATTTAGTTAGCCATCTATTCTACTTGATACCCGATAGGCATCTCAAACTTAATGTTTAAAACTATTCTCCTGACTCTCCTCTATTTCTAACTTTGTGCCTCTCATATAGCTGCCTCATCAAAGTAGCTGGCTTCTCCAACTCTCCAGTTGCTCAGGCCAAACCTGTGGAGACATTTATGAAAACTTTGCTTACATCTCATTTTATTGGTGGCTCTACCCTCAAAAGATGCCCAGAATTCAGCCTTCCACTCCTGTTTTCATTGTCTCTCTTTTTTTTTTTATTAGTTAAGGTATTACAAATGTGTCCTCATCCCCCCCATTAACCCCCAACCTCCCCCACCCCCCCGCCCCACACACTCATGCTCCCATCCCCCTGTTGTCCATGTCCATTGGTTTGGCTTATATACGTGTATACAAGTCCTTCGGTTGATCTCTTCCCCTTACTCCCACCCTCCCCTACTTTCCTTCTGGGGATTGATACCCTAATCGCTGTTTCTCAGTCTTTGGATCTGTCCATTTTCATCAGTCTATTGTTGTTCTTTATAATCCACAAATGAGTGAGATCATGTGGTATTTATCTTTCTCTGACTGGCTTATTTCACTTAGCATAATGCTCTCCAGTTCCATCCATGCTGTTGCAAAAGGCAAGAGTTCCATTTTTTTTTTTTACCACAGTATTCCATTGTGTATATGTACCACAGTTTTCTAATCCACTCATCTGCTGATGGGCACTTAGGCTGTTTCCAAATCTTAGCTATGGTGAATTGTGCTGCTATGAACATAGGGGTGCATATATCCTTTCTGATTGGCGTTTCTGGTTTCTTGGGATATATTCCTAGTAGTGGGATCACTGGGTCAAATGGAGTTCCATTTTTAGTTTTTGAGGTAGCTCCATACTGTTCTCCACAGTGGCTGCACCAGTCTGCATTCCCACCAGCAGTGCAGAAGGGTTCCTTTTTCTCCACATCCTCTCCAACACTTGTTGTTTATTGATTTGTTGATGATAGCCATTCTGACAGGTGTGAGATGATAACGCATTGTCGTTTTGATTTGCATCTCTCGTATAATTAGTGACTTTGAGCATGTTTTCATATGTCTTTCGGCCTTCTGTATGTCCTCTTTCAAAAAGTGTCCGTTGCCCATTTTTTTATTGGATTGTTTATCTTCCATTTGTTAAGTTGCATGAGATCTCTGTAAATCTTGGAAATTAAACCCTTATCGGTGGTATCATTGGCAAATATGTTCTCCCATGTAGTGGGTCTTCTTGTTGTTTTGTTGATGGTTTTCTTTGCTGTGCAAAAGCTTTTTATTTTGATGTAGTCCCATTTGTTTATTCATTGTCTCTTTTGATTATTCTCCTTGCTTCTGTTCTTACAGCCAATATTCTCAACATAGCAGACAGAACTATCTTCAAAACTTTAAGTCCGACTAGGTGACTTCTTTGTTCACAACCATCCGGTTTCTTCTCTGGATCATAATAAAACCCAAAGTTTTTATAATGGTCTATGAAGTCTCTAGATTTTCTCCATTGCACCTCCCCCCACTACTACTTCTCTCATCTCATCTCCTAGCACACTGCCCTCATTTTCTCCACTTCAGCCACATTGGCCTCCTACCTGATCCTGCTTCATGCCTTCCCACATACTGTTCCCTTGGCTTGAGATGCTTTTCCTGCAGATAACCACAAGGCTCACTATTTCACCACATATGCAATGGACACCCACCCTGCATGCCTATCCTTTTATCCCTATTTAATCTTTCACCATAACATTTCTCTCCATCTGACATATATAGAATATTTCTCTCACCTGTCTTCCCTCACTAGAGCAGAAGCTTCACAGAGGGCAGGTGCTTATTCTCTCTTTATTGCTGAGTTCCCGGTGCCTATGCCTGGTCATGGCACATAGTAAGTGCTCCATGTTGATTTGTTGAGTAGATATGTGAATGAATGAGGATGTTCTGGCCAATCCCATGGGTTTTGGAGAAACTAAATTGAGAGAAGTAGGATGGGAGGTTTGGGGGTTTGGCCTCACTGGGAACCATGTTACCCATATGTCATCTGTGAATATGCGAGGTCAAGTGTAAATGGCACATCTTAGCTAGGAAACAAGACTATGCTGAAACTCAGGGAGGTAAATTCTCATTTTGTTGGCTTGATGTGGTGAGGCAGTGATGGACAGGGCTTGAGTCAGGTGGAATAGAAGGCTTCTCTACCCCAGTTAGTTGGTTTATTTGACCATGCCCTTAAGTATAATGACAAATTCAGTAACATGCACTTTCCAAAAGATGGCTTATGCTGTGTTTGTGGGGGCACATGTTCCCAATAGTGTGCCAGATGACAGAAATTCAGAAACCACCATCCCAGTTGAAATCCGTGGTCCATTGGACACAATATTCCCTTGCTAACAGCAACCCAAGAAAATTAGGTCAAAGCAGATATGCACATTTGATAGCACATTACGATTTATAAGCCCAGATCTCCAATTCAAACTAGCTTGAACACACAAACAAAAACAGGGATTTATTGGTTCAAATAACTTGAAAGTTTAATGGGTATTTTTAGGTACAGCTGGATTGTGGGACCCAAATGAAATAATAATTTTGTATATATCTTTTGGATTCTCCTTTCCTGGGTTGGCTTCGTTCTCAAACAGGCTCTTTACAAATGATGGGAAAGATAGCTTCAGGCAATTCCAAGCTTATGAGGTCCCTAGCCCTACCACAATTCCATGAAGTTGGCAAGGGGAAGGTCTTAAAAGGAAGCAAAGCAGGGCTCCTCAAAAAGTTACATTGCTACTCTTTTCCTAATGGCCATTTGTGAAGTTGATTTATTCAAAAATTTTAACTGTATTTTAATTTCCTTGAAGTCCTTGACAGATTTGTCTTTTAAGATCCAGCTGGATTTGATTACCGTGTTTCTTAGAACCCCACAATGTTTTGTTTTCCTCTGAGACTCTTTCTGGCACAATGTTATTGTTCCTAATAGCATTGATGAGGCTCTGGAAACTTTAGATCAAGCACAATTGAAATCCTAGTTAGCCCCTTTGGTGCTGTTGTCATGACTTGATGAAAATTATACAGACTCGGGCAATGTCTATGGGATCTCATGCAAGCCGTGTGGTCCTTGCCACTGAAACAGCATCCACTGGCCACAGGCAAAGATTAATCCAGTTCTGCTCCAAAGTGAGATGCAGCTTAAGAACAAACTCATAGCTCAAACCCAAGGAAATCAATAAGTTCTGCAGCTTTTAGTCATGAGGTTTTGGACTAGCCAGTCTGAGTCCTTCCTTTGGCATGGGCTGGAGGCCGCTCTTTACTCTGTTTGCTCAGTCCAGGGAGTGGAATAGGAAACTTAGCCTTGTTCTTAAAGCAAATTGGCCTCTGTCATCATAAAGGCACTGCTCTGCTCATCCCTAATGAGCTCTGGATGGAGACTAAGGAAATAGAGGACAGGATTTAAAGACAGGTCAGGGTTTAAAGTTTTAAGCAGTACAACTAATTCTACTGATCTAAGTGGGCTAAGACTTTATAAGACTATATTGGGCCCAGCCAGCATGGTTCAGTGGTTAAGCCTCGACCTATGAACCAGGAGGTCAATTCCTGGTTGGGGCACATGCCTGGGTTGTGGGCTGGATCCCCAGTGTGGGGTGTGCAGGAGTCAGCTGATCAATGATTCTCTCTCATCATTGATGTTTCTCTCTCTCTCTCTCTCTCTCTCTCTCTCTCTCTCTCTCTCTCTCACTTCCTCTCTCTGAAATCAATAAAGATATACTTTTTTTAAAAAAGGATATATTGGGTGGCCCATAGATCACTGGGGTGGCTGGAGATCCAGGCCCAGAAAATCCAGCAGGAATATAATGCTCTGAGTTGAATTGTGACTCCCTAAAAGATACACTGAAGCCCTAATCCGCAATACCTGTGAAAGTGATCTTATTTGGAAATAGGGTATTTGTAGATGTATTTAAATTAAAATGTAGTCATATTGGATTAGGGTGGTCGAAAATCCACTGATTGGCATCTTTGGAAGAGAAAGAAATGGGAGATTTAGACACAGAGATGCAGAAGACACAGGCAAGAGAGCCATATAAGATAGAAGCAGAGATCGGAGTGATGCAGCTGTAAGCCAAGGATTGCCAACAACCATCAGAAGCTAGAAGATGCCAAGAAGGAGTCTTCCCAAGAGTTTCAGAGAGAGAGGACAGCCCTGCCAGAACTTTTATTTTAGACTTCTGGCCTCTAGAACTAAGAGAGAATACATTTTTATTTTATTTTATTTATTTATTTAGTAATCCTCACCTGAGGATTTCCTCCCCGCCCCCCCTCCCCGCACCCACCCCCCCACCACACACACACAGAGAAACATCAGTGTGAGAGAGACATGTGATTGGTTGCCTCCGCACACGCCCCAACCAGGGCTAGGGGTTGAGCCTGCAACCAAGGTATACGCCCTTGACCGGAATCAAACCTGAGACACTTCAGCCTGCAGGCCGATGCTCTGAGCCAAACAGGGTAAGGCCATTTTTTATTGTTTTAAGTTCCCCAGTTTGTGGTACTTTGTCCTAGCAGTCCCAGGAAACTGACACAACAGGGAAGCATTGCAGAGGGAGCCTCAGCCAAAACCATGCCCAGCAACAGTCTGCAAATGTAACCCTGGTAACTGAAGCAGGTGCCACTGGCCATGCTGCCCTCTCCTCTGGCCTCAGGAGGAACCCTCTGTCGGCTCTTCTTATTTCTTTGCATTCAAGGTCCATGCTGGGCTGTCTGACTGGATAAAGTCTGGGTCACATGTCTGAACCCAGGCTGACAAGAGGAGAGAGAAAGCAAGAATCTGGGGATTGGAAAGGTACACGGTGGGTCCCTCCCAAGGATGGGAAGAAGCTTTAGATGCTAGGCAACCAGAAAAGTCACTGTGACATGTATATCCAAGAAAGCAGCTGTTTTAAAATTTGGTAAGTTGCAAATAATAATCATAATATTATTAATGAAGTTTGTGAATGATTTGCATTTTGGCATAAACTGGAAGGGTTGTGCATCTATCTTTTAATATCCTTTTAGGTTCCTGCTGGAAGGCTGGGCATGTTGTATATATCTCCATGGCACATACATGAGACTGTCATTTCCAAATGCCATTTGCCAGGCATCTCTGCAAAAAAGCAAAGTAGGTATGTGTTGATCTAGAGGTTGTACCATCACCGTCTGGGCAGACTCCGTGGAAGGCGAGAGACACAGCTCAATGTAGTAAGCTCTGCCACTTACTAGCTATGTGACTGGGCCATCTTTAAACCTCTTGAAGCAGCAATTTCCCTGTTTGTCAAATAGCGATAATAATACTTAGGTCCTAGTGTTGTGAGGATGAAATGAGTTAAGCCACATAAAATACTTAGAATGGTACTAAGGTCTGTTGCAAGCACTCAATGTTAGCTAACATCCCCTTATCAACTTCTGAGCTTTGGAGAAGTTATCTTTGTCCTTTTGGGGGTAACATCCCTGAGCAAAAAAATTAACCAAAAACTCCAAAGAGCAAAATTCTTATCAGTATTCTGCTTATACCATCAGCATGAGAATGTGTGTCTCTGGGTGCCTTGCCCCTTCTATCCAGAACCAAGATTCACTGATGATCCCAGGTCTCCAGGGATGGCAGTTACAATATTAGATGTTCAATAAATATTTGCTGAGTGTATTGGGCAGGGCAAGCAAGCGCTTGCTGTTACACTGCCTGCTATTTCCCCTCTCTTTCTGAGGCCTTTTATATATAGCTTGTTTTATTCTGTAGCCTAGCCTAAGTCACATCTTGACCATGGAAGCCAATCCATAAGTTTTCCCTGGTCCACCTCATGGGAGGCTTTGTGCAAATGCAGAGTCCTACTGGGATAGCCTCTAGCGGATGATGACCAATTGAACCAATCAAACCCTCTCTTGGAGAATATTAACTGGAACTTGTGGAGAGTCAGAAGTTGTTAGTAGGAGCAGAGTTCAAAGAGTACACAGAGTGAAGTCATGAGTTAGTTGAATCTAGAAGCAGACACTCAAGGGAGAGAGAGAATTGGCGAGTTGGTTCTTTGTTGTTAGCAGGGGCAGAAATCAAGACAGGCATGTATAATGGCAGGCATACCAGTGATGTACATGATTATCTCAACCCTCAAAATAACCCAATGCAATAGTTGACATTCTTGACCCATTTTACACGTAAGGACGCTGAGGCTTAGGGAGTTGAGTGACTTGTTAAAGATCCTGAAGTTAGAGGGGCTGAGTTGGGCTGGTATCTGGACCAGTCTAGAAGTGGAGGCAGAATAGCTGAAGCCACAGAAGGGCAGAGCAATAGTCCCTGTGCCACCATAGTCCCAATAGTCCCACGTCACCTCCCAAGACCCAGTTGTGACTTTAACTTCGCTGGCTGTGTACATAATGAACGCTCCGCCGAGAAAGGAATCCTGGAAGGCTCTTATTGCCTACCAGCCCCTGGAACCACTCTTCTCCCGTCTGTCTCTATACATGTAATTATTCCAGGGACCTCCTACAGGTGGAAGCATAGAAAATTTAACCTTCATGTCTGGTTTATTTCACTTAGCCTATGAATTTCTTTTATAATTATTTTTTACCTCTTGGACTATGCTTTTAAAAATATGAGCTATTTGGGGACTGGGCCATGTGTGTGTTGGCTTTTTTAGGGTTGCACTGGACTTAGGAGATGATTATCCTAAGAGGTAAGCCAGGCTGAAAATAAAAATAGGCTCAGAAAAGTTGAGATAACCCCGCTGATGACAGAGCACAGGGGCTTTTCCAGGGAAGACGGATATGAGGCTGACAGCCATGCAGCTGCTCTAATTGCCCCATCCAGCGCCCTAACAAGGGCTTTTTGGTATTTCTGGTGAGAGTGGCTCACATGCTCTTTACCTGATCTCATTTCCAACTTCCTCTAAAATGAAAATACCATTTTAATGACGGTCACCCCTTCTTTGTAGCTATGGGAAGGATGGTCGCTTTGTTTTATATAGTTAACAAAGGAGTTAATATGATGAGTTAATATGGATTTTAAACAAACAAGCAAACAAACAAAAGACTCTGCTCTAGGTCTCATGGATAAGCCTTAAAACACATCAATCATTTCTGAAGTGACCACTTGGGCTTTATCCCACAGCTGCAGATGAATGAGAGGTTAGAGGGACATCACCATTTTCTTTCACAGTCTTTTAGAACCTTCCCAATCAACCCGTGAGACCTTTCAGGAAATACTCAAAGTAAGTTGTCTGGTACTGGCTATCTGACTTTGGATAGATTATTTAATGTTGTTGACTCCTAATTTGTTTTTTGGAAATATTCATTTTTATGGCTATCTAAGACGATTGTGAAAAGAATTCAAAGAGATAGCATCTACATAAATGATATTTGTCGTGGATCTGTGTTGATTCTATACAATGACTGCATATCTATCCTTTGCCATCATCCACACTTTTGATAAAATTTGAGATTTCATTGGCAAGGAACTTCGTAGGTATTGGTATATATTGCTTCCATTAAGATAGTAGCATATTATTGTGTTAGGTTGGGTCTTCTATAAGTAGAGCCTGTGATAGGGATTCAGCTGCTCTTTGGGAAGAATCTATAAGGTAATGAGGGAAACCGGTTAGGGGAGGGGAAGGAGCCAGTAAAAGATGTGGTTTCACATAAAGTCTACCTTATAGCTGGAAGTTGAGGGTGAAGGTGGGGTAACTGGGGAGGAGGATCTCTCAGATATAAATCCCATTACAGGATCATCCTGGGCAGCAGTTCAGGATTTCATTCTGCAATGGTACTATTTTAAGATTCTAAAACTTCTGTGGAAAGTTTGTGGAACCATCAAAAATGGCTATTTGCTGTGACATCTGTGTTCACTAACTTAAAAATGGCTATGCAATAGATTCTCTTGATCCAACTGTTAGTGATGAATCAAACCAAAATTACCCCACAATTAAAAACATTTATTCATTCATGAATTTAATTACTATTAAACATCTGTTAGATACTGAGAACTGTACCAGGTACTAAAATCATGGTCAAAACAATAAAATTATCAATGGATATATTTGAATTACTTGAAAAACAACCAATTGAAAGCAAGATAGCAGGCTTTCAATAAATAGTAATGAGGCTGCTAAATAAAACCTACTCCTGAAACTGTATTTTTGAAAAGGGATGATGCTAGGACTTACTTAAATTTGTTCTTTACATAGCTAGGCAGGCTTGGAAACTTTACTGGCAAAAGTGGTACCCTCTTCCTGCTTCAACCTACTCTTGCTTAGACATGAAAATCAGGGGAAATTTGTGGTGGCTGAGGTAGGGCTTTGGAAATTGGTAAATTGCAAATACACCCTTTGAAATTAATCTAGAAACAAGTGGTTTGTTAACATAAATGCATGTAATTCTGACTAACATCTATTGAACAATAGCTACTTTTAGACACAATAATAAAGGGCTCTTGCAGGGGAAGGCAAAGAACTGACATTTTTTAATTTCAACTCCTCAAGTTCCTGCCGTTGAGTGTATTTGAGGAGATCAGCCAGACACATGGAAACAAAAGTAGAACAAACCCATAAAGTTCCTCTAACCTTCTTATTACCAGGCCCATATTTGGACATAATGATTGGTATCCTCCATAGGCTAGGCTGGAAAATGTGTGTGCGTCATGGGTCTTCCTTCATAAGGAGCAGAACTGAGCTTTGGATAACTTAAGCAGAGGGAGAATTTATTGGAAGGATATATGTTAATTCTTGGAATTAAAGAGATAGCTTAGGCTCCTGCTTGGAAAGGACAGGAATCGTAATAGAGGAATCCTAGGAACTATGCTACAGAAATGGATGGTCTCTCATTGGAACACCTGTCAGGGTGAACGGCTTCTGGCTGTTTAGCCTCCTTTAACCTGGAACATTTCCACACTCTTTCTTTGTCTTGTATGACATTGGCATTTTTGAAAGAATATAGTCCTTATTACTACCCTCTCCTCCCACACCCCACTTTTAAAAATTAGAACGCTCCTCGTTTTAGGTTTGTCTGATGATGAGACTGAAATTATGCATTCTAAGCCAGAGCACTGCATGGGTGACATTCTGTCCTTTTCAGGGTATCAGGGCTGTCCTCATTGGGAATGTTAATTTTGATGATTTGGTCAAGGTGTTGTCCAAATTCTCTACTCTTTAAGTACTATTTTTTTCTCCCTATTTTTGCAACTAGCAAGCAGTCTGTGGGGAGACACTTTAAGATGATGCAAACATGCTGGCCCTCATCAGAATGTCTCCCTAGATGCAGCATCATGTTGGATCCAGGCTTTGTTATCCTGGTTGCATCATGATGGTCCTCCAGCTCCAGGATTCCTGCCTCCCTCACCCGCATGCCATCACATTTCACTGTAGCTGAGGACCCCCCGCCCCATTTTTAAATTATTGACTATATATTTGTTATTGGTATGTACTGGTGAATTCCCGTTTTTTCAAAGGTTTATGATTCATTACTCTACTTATTTCTTTTTTTAAAAAATATTTTTATTGATCTCACAGAGGAAGGGAGAGGGAGAGAGAGAAACATTAATGATGAGAGAGAATCATTGATTGGCTGCCTCCTGCATGCCCCACACTGGGAATCAAGCCTGCAACCCAAGCATGTGCCCTGACCGGAAATGGGACCGTGTCCTCCTCATAGGTCAATGCTCAACTGCTGAGCCATGCTGGCTGGGCACTGTACTTATTTCTTTTGGGGCTCAAATTGATGTATTCTTACTGATGGAAAGTGCCAGGCAAATGTAGCTTTATGCAGTTTACTCACATCCAATCACGTTAGAGTCCTGTAACCCCTCCTGTGTAGAAATGCTGGAGCTATTGCTATGTGCATGTGGCTTTCCTATACATACTGAAATGTGCATGGATTATAACACACACACACACACACACACACACACACACACACACACACACACACAGTATGATAGAGGACACTGCCTCCAGAGGAGGAGACTGGGGACAGAGGTTTGACATTGGGGAGAAATTTGACTTTCACTTTTGTAATATTTGAATATTTTTAAAAAATCAGGCACATGTGCTAAATTGTCAACTTTTTAGAAAGCTTGTTTTCTTGTCGAGTCATTGTCAGCAAAGGCAGATTAATTTGGCTCTGCACCCGTGGAACATTTTGTTTTTCCCATCATTAAGCTTCAGAGCTGCATTCACAAGCCTTCTAGGCAGACAGTCTTCACTATCTGAGTGGTGTTGCTTGGTGACTGACATGAGTTTGGGTCTATTTTTGAGGGCAGGCTCAGGGTACAAGCACTGCAATTCGGAGCCCGCAGTTCTCAGACTCAGAGTGTGATTTCCAAGGCCAGTGCTAACACAGTGTCATTTTCATGGGTGGTACAGTGCTGCTCCAACCCCACATCCATTCTAGAAATCTTTGCAAGGTGGTAGTTGGGAGATTGTATGTGAGGTTATTAGATCAAGTGCTCATTTGAGCTATTTCCTCAGTCATTTGGCTGCATGTGAGCAATGACCAATTTGGCTCATAATAGTGCTTCAGACTCTAAATAATTGCTAGGGTGGCCCGGCCGGTGTGGCTCAGTGGTTGAGAGGCGACCTATGAACAAGGAGGTCACGGTTCGGTTCCGGTCAGAGCACATTCCCAGGTTTCGGGCTTGATCCCCAGTGTGGGGCATGCAGGAGGCAGCCGATCGATGATTCTCTCTCATCATTGATGTTTCTCTCTCTCTCTCCCTCTCTTTTCCTCTCTGAAAACAATAAAAATATATTTAAAAAAATAAAAAAAGTAAATTGCCAGAGTGCCTGCCATTGAGTAGTTCTCCTATTCACGATAGACAATTTAAAAGAAATATCTGTTAGTCCACACATAATATAATCCTAAAGTTTCTTCTTCACTTAAACTAAACCAATCCATTGAAAACACTCATTTTCACTGGTTAAGAGATTGTCTCTGGACCCTGCAAAGCCATAGATGCTCCAGCTCCGCACGGAGCGCTTTGCAGCACACAACCCGGCGGGCAGCTCCCGGGCCCACTCACAAGCAGCCTTGTGTAATTATTCCCCCATCCAGCCTGCCTGCACGCAGACCACACTGAGCTCAGCCCTAGTCATCCATCCGTCTTTGAAAAAAAGGAAAGAAATAAAGTGGCCTTATTATAAACATGGGCAAGCTGGATTTTTTCGAGGGGCGTTTGCATTTTGGAGCCTTGTGGTTTTCTTCATCTATTTGATAATCATTAACATGCACAACAGTTAACCTTCCAGCAATGTGAAACTTTATATCTGAGCTTTGCAGCATCTGTCTTGCAATGCAGGCTGAGGTTTGCTGAGGCTGTTTTTATAATCACTGGTGGTAAAATCAGGAAGATGCAAAATGGGCGTGTATTGAAGTGCAGTTCATCCAACATTCTAGACCTTAAATTAGAGTGATGAGCATAAACACTGCAAACAGAGGTATTTTTTTTTCAACTAAATTGCAATTATATTTTAAATTACCTACAATTACCAGAAACCATCTCAAAGCTAGAAATTAACTTCTTAGGCACTGGTCCCAGCAGATCAGCTGTTAAATGGACCATCTTGTGTAGCTGACCTCCCACTCTAGTTTCACCCACATGCAGCCTCACTCAAACCAGGCATGGTGGAGCCCAAGGGCGGAGCCCAGTTTCATGATCACATGATGGGCATCAGCCAGCGGGATGGTGCAGCCATATTTTTACAACTTCCAAAATGACAGTTTCATCCAGGTTCATGACATGTTGCCAAAATACTGTGCTTGTTTTCCTTTTGAGAGCAAGTGACCATTTTATTTTAGATTTTAATGAAACTATTTTTATGCAGCAGGTTTTGCCATCTGGAATTTGGGGCATGGCATTGGGTCCAGGAGCCACAGGGACTATTCCTGTCTGGTCGCTGTGTGACCTTGGTTAAGGCTCTCACCTTCTGGGCTTCAGAATCCTTGTCAGAACTGTAAAGGGATGACCAGCTGGGGAGTGCTAAGTGCCCTCCTCTCAGAGCATCGGGGGCAGGGGGCCTGGACTCAGTTGGGTTCTTCTCCATCCTGCTGATGGTCTGCTCCCTCACCTATGTTTCCCCCTCCATTTTATTGAGAGGATTGGAGCTTGGGGTCAGCTTTTCCTTATGCTGCCTGGTTGATACACAACTCAGCACCTGGTTGACTTGCATTCAACACAGTGGAGTACTTTGAAATGTTGAAAATTGTATATTTGAGAATGGATTAACTAGTTTAAACCTCATGCCCTCTTGTTTTTCCAGGAACCCTTAATGAACCTTTCTTCCTTGAATCTAGTCTTTGGGTCTTGAATCCACCCCCCCCCCCACCCAGCTATCCCCAAAGTGATTTTTCTGAAATGCAAAGCAATGTGAATTTCCTTCTTAAAACTTTCTAACATGTCCCATCACTCAGAGCTATGCTGATTCAGTCCCTGCCAACTTCTCTGCTTTATGCTCCACACAATGTTGTTTCTACTTCTCCCCAGTGCACCACTCTTGTATTCATATAAAACATCTTGTTTCACACTGTTGATTCTTTCTGGCTTGTTCTCTCTATCACCTTTTCATTTTATCACTTCTCTATGTTATCACTTCTCCACTTGGCTAAATCAAAAGTGATGTTTAAGACTGTTTAGACCAGGGGTGGGCAAACTTTTTGACTCGAGGGCCACAATGGGTTCTTAAACTGGACCGGAGGGCCGGAACAAAAGCATGGATGGAGTGTTTGTGTGAACTAATATAAATTCAAAGTAAACATCATTACATAAAAGGGTACGGTCTTTTTTTTTTTTTTTTAGTTTTATTCATTTCAAACGGGCCGTAGTTTGCCCACGGCTGGTTTAGACCATACATGGACTAAATGTTTTTGTTCTCTCAAAATTCACATGTTGAAATCCTAACCCCCCAAGGAAATGATATTAGGAGGTGATTGCCTTTGGGAAGTGATTAGGTCATGAGGTTAGAGGTTGTGAATGGGATTGGTGGCCTTATAAAAGAGGCCCCAGAGAGATCCATTGTCCCTTCTGGCCTGTGATGTTACAGTGAGAAGACAGCCAGTCAATGAGGAAGCAGGTTCTTCTAAGACAACGAATCTGCCAGTGCAATGGTCTTGGACTTCCAGTCTCCAGAACTGGGAGAAATACATTTCTATTGCTTATAAGCCCCTTAGTTTATGGCATTTTGCTATAGCTGTCCAAACTGACTACGATAGACTACATCCTTCAAAAAGACTATCCAAAAGCCCCTACACTGTGGTAGATACTCCTGCCTAATTTATTTATGTAATAGAAATTTGAATCTCTTATATACTCAATAGTATTCATTAATGGGGGTCATTTTGCTCCCATGAATACCTCTGTCCATTTCTAGGTGTGGGTGTCTAAAGAGGAAGAGTTTGATTTCTTGGGGGCCCACAAGGAGTGGCCACAGGGGTGGCAATTAGGGAATTTTGGGGAGATCCTCTTTGAGACATGGAGAAGTATGAGGTAGAACAAATAATTACCATCATTCTTTTCAACCATGAGTTCTATCAAGTTGAAATATATAACTTAAGCTTTAAGTGAAAGATGGTTTTATACATTCTTTTGGACTCCATACATGTATTAGACTAACAGTAAGTGTAGTTAATAGTGCACAGCACTGTACTACTTTTCCTTATACTGTTAACAATGTGATCATATTGGAGTTACATTAAAATAGTTATTATGATTAGGACATAAACTATAAAGGGGACTCGTTTTGATTATACTGTGCCTTATAAGTCATTTCAGTGACATGATTAAATAATGCTTCTTTAACTCAACTTCTGTGGGATTTTAGAGGGATAAGCATGTAGGTGTAGAATTAAAAGGGGATTAATGGCTGAGATAACATATCTTCAGTTGTGTCATCAGCAATGTTTTTGGCATCAATAGGAAACCCAATTAAAAGTGACAAACTATATGACTCATATGATAAGAATTCTGGAGGTAAACAGCTGTTGGCAGTTGGTAATAGCTCAAAAAATACCAGAGCTAGTGTTTCTCCAATTCTGTTGGCTCCTCTTTTGTGGTTGGCAGATGGCTGCCATGCTAAGTACGAGTCTGTATCCAGGGCAGGAAGAAAGGGTGGTGTGTGACATTGGTCCTTTATATTAGGAAAGCAAAGATTTTCCAGAAGCCCCTGGAGATTTCCACTTGTATCTCATTGGGCCCTGAACTGTCTCATGGCCAGCCCTAGCTGTAGGAGAATAGGAAAGCAAACAGTTGGCTTTTCTGGCCTCTATAATGGAGGACACCAAGGGAGGTGGATTTGAGAATGGGAGTTGGCTTAGCCAACCAATGGCATCTGCTTACATATGTCATCAAATTCTCTGAGAGTCAGCCTTCACCACTGTTTATCAGTGTCTTGCTCTTTGAGACTCTTTTTTTAAATTTTATTTTAAAATATATTTTTATTGATTTCAGAGAGAGAGGAAGAGGGAGAGAAAGATAGAAACATCAATGATGAGAGAGAATCATTGATTGGCTGCCTCCTGTATGCCCCCTACTGGGGATTGAGCCTGCAACCTGGGCATGTGCGCTGACCGGGAATCGAACTGTGACCTCCTGATTCATAGGTTGACGCTCAACCGCTGAGCCACACTGGACAGGCTTCAGGGCTCTTTTAAAGTAAAACCTGGCAAAAATATGAAGTTGTGAATCGTTTATAACTTTCCCCAATTACCACAGCAATGTGCCTGTGGTGTCTCTGACAGGCCATTCTGTGCCCAGGAAGAAGCATTTGCCTGTAGTGTCAGGAAAGCTTTTGAATCCGGCTGTTTGGATAGATTTGAAAAAAGTGCAAACAAAAAATGTCTATCCTTGGTTTAACTTTTCACTCTTGTTTATTCATGGGTGCTTCTAAGAGCTTTTGCCAGTAAACCTTCCAAATCTTAAACTAAGTGTGGTAGGCCAACTATCTCAGAGTTTACAGTTTACACCACTGATCAAGAACAATAACAATCCATTAATTCTGATGAGGTAACCTCATTAAAGGAGGCCTGTGGAATAAACAAGGGGGATTCTAGCAAGTTGGAGAACTTGAAGGCACACTGTCTTCTGTCTGTGGTGGCATATCCACAGACACCTCTCTGGTTCAGGAACACATGTGGCAGGATATGCTGGGAGATAGCTGCCCCGAGGGCAGCACAAAGTAGTGCTTACGATGGCAACTCTGGAGCCAGACTTGAAGCGCAAGGACTGTTTCTGACTAGCCATGACCTAGGACAAGTTACATAAACTCTCTGTGCCTCCAAATCGGACAGTAATAGTACTCAGCGAATCTATGTAAATATATGTAAAGCTGGGAAAAGTGTCCCATCACAAAATGCACAGTGATTGATAACTATTAGCCCTTGTTACTTTATAGTGGTGTTAAGTAATGGTCCTGTCCACCAGGGCAAGCAGACTCTGCTTCTCTACCTTTCCCTTCCTGCTGGTGTGCATCCCTTTGGATGTTTCCCTGTTCCAGAGGAAGCACTCATACATACATGCTAATGTTGAAGTGCTTCAGAAGCAGCTGTACTCAATTGCTCCATGTACAGTGTCATGCAATATGTGTCATTACTGTAATTTCACAGAAAGAAAAGGAAATTGAGCAGAGATGTGAAGGAAGTTGTTCAAGCCACATAGCTGGTAAACTTGTTGGAGTTAGCATTAGAACTTGGGTATTTTGGACTCCAAGGCCTGCACTTATTCCAATTGTGGCATTATTGAATTGAGATATAAAGCTTAAATTAACTCTTTATGTGTATATGTATCTCTTTACATATAATTTTCTCATGCTCTGAGGGAAAGATTTGAGTCATAGACATCTTTTAGGACATAGGCACAACTCAAAGTCACCCTCATTTTCTGAAAATGTTTTCAGGGTGCTGATAAAGGCGGGCCCCACAGGAATAAAGAGTTAATATGCTAATTAGACAGGATGGTGGAACAACCTTCTGGAACAACCAGTGGGTGGAGGGCAAGGTTGCGGGGCCACAAGGCAGCCAGGGCTGCAAGGGCTGAGCCCCTTGCATGAATTTCATGCATCGGGCCTCTAGTGTAAAGATAATGCTTATAAAGTATAGTTAGCACCTAATAAGTTTTAGCTGCTATTGTACTGCTACTTGAAACCATCTTCTCTGGCCAAGGTTGAGTGGATACCTGACACAAGTTGGATTCTCTCAAGAACTTGAAAATTAGATTCTGAGATGGCCCAGTAGACAAAGCATATCATTGGAATTGAGTTGATAGAAGTTCAAGAGCAGTGAAGCATCTATCTTCCTACAAGGGTTGGAAATGGCATGGAATGCAGCCCTGCCGAAAGAGAAGAAAATGGAGGAGATAAGAAAAGCTAAGCAGAGGGTAGAGGTGAGAGGTGGAGGCAAGTACTGCCTGATAAATGCGTGGCTTCTGAGGTCTTGGTTCTGGGTCCCTTTTGAAAGGTTTTTGTGAGAAACTGTGTATCCTTATAATAATTTGCTCATGTCTTGTTTTCTTTGTTAAGCTAGCTAGCTCAAGTTGATTTTTGTCACCAGCAACCAAAACAGTCTCAGGAAAGACCTTTTGATTTGGGGGCGTTGGGGAGGGATGGGGAGGGTGGGCATTGTAGTTATTGGCTGAAATGAGTGTTTTAGATGATTTGGGGACTTTATTCATAAAACTTTCTCCTTTACTCCCATAGAATCGGAGTTGATCTATCCAATGCCATAAATCTAATTCAGGGAGCCTAACACAAACTTGAGAATGACCCAGCTTTCCTTTGTCAATGGCTAAACCTCAGTAAAGTTAATACACAACCTTGTGTCATTGGAATTGAGCTGTTGGAAGTTCAAGAGCAGTGAAGCATCTAGGCAATCATCACACAATATCTAGATCTGGTGTGTGTGTGTGTGTGTGTGTGTGTGTGTGTGTGTGTGTGTGTGTGTGTGAAATACTTTAAGTTGTACTTTATTCCGGTAGACATCTATTTTCCAGAAAGTTCTAAATGCTTTGTATGTATGACTGTGCTCAGCCTTGTTTGAGCTGTCACTGAGCAGTCAAAATCACACTGTGGCTCCATCCTGCAATCACTGAATTGCATCTCCATGTGGCTTCTATGGTCAGAGATTCCATGCAGATGACACAAGCAAGGTCTTGGAGTCTTCATCCAAATTCTCACAGGCCCCCAGCTTTCAGTATCAGGTATAGGATATAAAAGATTCAAATGGATATGATTCCTAGAATTTAGGTTGTTCTACATATGTTTTTTTTTATTCTAAGAGGTGCCTTAAGATTTTAAAAACAAATTATAGGTTGGGTGGTTTTTAAAGAAACAGCCTTTAGCTATAGTGGTTCTTGATCAGGCATATGTTTCAAGGTGACCTTGAAAGCTTTTTTTCAAAATGCACTCGCCATCTGAAAGTAGGGAAGACACGTGGGCATATTAAGTGGTATAATCTTTTTGTAGGGCAATTCAATAGTGTCCATCAAATATTTAAATGTGTATATGTAGTTATCTGCCTTAGGTGGGAATATTTTTAATAGCTATACTCACAACAGTGCTCAAATATATATTTAAAAGAATGTTTGTTGAAGCATTATTACTAAATGGGGAAAAAACTTAGAATATTATGAAGCCACTAAAAGGAAGTAGATTTTCTGTAAATATAGATAGAGCCTGTGGAAAGGAGGCCAAAATAATTAAGGGAATAAAACAAATTGTAAGATAGAATATGTACAATAATGTAATTCCATCTATGTTTAAGATAATAAAAGGGGAATATGCATATACTTATGGGCATATGCCCACTTTGTGACATAAGTATATGCTTATGTGCATAGAAAGCTTCTGAAAGAATGTGTGAACTACCAACAGGGTCAGGGGAGAACAGCAGGTTGTCTCAAAAAGAGCTTTTCAAAGTGTTTTATGCTGTTTTTGTTCCCTGCAACCAAGTGTCTCAGTGTGGCTGGGGAGACATTGTAGCTATGACTGAAATAAGCATTGTTGATGATCAGGCTTATTGTAAAACACAAAGCCAATTCAAGCTCTTTGTAAAAAAGCATTTTATAAGAAAGCATTTTAAATAAGTGAGGCAATTATATAAGACAGAAGGAAAACTTCCTTTTCCCCATTTCTTACCCAAAACCCTTCTTGGGAAAGGGCTTTTTATTTTTCATGTTATGCTCCTCTGCCCTGTTTTGTTTGTTTATTTGTTTTGACTAGGAGCATATATAACTTTCATATATAATAATCATAATTCACTTTTCTAGGCCCTTACTAAGACCTGCTAAATTAAACAGTTTGGGGAGAGAGGCAAGGCATATATATTTTAAAATAACTGCCTAGGTGGTTCTGATGTACATTTCTTATTAAAAACCTCTGCTAGCTAGGCTCATTCTCTGCATCCTAAATATCAACACGACCTCAAATAAAGCAGAACACTTTTTTCATCACAGTAAATTTTGTTGTTGTCATTATTAAAGTGAAAGCAAGAAATTCCCATTGTAAATTGATCCTATTAGAATTAGAATCAGGAGTTAATTAGAATTGTAATAGGCAATGAGAAGAACTCATTTGGCCACATCACTCACTGAACCATAAAATCTTAAAGGCGAAAGAGACCTAAGCAACTTAATATTCTCATTTTACAAAAGAGAGAACTGAGACCTTGAAGGTTAATCCATTTGTCCAAGGTCATAGAGTCAAGCCTATAATCCAGGTCTCCCTGGCTTTATCTAGTGCTTACACTGCATTGTGCTACCTTTATTCTGGGTCTGAGACAGTCAGACTGGATCATGAAACAATTAGATGTAATGTTCAAAGTTCATTAGCATCATGGAGCCGAGGAAAATCAATGAATGAGCAGTTTCATTAAAATTCAGCATTTAAAACAACTGCATTATTTAAAGCAGCAGAAAAAAATAAGTAGACCACATTAGACATAACCTCATACTTGACTAAACTGAAGTTTTTCCATCTGTGATTCGAAGTCCAGATTTCTCCAATCTTCCAAACGTGTTGTCCTTACTCTTTTCAATGTTAAGGAAAATTTATGGAAGTTTCCTCCCAACATTGCCATACTAAATACATACAGATAGAATAGCGATTGCCACTTAAATTAGGAAGCTGTTGCAGAAAGAACTACACCAATAAACTATTTGTGGGGTATTTGCAAGTAAATAATAGATGATTGGCAGTTCATGAAAAGTCCATATTTATATCTTGAGATTTTTTGTTAATTCCTTGCATTCCTCAGAGAGATATATGACCAGTAGAGCAATGAATCATTTAATTCCAAATACCTAAAATCATGGAATCAGGGGTGAGAGGGTTATTTAGAAACTGCTTAGTTCAATATTTATCGATGAGGAACCCAGGACTCAGGGAGATTAATTGGCTATGTGTAATCTTGGGCAGGAAGCTATTATGAATCCTTTCATAATGTCATCTGAAATTAACTTTTCTTCTAAATTTGAATTTTCATGAAAATTTTGAAACTTCATAGCAAGTAAAAATATATCAAAATATAATTTTATATGTTAATAGTAATTTAAATATCTAAATAAAATGAAAATGTTATTTGTTTGACTGCTTTATTGAGCTGAAATATATTTTATCTTTCCACTCCTCTTCCTAATCACACTTCCAAAAGCAACAATAATTATTCCGAAAGCATTTTCCCCTGTATTTTAGTATTTTACAATCTGATGTTAGGGGAAAACAATCAACATGTATTCTTATGAAATATTTTATTTAATATACACTTAACCTTAAAAAGTTGATTATGTATAATAAAGTATTTGGTCTAATAGTCCATATGGCGTATGCAGAATTCAGAGCAGTTTGTACACCTCCTCAGAATCCTTTTGGTCCAATTGATGAAATTTAAGCATGTCAAACACATGAAAATCTCGGGGCAAAGATCATCTCTGATGCAGCAAGCACCCTGGGTCACCAGTCTCCCCTCTCTGCACCTTGAATGGGAGAAAAACAATTCGAAAATATAGTATCTTAATCCATGGAAAGCCAAATAGAGGAAACAGGTGGCCATTACCTAATTCTGCATTTTCCATTCTTACAGGTGACAAGAAAGCCAAACTTGTGGGGACTTGCAGCCTTATGCATCCATGTTATTGTCTCCCAATCCACAGAGAGGGGAGTCTCAGACACAATGGTCACTATCATTGCCCCAAAGCCTTCCAGCTTCTGTAAGACTAGGTCTAGAAGGTTGTTGTTTTTTAAAAGAAGTTAAGTTGCGTTTTTATTCTTAATGATACTTAAGAATTTAGAAAATTTGTGAAAGCAAAAGGTTTTTTCTTTGAAAAATGTTAATTCATTATAATAGTTATTCTGGCTTTTGCTAGGCACTAGGGCTACAAAAATTAAATTCCAGTTCTTAAAATTTATTTAAAAGGATAAATAGCATAAGAATGCAATTATGGATATAGAAAAGTGTTCACTGCAGCATCCTATCTAATAATAGACAAACATGGTAATTAACTGTACCTCCAACATGCTTCCCATTGGCTAATCAGGGCGATATGCAAATTAACTGCCAACCAAGATGGTGGCCGGCAGCCAGGCAGCTGAAGCAAACAGGAGGCTTGCTTGCTCCAGTGATGGAGGAAGCCAAGGTTCTCCGCCTGCCTTGCCGGCCTCTGAGCTGCACTCTAAGCAACTATGTTGCAATTATGGAAGCTAAACAAACCCCATGCTTTCAGCCAGCCACCCAGCTGGAGTTGCAACAGTGTTTCAATTATAGAACCCAAACAAACCCTAGATTCCTGCTTTCAGCAGCTGAGGCCTCAAGCTGGAGCCGGCCTCAGAGCTAAAGCCGGCTCTCAGCTCCAGTGACAGCCATAGAAGGTAAATAAATGCCAGAATAAAAGAAAAAAAGAAAAGAAGGAGAGGTTGGGAGCTTCAGTCACCCACCAGCCTGGAAACGGCCCTCAGGACCTCACCCAGACTGGCCAGGCACCCCAGTGGGGACCCCCACCCTGAAGGGGGTGTGACCAGCTGCAAACAGCCATCAGCCCCTCACCCAGGCTGGCCAGGCACCCAAGCGCCCCCCCCCCCCCCCGATCCAGGACACCCTTCAGGGCAAACCAGCCGGCCCCCACCCATGCACCAGGCCTCGATCCTATATAGTAAAAGGGTAATATGCCTCTCAGCACCAGGATCATTGGAGCCTCCCAGCACCGGGATCAGCAAAGCAGCGAGGCCTCCCAGCACTGGGATCAGCGGAGCCGCGAAGCCTCCTGGCCCCTGGAGCAGTGTGACAGGGGGAAGCACCCAAACCCCCTGATCACCCTGCGGCTCTGTGTGTGACAGGGGGCAGGGCCACAACCTCCCTATCCGCCCTGCTCTGTTGGTGACAGGGGAAGGTGCCCCAACCCCCTGATCGGCCCTGCTCTGTGCCTGATAGGGGGGAGCTCCCCAACCCCCTGATCGGCCCTGCCCTGAGTGTAACAGGGGGGAGTACCCCAAACCCCTGATTGGCCCTGCTCTGTGGGTGACAGGGGGCAGCGCCCCAACCCCCTGATCCACCCTGCTCTGTGTGTGACAGGGGGCGGTGCCCCAACTCCCCTATCAGCCCTACTCTGTGCGTGATGGGGGGAGCTCCCCAACCCCCTGATCAGCCCTGCTCTGTGCATGACAAGGGGGAGCTTCCCAACCCCTGATGGGCCCTGCTCTGTGCGTGACAGGGGGTGGCACCATAACCTCCCCATCAACCCTGCCTTGAGTGTGACAAGGGGCAGTGCCCCAACCCCCCAATCGGCCCTACCCTGAGCGTGACTGGGGGTGGCATCACAACCTCCCGATCTGCCCTGCTCTGTGCATGACAGGGGGTGGTGCCCCAACTCCCCAATCGGCCCTGCTCTGAGCCTGACCAGGGGCTGCACCTAGGGATTGGACCTGCCCTCTGCCACCCGGGAGCGGGCCTAAGCCAGCAGGTCATTATCTCCTGAGGGGTCCCAGACTGTGAGAGGGCACAAGCGGGGCTGAGGGACACAGTACCCCGCCCCCCCCCCCCACCAGTTCACAAATTTTTGTGCACCGGGCCTCTAGTTTATTATAGTAGCAAAACATTGGCAACAACCTGAACAGCAATAAATATGGGACCTGCTAAATTATGTTGGTGCACACAAGAAAAAAGTTACTCATCCACTTTTTTAAAAGTGTCCTATGGAGCCCTAGCCAGTTTTCTCAGTGGTTAGAGTGTCAGACCTCAGACTGAAGAATCCAGGGTTCTATTCCTGGTCAAGGGCACATACTCTGTTGCAGACTCCATCCCCACCCGGCCCTGGTCAGGGTGCATGTGAGAGGCAACCAATTGATATATCTCTCTCACATTGATGTTTCTCTTACTCTGTCTCTCCCTCCCTTCCATTGTCTCTAAAAATCAATGGAAAAAATATCTTTGGGTGAGAATTAACAACGACAAAAAGAACAAAAAAAAAAGTGTCCTATGGAAATTTGTTGTTGTTCTAATTTCCCATTGGAATTGGATAAGATAGCATAGTTAAACTCCAAAATATGTGTTGTCAGAGAGCAGTTTTACTGCAGAAGGAGTTAATCATGAAATGCTTTATTTCTTTCTTGTTTAAACTGCTCTGGGTAAAGAAATTCTATGCTCCAACAAGGCCAGCTGGGATTCCCACATGAGAGATGGTTTCTCTAATATTTGTAAGACGTACCAACCTAAGTCATTAAACCAGGGATTTGCCCAGCTGGGCATATTTATTCTGTGTGAATGGGGGCCTGGTAGACTAAATGCCAGGGTACGTTGCTAGTGATTGTATATTATGGGATACTTGATTCAAGTTATTGCAAACAACAGTCATTGTTTAGAAACAGAAAGAACCTATATGTTCACTTACTTGAAATTATCTCTGCCCATATGTCATCATTATGACATGCATAATGCAGATAAAGCCTTCTTAGTCATCAGTAGTTTACAAATGACAATTGATAATCTAGTCAAATCTTGGATCAAATCAGGAGAGGCAAAGTCTCACTTGGGGATGCTGCCCCTTTTTGTTTGTTTTCTTTCTATCTGCAGCATTTGCTGTCTGTTTCTTAGGCTTTTGGCTGCAGGGGTTCTCACACCTCTCTGTACTTTCTCAAGATCCAATTGTTATAGACAAAAACTGTGCACTCGCAATTATAGAAAAGCCATATGCTCCTGCCACCATCATAATTTCACTGCTCCCCTTTGACCTCTGTAATTTGTGCATCACTTTACTCTGTGTGGGTGTGGCAAACCCTCATTCATTTGTTTATTCATCAAATATTTATGGAGTGCCTTCTTTGTACCATGTCCTGGTATACAAAGACTAAGATTTGATTTGTGCTCTAGGGTCATAAAACAAATCTCATAAATTACAGAGGCTTGAAAATTAGTCAAGACATATTCTCTAAAAACAATAGCATTAAATTAGAAACCAATGGCAAAGAGCTGTCTAGAAAATCTTCAAATATTTGGAAGTTAAACAATGTACTTCTAAATCATTTATATACCAAAGAAAAAATGACAATGGAAATTTTAAAAAAATATTTAAAACCAAATGATAATGAAGATATTTCAAATTAGAAGCAAACAGCTCAAGCAGTGCATAGAGAAAATTTTTATTTTTACTTGTATTTGAAAAGAAGAAAGGCTAAAAATCAATAATCCAAACTTCCACCTTAATATGACAGAAAGAAAGAGGAAGTTGAATCAAAATTAAGTAGAGAATTAAGATGATGAAGATGAGAAGGAAAATCAATGACATAGAAAGTGGACAGACAATAGAAGAAAATAACAAAGCAAAAAAATGGTTATTTGTAAAGATAAATAAAATTTATAAAAGCATGGTTAGACAATGAGACAAAAAGAGAAAACACAAATCATGGTTGTCAAGAATGAAAGGTCATTCCTACAGATCATAGAGGCATTAAAAAGATGAGAACAATTTTATGCAAAAAATTTCAAGAACATAGATGAACACTAAATCCAAAGCAATACCTCATCCCTGGAGATAATTGCAGAGATTTTTTATGCCATAATAAACTTAAAAGATACAGGATTGGTGACTCCTCCTATCCTCATTGACCTGTGAAGATAGCAAATCATTTTGGAGAATCTCAGTAAATTCTTAAAAATTATTCAGGTAGTAACTTCAGATAGGGCTCTCTCTAGTTTGTTACAAGACTCCCTATCATAAATTGGGATAGTTATCTAAACTATCAAGCCATAACGTTGAGTGTGCCCAGCAGTACTTCAACTGTGTCTGATGATGAAGAGAAATTCTCTCTGTGGGCAGAATTTTGTTCACATTTTCTGGAAAGAGAGATGCCTTACGTTACGAATTGAAATCAAATCACATCAGTAACTAATGGTTGTCTGGAAGGGCAGAGACTAAAAAAGAATAATGCTGGAGGGTTGGCAATAGGAAGGGGCCATGTAAGTAGTTGGAAACTTGATATACCAAAGGCAGATGGTAGGAGTGGTCCATCCCAAGATGCAAGCAAGAATGTAACTCAACAAAAGTTTTTTGTTGTTTTTTTTTTGAGGAAGAGTATTACTCACATTGTTTAGAATTGCTAGCACACAGTGCTAATAAAAAAAGACCAGTTTGTAGTTGGCTTTATTATTTTTTAAATTCTCTGTAAACAACACACCCTCTTATCACCTGCACCTGGCAAGCCATTCCCATTGCGCTGCCTTTGACCCAGAGTGTGACAATATTCATGTCTCATGAATGCCCACCAAGGGCCATACAACCAAGGACTCTCAATAATCCGGTGGGAAGGATGGACAGATGACTCATTCCATAATGTCGGTGAGCAGTTACCTTCCTGTGACTCATGAAAAGTAGGGAGGTAGGGATGGAAGTTATGTATGGGATCTGGTCCCTGCCACTGCAGAGCCCTCAATGAGCCAACAGCAAATAACAAAATTGAGTTCTGCTGTCACTATATCTCAGTATCACCAGCCAGCCACCTGGTGGCAGAAGAATGATATTGGACTCCTATTGTTGGTGGGGCAGGAATGTTTCCTCATTAGAATAGACAGTCTCATATAAAATTGTCTTGCTTAAAGTATTCAACTTCTGAAAGTAGAAAATAACTAAATGAAATTGAAGAAAGACATAATAAAGATAAAAGCAGGAATATTTTTCTTTTAGCCCCAGCCAGTGGCTTAGTTGGTTGGAGCATCATCCTGTACATAAAATTGCGAGTTTGATGTCCAGTCGGAACACATACCTAGGTTGTAGGTTCAATCTCCAGTTGGGGTACACATGGCAAGGCAACCAACATGCGCTCTCTCTCTGTCTCTCTGTCTGTCTGTCTCTCTGTCTGTCTGTCTCTCTCTTTCTCCCTCTCTCTCTCTCTCTCCCTTCCTGTCTCTCTAAAACCAATAAATATATCCTTGAGGGATGATTTATAAAAAAGAAAGATAAAATTTTCCTTTTTTAACATAATCTTTTTATTTTTTTAATGATTGTAGAGAGGGAGGGAGGGGGAGAGAGAGATAGAAACATAAATGATGAGAGAGAATCATTGATCTGCTGCCTTCTGCACCCTCCCCCCCCCCGCCCCCCCCTCCCCCCCACACACACACACTGGGAATCAAGCCTGCAATGGGGCGTGCCCAGATGGGAATTGAACCATGGCCTCCTGGTTCATAGGTTGACACTCAACCATTGAGCCATGCCGGCTGGGTGAAATACATTCCTTTTAAACTATAAAAAATACAAAAGGACTTTAGTGATAAAATCAAAAGAATATACATTGGAAAGACATGAAATAGATAAAAAAAAAACTTTTGCTATTCTACTGACAGTTTAACAGAAAGAGACAAAACACCAAATATATTTTAAGTGAGAAAGGCAACAAAATGGCAGAAAGGAAAGAATTTTTTGATAATTCTATCTACAAATGTATGTAAATAAACCTGATAACCTTAATGAAATTATAATTTTCTAAAAATTACAAAATTGGCCAAAAGAGGTAGCAAATCTGAAATAGCCTAATAAAGAGTAAATGGGTCTCAATAAAAATCACAAAAGGTAGAAAAAGTAGAAGACAATGACAAGAGTAAAAATCAAGGGCAACAAATTGAAAACAGTAAGAAATATGGTAGATGTTAACCCAACTATGTTAATAATCACTTTAAACATCAATGGTCTAAATATACCAATTAGAAAACAATGATTGGCAGAGTACATAAAAACAACAACAACAACAAAACAGACCCACGTGTACGTTTTCTACAAGAAACTTACTTTAAATATAAAGACAAATATAGATTGAAAGTAAAGGGGTGGAAAATGATACATCATGCTAACACTAATCAAAAAAATTGAAGTAACTATATTAATTTCAGACCGAACAGACTTCAGAACAAGGAAAGTTATCAGGGTTAAAGAAGGGCATTATCCTATACTGGAGGCCCGGTGCATGAAATTTTGCATGGGTAAAGTCCCTAGTGGCTGCTGCCTGTTGGCCGGGACCTCTCTTCCCTCTGCTGCCTGCCACTGCCACTGGCCAGGGCCTCCCTTCCCATGGTTGGCTGGCTGGCCCCACCCCCTGGTCAAATTCCCCTTTGAACTCCAGGTCAAACTCCCAGTTGAACTTCTGGTTCAACTGACTGGGAGTTCGACCGCTTGCTATGACATGTGCTGACCATCAGAAGGCAGTGCAGAATGAAGGAAGGCCCCAGCCAGCAACCAGCAGCCAGAAGGCCCCGATTGGCCTTGATCGCCAGCCAGGCCTAGGGACCCTACTTCTGCATGAATTTTGTGCACTTGGCCTCTAGTATTATGATGAAGAGTTCAATACTCCAAGACATAACAATTCTTAAGGTGTATATGCCTAACAACAGTATCAAAATAGGTAAGGCAAAAACTGATAGAAATGCAATAGTGAATAGATAAATCTTTATCAGCTATGGATAGATCCATCAGGCAGAAAATTAGTAAGGACATAGTTGATCTCAATAGCACAATCAATCAATTGGATATAATTGGCATCTATAGAATACTTCATACAACAACAGCTGATCACACATTCTTCTCAAGGTCATATGGAACATTTCCCAAGATAGGCTACATTTTGGGCCAAAAAACACACCTTAATAAGTAGAAAGAATAGAAGTCATACAAAGTCTGCTTTCAGACCATATAGCATTAAACTAGAAATCAATAATAGAAAGAGAACTGGAAATTCTAAAATACTTGGATATTAAACAACACACTTCTAAATTACACATGAGTCAAAGAAAAAATCTCAAGAGAAATTAAAAATATTTTGAACTAAATAAAAACAAAAATACAGCTTATCAAAATTTGTGGGATGCAGTGAAAGTGGTGCTTACAAGGAAGTTTATACCATCAAATGCATCCTATATAATAAAAGCATAATTGCAAATTGACTGAATGGTGGAATGACCTGTCAATGCGGGGCAGGGCTGGCGAGTGCGCAGCGCCAGGCCAGCCAAGGAGGGTGCTAGCAGGCAGACATCCCCCAAGGGCTCCTGGTCTGCAAGAGGGTGCAGGCTGGGCTGAGGGACCCCTGAGTGCATGAATTTTCATGCATGGGACTTCTAGTATATTAGAAAGAAGTATCTAAAATGAATAACCCAAATGTCCACCTTAAGCAACTAGAAAAAGAAGAGAAAATTAAATCCAAAGTAAGCAAAAGAAAAGAAATAATAAAAGTTAGAGCAGAAACCAATAAAATTAAAAATAATAAATCAATAGAGAAAAATCAACAAAACCAAAAGCTGGCTCTTTGGAAAGATCAATAAAATAAATACACTTTTAGTTGGCTAAGAAAATAGGGAGAAAACATATATTCTAGTATCAGAAATGGAAGGGGGGACATTACTATAGGTCCCATGGACATTAAAAGAATAATTAAGGAATATTATGAATAGCTCTATGCCTATAAAATGAATAACCTAGATAAAAATAAACCAATTCCTTGAAAGACACAATCTGCTAAACTCACTCAAGAAGAAATAGACACTCTGAATAGGTCTGTATCTATTAAAGAAATTGAATTAATAATTAATAAACTTCCAAAAGAGAAAGCACCAGGACCAGATGAGTTCACTGGTAATTTCTACCAAACATTTAAAGAAGAGATCATAGCAATTATCTACACTTTCTTCCAGAGGGAATACTTCCTAACCTACTCTATGAGGCCAGCATTACACTAATTCCAAATTAGACAAGCATTACAAGAAAACTACAGATCAATATCTCTTATGGACACAGATGCAGAAATCCTCAGCAAATTATTAACATATTGAATCCAACAATATAAAAAGAATTATACACTGTGATCAAGTGGGATTCAGCCTAGGTGTGCAAGGCTGGTTCAACAATAAAAAATCAAGTAACATGGTCTATTACATCAACAGACTAAAAGAAAAAAATCTTATGATCATATGAATAGATGCAGAAGAAGTGACAAAGCTGACATTTCTGATGAAATGATTATCCATCTTGAGAACCTAAGTAAATAATCAGCATGAGTTTAGTGATAGCTATGGGCAAATTTTGTGCACAGAAAAACCAATTAGGGTATTTAAAAATGAATATTCAATGTATTAAGGTAAGAAACTTTAAAATTTAGTTCTCTCTAAGCCTTTACACTCACCTTACAAATCTTGTTTTTCTAAGTATAGTTAAACAAGAACAATTACTTTTACTTTAAAAGAATATTTGAGTAACTTTTATAGGCTAAATTCTTTCAAAACTTGTTCTATTTATAACTTACATTCCCTTAAAATATAATGCACTTATAACTTTGATAAATTTAATTTTTTCAAAGCTTTAAAAATACCTTTCCTAATAAACAAAATCTTTCCAAGGACTTACATAATTCTTATAAACCTAATAAATTAAACTTACAAGTAGAGCATAGCTCACATTATTTAACATTCCAATACTCTTCACAGATATGGCCAAATTCTCTTATGTATTTCAAAATAAAATCCTAATTTTAAAGTCAATTATTCAGATACAAATTTCAAATTGAAATCACAAGGCTAATCTGTCAGATAACTGAGTGCCAATTCAAAATTTAATTTTACCCATGTTATCCTGAATTTAAAACAAAAGTATCAATAATTTGAGTTTGTTTTCCTTTAGAATACATTAAATTGTAAACTTCCATGAGATTGGAAACATACTACTTGCAAGGGGACAGTTTTACCACTGCTTACACCTGGGTTTTATTATCTTAAGTGAGCAAAGTTAAGAGACCGGAAGTTGGGACCTGTATATCCAGTGTGATTCTACCCTCATCACCAATAGATACCATGAGCTCCTTTCATTGTTGCTATTGACTCCAAATACAAACCCTTCAAATAGGATTCATTTCTCTCTTTGGTTCAAGTTACACATTATCTATTTCTTCCCTCTGATTTAAGTCTACAGCTTCCTACTGAGGTTGCTGATAACTTCATCTAATCTCTTTACTGCCTTATTGAGTTATGCATTCTTTACGTATTCTTTCTCTCTTGTTGGATATAAAGTCATATTGATATTTTAAGGACATTTGAATATATCTCACTTCTTTGGCTCTGAGGTCAAAATATCAAATATCATACCAATGAGAGTCTCCAGAAGGGAATAAAGAGAATCAACTAAAGGAATCTATTTACAAGCAGTCCTCAGGTTACATCAGACTTGACGTACTTCATTTCGTGGTTATATCACTATCTCCCATTTATTTATAAAAAAAAATGTTCCGTCATTTCGACATATGTACATATGTGCTTTATGTTTTTTATTATTTATTTACCACAAGGTCAGGAATTGTTATCTTCCTTTTAAATTCTTTTTACTGTTTCACTTCATTACTGCTGTGTATGTGCTCCATGTAAGTGACATGTATGTGCTTATGTAGGTGGGTTTTGGCTTACGACAAAAATCGCGTTGTGTCACGCTGTAGGAATGGATCTCCAACGTAACCTGAGGACCTACTGTATAAAAAAGCCTAAGCGACCATTTAACTGTTCGACCGTTTGACCTATAGCTATGACGCGCACTGACCACCAGTGGTCAGATGCTCAACACACAGGCATGGAAACATGGAACAGGCTGATGAATCTCAGAGGGAAGGTGGGAGGGGAGGGAGGGGATCAGGCTGAAACTGGCAGTCCGACATCTCCCGAAGGCTCCTAGATTGCAAGAGGGTGCAGGCCAGGCCGAGGAACCCCACCAGTGCACCAATCTATGCACTGTGCCTCTAGTGTTTAATAAAAATGGTTGATACAAGATATTTGTAGAATCTCTGCACCAGTGATTAGGAAATGTAACAGCAAAAGAAAAAAACTATAAAACACCAGAAAAAGCTTTCACAAAAAGTGTAAAAGAATACTTTAAAACTCTTTACAAGGACATAAAAAAAGTCCTCACTAAATGAATATGGAAGTTGTATTTCTGAATGGGGAGGTTCTGCACTCTAAAGCTATCACATCAGTCCCAAATTAATAAATTCAAGGAAATGTAAATTTTTATGAAATTTGATAAATGATTCTCAAATACACCAGACTTAAAGAACTGAATGTTAGAATAATGAAGTGGAACTTAACCTATTCAATATCAAAGTATTCTATAAAGCTGTAGTAATTAAAGCAATGTACTATTCGCTCCTGTGTACAGAGAACCGTCAAACAGAATAGAAAATCTCTAAACAGACAAATAAATGAATTGGAATTCAGCTTATAATAAAAATTCTATTTCTAACCAAGGGAGAAAGTGTGAGCTCTCAATAAATAATGTTGGAACAATTTGGAAAAATAAATATAGGTATCTACTTCACTCTACAATATTTCCAAATGAATTAGAAACTTTAACCTGAAAAAACAAAATTACAACAGTATTAAGAGGAAAGATGAGAAAATGTTTCATTGGGGTATGATCTTCCTAAGCAACCCGTAAGACCTAGAATCCATAAAGAAAAAAGTATCAATTTTCCCATAAAAATATAAAATTCTCCTCCAAGACACCTTTTAAAAAGTTAAAAATAAAACACAAATGATAGACTGAGATAAAAATATTTGTCAAACATGTAATTAACAATTAGTCTCCACAAATAAAAACACCCTACCCACAAATACAAAAAAAAAAGGGGGACAAACAATCCAGTTGAAAAATGGGGACAGAATATGAATAAGCCACTAACAGCAGAAAAGTATAAGTGATCCACAAACATAAAAAGATGATCACCCTTGCTCCTCATGGGAGGATTGAAAATAAAACAACACTGAGATGTCATTTTTTACTCAGCAGATTAGAAAAAATTATAACTTAATGATATCCAGCATTAGCAAGTGTGTGGAGGGGGAAGAAAGTACCATCAGACAGTTTTGGTAGAAACATAACTTAATAATGTCTTTTTGGCAGTATCTGTCTACATGTAAAATGGGTCTGACCCAGCAATACCATTTCTAAGATTCTATGTTGAAGAAATATTGGCACCTGCAAGTGCAAGTTAAATAAAATTTCTGTCTCACGTTGTTGAACAAATTAAATACAATTTAAATGTCCGTCAGTAGAAATGTAGTTGGATAAATAATAATATAATTATCATGTGCACCCATTAAAAAGCAAAACACATTGTTTGCTAAAAATAAATATCAAATAACATGAATTGTGAGCCCATTAAAGAAAAAAACAACTCCCAAAATATATATGGTTCCATGTTCATACTTGTTTGCCAATGCACAGAGAAAGGACTAGTAAGTTAGAGACCAAATTGCTGAGTTTGGATCATCTTTTGGGAGGTGAGCTGGGTTAGAATATTGGAGAAGAAGGCTATGTTTTTAGTTACCTGTCTCCTTTAATTTGAAAGCTTTTCAGCTGTCATAGCTTTTGGCTAAATACTCAATAAAATAACTTCTTGTTTCTCTGAGATTTTCTTATTTTACCTCTGAGCTCCTTTAGCAGGAGCTACAGACAAGAGGGGTCTGAAAAGACATGCAGCATTAGGAATCCTCTCCGTTTTGGATAGGTTGGCTTTGGGAATCTGTTTGGTTTGGTTTCACTGTGGGTAAAGTTTCTTAATCTTTCAGAGTTGTTTTTTTTTAGTAACTAGAGGCCCGATGCACAAAATTCGTGCAAGGAGCTTGGCCCCCGCTGCCTCGGCTTCATCTGGAAGGTTGTCGGGAAGAACATCTGGTCTAATTAGCATATATTATGCTTTTATTATTATAGATGTAGAGTGATGGTTGATTTTATATGTCAACTTGAATGGGACATGGGGCACCTAGACTTGGCAGGTAGGCGGAATTGAGGAGGAATTGGGGAGTGAAGAATTTTGTGATGGTGTGTTAAGTTTGGTATTTCTGTGGGACATAAGTAGAGATGTAAATGAGGCCATTAAATATGGGAGTCTGGATCAGGGTTCCCTCGGTGAGCATCAGAAGCACCCAGAGGGCCTGATAAGACAGATTGCTGGGCCCACCCCCAGAGTCTCTGATGAAGGAGGTTTGGGTGGAGCCTGTGAGTTTGCATTTCTAACAAGTTCCCAGGTGACGCTGCTGCTGCTGCTGGTCCAGGGTTCTCACTTTAAGAACCACTGGTCTAGACAGAGGATAATTCTAGGAGTCTGGAAGTCTTCATCATGAAGATAATATTTAAACCCCTGGGACTAAATGAGATTACCTAATGAGGCTGTGCAGAGGACAGGAGAGGAAGACTTGGATTAAGCTTTGAGGAGAGGAGCAGAGAAGAAAGACTTAGTCATGGCAGGATCCGAGAAGAAGAAAGAAAACTAAGGGAGTGTGGAGTCTCAGAAGCCAGAGGGGTTGAGGGTTTGAGCATGACAAACACTATAGAGAAACAGAGTAAGAAGAAGACAGTAAAGTGTCCATCAACTTATCAATATTAGAACCACTGTCAAGAGCAAGTACTTTACAACATCTTACCGAATCCTTCATAGATCCCAGCGGGGGAGTCATGTTAGCTCCATTTTACAGTTGAGGAAAGTGAATCTCAGAGATTATATAGTTTGTGAGGTCAGCAAAGGACCCCAAACCCAGATTTCTTTCTGCTATCATCCTAGGGAATGAGAAGTTTGCTGCATCCTCTACTTGCTGCTAAAATCCACAAGGCAGGCCAACTTTTGACAAAACCTTGAAGTTGCCATTCTGCTCATTCATCCCCCAGGCATCCAGTACCCTCTGGCTACTCCCAGACAACTTGGAATGAAACTCCCTTCCCTCCATGTTCACCTGCTGTGCCAGGTAACGCCGCCTTCCGGCCTTCTCATCTGCTTTCCATACTCAAGACCAACCTGGACCTCATTCTCTGGTAATGGCATAACTCATCTGTGACCAAATGATAATGGATAGAAGTGCTTCTTGGTGGAGTGAGTAAATGTTTAAAACTGGCTTTCTGAAGGGGTGAGTGTGTGTGGGAGGGAGGGGGGAACCCTGCTTTGCAGTATTTGTGATTTAAAGGCACCATTTAGCTGATTCCAAACTATAGGTGTGACATGAACATAAAGTTAGGAAGAGATGCACATAGCTGGCTGTCCGGGGCCACTGTGAGCTGGTCCCAGCTCACCACTGGAATGATTTAAAATGTTGATTTTCACGTTGCATATTTCCATTCTCCACACAGCCTTCTGCAGACAATGTCTGAACCACAGGTTGTGGGGGCTTCAGGCCATGTGCCCAGCAAGTGGGGGGAGATGCTAGGAACAGGGAGGCCTATGAGTAGCCTTCCACCCAAACCTCGAAGGTCATCACCTGCTTCCTTGAGGTCTAGTCTAGCCCAGGAACAGAGGGGATGTCAGTTTAAAAACTGGCATCCCTATCCCTCTTTGGTTTCCAGGGTTCAAGAATGTACTTTTTATGAGGATTACAGGCTTGTTCTCCTTTGCAGTCAGCAGGCGTTTATGATGGCTGTAACAGGAATGAGAATTTGGGTCTGGAATAAGCCTTGCTATTTCTTGCCAGGCTGCAAAGCTAACAGTGGAGACCAGACAAATGTCTTGCTCACGCCCATGCGCTACTCTGTTTCTGGAATGCGAGGAGGAGGCCACATCCTCACACAGGCAGGAGTGGCTGCTGAGGGTTCGGTCGTAAGGCACGAGGGCATTTTCACTTCCTCGTGCAACTTCCGTGTGCTCTAGTTCTTTTATTCCTAAAAGCACAGGCCCGGGTGGTCTCTTGGGAGTTAGGTTATGTGACAGCACGGTGGACAGTGTTGTCATGTTACCTCACCCTACTTAGTGGGGAGGGGCTTGAGTTGGTGGGGAGCAGGGACAAGCAGGGGAAGCAGAGGTCTCATTAGGAAGAAGAGGGGAGCAGCAGGGGCTGGGACTTGGCACTACCGCTGTGGAGGGGAGAACATGGCTGAAAGATGGGTTGAAAGGTGTTTCTTTGCTACCTAACTTTGTGACTCTGTTTTGCAAGTGGATCCAGTTAGCTTGGCAACTAATTCTTCTAGGCTCAACGTCATTTTTTTTTCCCAAATTGGCAGATAGAGAGTTATAGTTCTGCTTTTTAGGGAAGGGAATCACATAGTGAAGGCTTAGCTCCTAAAGGCAGCAGGAAGGATGGCAGCACTGCCCAGAGAGGCTTCGAGAAAGCACTAACCATAGGCAGTGGTTGATTTTACACCAGCTACCCAAAGCAGTACTTCCCTTTCTGGGCAAATCCTTGTTTCTGTCACTGATAGTTTTATTGTGTATAAACTGCACAGATATTAGTATCCATGGGCTGCTGGTGGTACTCACAGGATGCTTGAAAGTCACTTTCATCCACTACTCTAGGTGTAAATTTGCTCACATATGCATGCATGCAAATGGATCAAAATAACACTCATATTTATAATAGTACTTTACAATTCTACCCTGCCTTTCATCTGTCGATCTCAGGGTACTTTGCAAGCCTTCATTAATTTTCCCAGCACTCCTCTGAGGGAGGTAAATATTATTATCCTCCTCTTTACAGATGAAGCAATTGAGGCAGATAAGTGAGTTGCCTCAGGCCAGTCAGGGAGTGTGGGTGGAGGGCTGAGATGAAGAGCTCAGAGTTCCTAGAGATGTGCACTAGGGAAGAAACCCAGCAGTCAAAAGTGGAGGGCACCATGACACTCCCCACACTGGGCTGTTGGAGGGGGGTCACTGTTTCCTGTGAAATCCATCGCCATGGTAGAAAAAGCTACTGCTTATTAAACATCTACTATGTGTCAGGTGCTTTTCATATGTTATTTCCTATCCTCTTATAGAATGATCCCCATGGCACCGATGAGGAACTGAAATGGACAGTGGTGAAGTATCTCGTCCCCAATCACATAGCTCATCAGTGACTGGGCTGGAATTCAAACCCCGATCTGTTTGCCTCCCCCGGCGCATACTCGTGCTCACTTGGAAATTGCAGGAAGAACCTTTCTGTCCTGCCAGGTCTCTTCCTTTGGTCTTTGTGCCTGTATTTGTCCTGTCTACTGTCAATATCTTTGCATTTGACTAAGTGTAAAGACTGGTGCTTTAGAGCATGTCTGATCTGGACAGGCACAAGTTCTAAGCACAGAGCCTCTACAGTAAGAAGCATGCATGACAAGTCAGGAGGGAAAACTTAAATTATAATTACTTTTTGCTTTACTTTGTGCTATTTCTAGTGAGTGCATCAATTTGCTATATTTTGAACTGAGGGAAATAGCGAGAGAGAGAGAGAGAGAGAGAGAGAGAGAGAGAGAGAGAGAGAGAGAGAGACAGCCGAGGGAGAATGGGAATGAATGAATTCTCCTGGGGCAGATCTACTTCCAACTGTGCTGTCAGGAGAAGCTTCAATGAAAGAGTCAAAGGACTTAGAAGTGTGAGATGAGCTAACTTTTACTCTCATCTTGGGTCTGCTCAGTGCTGGCTGTCCTGAGGAGTTCAGCTGAGCCCCGAAACTTTCATAACTCTGCTTGCAGCCAAAATGAGCTGAGGCAGCCATGCAACCTGTGGGGTTGCCAAGGTGTTGCTGGACAGGGCTGGGAGTGTGTAGCACCGCAGATGTGGGAAGGAGCCTGTGAAAATCGTGCACCTCAGAGACGTACCCGTGGTGCCTGCCAGTCAGTGAGCAGGAGGTGGACCAGCATGACCTGGGCAGCTGCCCCTGGACCAGGACCAGCCTGGGCCACCATTGCCTGGTTGGTGGTGAAATGGGGGTGGGGTGGGAAGGAGGTTCCCAAGATTCAGCCAACCAGGTAGAATTTGCACCCTTTGGAATTAGACTCTGAGAAGCCGGCTTTGTAGTGTGATACATTTTGTAAGTGAGATAAGGAAAATCAAGTTTGAGTCACAACTCATTCTTGGAGAAGTGAGAACTACTTATAAAAGTCAGTGATTACTCAGGAATCTGAACCCAGATGACCAATCTGTTTTGTTTGAATTCTTTTATAATTAGTTTCGCTGTGATCCCAGTGTCCCTTCCCAGCCATCCCCTCTCCTCACACAATCTGTACCCAGTTTCTACCACACCATTGCATATACTTAAAAGCAAGACTTTAAAGAAATTATTCAGAATTGACTCAGAATCCATGTGCCTGTCGTGTGTGTGCCTGTCTCTACACACACTCGGCGCATACACATCGGTCCGCGCAGGACTGGAAGCACAGGGGCAACGAGAGAATATGAGCCATGCGTGTGGAAGGGTCTTTTGTTTGTGCCAGAATGGCCAGTTGCTCCAGTGTGCTGGGGACTGAGAAGGTTCCTGGGTTGCAGGGCTTCAGTGCTAACACCCAGGGAGCGCCAGGTAAACTGGGAAGAGTTGATCACTCTAGTTCATAATGATGGTAAACTGAAGGAGATCCAACCCAAGTTTTTATGGCAGCAAATTGTTCGAAATGGCCCAAACTGTTAACAGACACTTCCCAAAATACAAACAGAAGCCCACCCTCCATCTGCCCCATGGAGTAAATTAGCACCTATACAATTTATAAGTTGCCATAAATATTGGAAAGCCTTTAGCAGAAGTCCGACATTCATTTTGGTCTCTCTTTGAAGTTGCTGGTGGTTTGGTTTTTCATATGAATGAAAGATAGAGACAGAAAAAAAAAGGACCCACGGTGTATTCTATCCAGCCATATAAACACTTTTGAAAAGTGTTAAGTGGAGGGCAGGGCTGGTAATGGGACTGTAATGGTAATGGGCTGAATGGCCAGCCTCCACCTGCTTTGAATGAACGCAGGGAGCTCTGGAAGCCCAGTCCAGTGGGGAGCCGCCGGATTGGGCGCTGTGCTTCCATCCCCATGCTCACCCACATAATCATTAAAGAGCAGAAACCTCTCCTTGTAATCCTCTGCTATAGGACAGCGGGGAGTGTTAGCATATTTGGACTGCTTCACATTCCTTCTTGCCTACTTTTGAGAACATACTACATTTTAAAACTTGTTGGTTTCTTTCATGTTTTATTTGACCCTATGTAATTGCATTCCTGAAGGAATAACAGGCTCCCCTAGTGATTTACACCCTGTATTAAATGTCAGTTTTGAAGAGACACAGTTAACAGTTTGGTTTAACCTCTTGCCTTCCCTCTCTCTCTATTAGCTCAAAGCTGAATTTGAGCTCCAGCTCTTAGGGCTCTGAGGCAGGGCTGAAAAGATAAAAAATGAGTTGAAGCAGCAGTCGTGTTGAAGGGGTGGGGGTGGGGGCAGCTTCTTAGCTCTGGCCACTCTTCCCCTGTGTAGCCGTCACCAGCCCCGAATATAAAAGCATCCTTTCTTGACAGTAATTCATACGGTTCACTTCTGTCCCTGCACAGTTGTGAGGATGGTGAATCAGAGCCACATTCTAGCTGGGGTTCTCTTTCGTATTGCCACCCACTGCCCCAGCCCTGGGGACGCCAACAGTTGCCATAAACCATAGTTCTACCTCAACCATGCAGTATCCAGTGAGTAGCGGGTTTGATGAACGTGGAAAAATAAATCTGTCTTAGTCATTATCTTATTTCATTTTACTTTGTTTTATTTTATTTACAGACTTAGCTGCTGTGGTGTAATTGTTGGTTAAAATATTTCATTCACCTTTGTAGTTTCACTTCAAGCATATTTAACAACAGCTTAATCATCACCTGTTATGATCTAAGTATTGGGAGAATCTTTAAAGCTTGATGGAATGGCATATTCCCTTATGTCTCTGTGCGTGTGTGCATGCATGTGTGTGTTTAAAGTCCAGGAGCAAATATGTCCTATGTTATAACCTGACAGGTAACTAAAACATCATCATTACTTTTGGAAGACCATATTAAAAAACGGGACAAAAGAGATTTATGTTAAAAATAGTTGTCTGTGCAGAGCCCAAACTGAATTCATTCTCTGCTCTGCCCCTCCCTTCCCCTGCTCCCAGCTTTTCTCCAAAGACCACATTCTAGTGGGCTTCATTGGAAATGACTTCAGCTTATACTAGGGAGAGAATGAAGCAGGAAGTAACAACCATGAGGACAATTAGGCTCAATCCTCTGGGATATAAAGATATAGCTGACTGTCATCATGTCAGTATCTGAGTCCTTAATCCCTGACTCCCACTTTGAGGCCATTTACAAACCATTAGCTAAACCACTTAACCTGGAACTCTGTGTCTATGGGGAGAAAAAGTCAGCCCTCCTCAGGAGATGAGAAAGTTTGTTTGACTCTTTATGCATGCATTTATCTCAATTTTATTCCCAAGTTATTTAATATGGTTCATATAATAGATAAAATGAAACAAAGGCCTGGCCGGTGTTACTCAGAGGTTGAGCATCAACCTATGAACCAGGAAGTCACAGTTTGATTTCTGTTCAGTTCACATGCCCAGGTTGTGGGCTCGATACCCACTGTGGGATGTGCAGGAGGCAGCCGATCAATGATTCTCTCTCATCATTGATATTTCTGTCTCTCTCTCCCTCTTCCTTCCTCTCTGAGATTAATAAAAATATATTTTAAAAAACAACAACAAACAAATAATGAAGAAATCAGGGCAAAGGGAAAATGAAGGTAGGAGAAACAAGACAATGTCAGAGAAATGAATGGTCATGAAAACATTGGCCCACTATGGAGTAAAGCACAGTCATCACCACCACCACTACTATAACTATTAGCTACTGCAGAAATGGAAATATTTAAAGAGCACAAGTGCTGAGTGGTATTACTGTCAGAAACCATAGAGAATGGTTTCCTGTGTCTCATTCAAGTGATTTATATTTTCTAGTTACCAGGTCCTGCAGAGATGAGCCTTATTTTCCAGAAATGGTCAAAGACAAAACCTGAAGTTCATATTCCATTTATAAATATATACATCTCCAACAGACAGCTTTTATACTTGGTTATCATTGATCATTTCTCAGTGCATTAGTATTATTAATACAATTCTTATTTTCCTTATTAGTGGTATTGCCATAATTCTGATGGCTATGTTGTAACACTTTTCACAGTAAGAAATCTATGGGCTAACTATACGATGATAACCATGTTTCATGAAACTGCAAAAGGAGCCTAGGACAACAATTTGTGTCCTTTTATTTAAATGATACCAGCATACACAAAGACCATGATAGAGTCCTCCTTGTTATGCACAGTAAAAAAATAAATTCTCACCAGAACAACTCATTGAGTTTGATGATATTCAAATTTTCATCAGGGAAAAAAATCCAGTCATGACCATGTTGCTGTATAAATGGGCGCTCTAAGAAACAATCACTTAGAATTTTGAGACACTATGCCCAGCACCAATGATCCTCAGACCTTTCTTTAAAACCTTCTGACTTCAAAAACTATATTCTAATTAGTATCCTGCGCAACCAACTGCCAGGTTTGAATGTGTGAAATGACCCAACTAGCTGAGATTGCAAACTGCCCAGGTGTTGGGATCTAGCCTCCTCCATTTGCCTATCTGTGGGGCAGGCTACTTAACTTCTTGTAGCTTCAGTTGTCTTAGAGCAAAAATTGGACTAAAATAGTAACTAAAATTCATAAAGTTGTTGTAGGGGATTACATAAGACAATGTATGTTACGGGATTAACATAGTGTTAGAGAGTATGTGTGTGCAGAGTGAGCACTGGAAAAGTATCTGTTATGTTTATAAACACTATTTTTCTATCTGTATTAAAAGTTTTTGTGCTTTTTTTAAGAACATTTGTACATCATTTGTTGATTTTTTTCATGATATCAGTCTCTCTGACCCCTGACCCTTGGAACTGGAGGCAAAAATAAAAGCACATATTAAGTACGCTGGGCAAGTTTGATTTAGAGTGAACTTACTCCTTTGTAAGGTAGATACTTGTTTATTTCTATTCTGAAACTCTGGGTTGTCAGACATCAGGTTTTCTTAGTTTTCAGAGGGTGGAATTAGCAGTTTGCAAAACTGATGAAAGAGATATTTTTATTTTATCATTGTTTTTATTTGCATCTGTCTCAGCACTAGTGTGGTTGAGCATCACTTGATGTGTTCTTCTGAGAACATTTCCTCCTCCATGAATGATCTCTTTCCATCCCTTCACCTTTCTTTTATTGGATAGGTTGTCCTTTTAATTACTATCATTTTCAACATCCTTTGTTTTTATTGTTTGTAAGAATTATTATTTTTATTGTTTGCAAGAATTTCTTTGTGTTTGACATTGATTGTTATTAATCACATTTAATAAAATAATAATAAGACAAGCAATACAAATAAATAATACAATAATTAATTAATTAAAATTCAAGCATAAATTATTTCATGTGAAAATACATTTTTTTACAAAAATGTATATTACACAGGTTGTTTTATAATCTGATTCTTTCATTTATCTATATAATTTGCACATATTTCTGTGTCACTCAGTACTTACTGTATAATTTTAGTTTCTAGATAGAATTTCATTATATTTCTATACCATAACTTAATAATCTCCTATTTGCAGATGACTTTTTGCAATTATTTTTAAAAACTACTTGACACAGTATAATTACTTTTCTAATATGTCTTTCCTGCTAGACTGTTGACTTTTAAACCTTTCTGACTGAAGCTCACAGTAAGAAATACATATGACTCTTGATTCAACACTCATCTTGACTCAGCACATATAAGTGGAAAAATATCATGGAACAAAACTCATTTTCTGGTAACTTCTGTTCTCTTCTATATTATCTTTAAAAAACCTCTGGTCACAATTCACTATTTTTATTTCATGACGCACAGATGAGTTTTACCCTCATTTTGAAAAACCCGAAGTCAGCAGCTCCAGGGGAGTGGGAGCTGTGCTTGGCACATAGTAGGCATCAACATGTTTGTGTTGAATGAATGGCCTCATAGTTGAACCTTGTGTGCATATATGCTAACTGCTTAGTCAGGGTATTTCTCAGGGTTCTCCATAGGAGATTACATTGTAGTGTAGCATAGTATATTGTATTATATATATAATATGCAATATACTTGGCTCACACAACTCTGGAGGCTAAGTCCCACAATCTGCCATCAGCAAACTGGAGCCCCAGAAAAGCCAGTGGTCTCTGAAGACCTGAGAACCAGGGAGTTAATGGCCTAAGTCTCAGTTCAAGGGCAAGAGAAGATGAGAAGTGATGTTCCAGCTCAATCAGTGAGGCAGAAACAACAGTGGGGGGTGGGGGAGGATTCCTCCTTCCTCTGCCTTTTGTTTTATTCAGGCCTTCAGCAGACTGGATGGTGCCCACCCACATAGGGGAGGCCTCTACTTTACTGAGACCACCAATTTGAATGTTAATCTCATCCAGAAACACCCTCATGGACACACTAAGAAACAATGTTTAATGTGGGCACCACATGGCCAGTGAAGTTAGCACATAAAATGAACCATCTTAGACAGCATAATGTATAGTTAACTTCAAGGACTCTGGAATAAGGCAGCTTGATATTAAATGCTGGCTATGCTACAGGCAAGTTACTTAACCTCTCTGTGTCTCATTGTCCTCACTTGTAAAATGACAGTGCCTATCTCATGAGATTGTTATGAAAATTAAAATTTTAAGCAGTTAAAACAGTACCTGTCATACAATAAACAATATATGTTTTGATTAAATAAATAGGAAATTCCTGGGAGTTGAATGGTTGGATCAAAGGGTATATAAAAACATAAGACTTTTGAAATGAATCAGTAAATAACCATCAACCGTATCTTCCCAACCTCTGCCAAGTCTGAACCAACTTTTATTCCCATCAGCTGTATCAGACTTGTAGGGGTGATTTACTAGGGTGGTGTTTACTGCTCTTCACTTACCTGAGGATGTGTTGGCCTGGTGAAGAGGTAGGGGGCGGTGGCTCTTTCAAGTAGTAAGAGAAGGAAGGCAGCATCCAGCTGCTCATGGCAAGAGGCCCTCAAGGGATGCAGAACTTGGCAGAACTCTCTGGCAGAATAGGAGTAAGCAAAACCCCAGGAATTCTTTACAGGGTTGTCAAGAGGGTCTAGCAGGTGTTTGGGCAGTGAGCAGAAGTTAAGTTTCACAGGCAAACACCACTCTCTAGGGCACATATTTCCCATCACTACCTTTGCCATTCTACCACTTACCTTAAGCTCTAAAACCCTGTCTCAAATCTGCAAGTAAACACCTAAATTCTACTGAGTCTGTGTCAGGTATGTTTTCCCAACAGATGGGTTGTTTTGTGAAAGCTGGATGTCCACCTGAAACCATCCTCTCCCCGCCCCCCCTCCATGGAGCCTATAGCTTTGTTTTAGTATTTAGGGAAATACATATCCAACTCAAGTCCCAACTTGTCTATAAAGTCTTCCCTAACAACCACAGGCCAGGTAGATCATTCTTTTCTCTGAGCTCCCACAGCAATTCTAGGCAGTATCTTGGTATTTAGTACTTAATAATATGCTGACTTGTTCTAGAACTATCTCAGGATGCTCACTTCCTTCAACTATAGAGCAACTTCTTTGAAATCAACCTCCTTGTCTTATATTTCTTTTGGGTTCTTCCCTGGCTTGGCTCATAGTAGATCATTAACAATAGTTAATGATTGATTGATCCAAGTGTGAACTGCATAGATAAATTTTCCAACTTCACAAACTAAATTAAAAAATGAATCAAATATTAAAAAATTAAACAATAGAATCAAATATGGTTGCGCTTCTTTATAATCTTGGAATAAATTAAATGAGCCCAGCCTTTCTAAACAGGACACAGCCCAGAAGCCATAAAAGGAAGAAAAGATGGATACATTTGACACATAAAAGAATATTTAAACTTCTCTAAGGCAAAGACTTTTTTAATTTATGGGGAACATGTACAAGTCAAAAAGAAGATGATAAACAACCCTCCCCCACTTCATCCCCCAAATTGTAAGAGGGTGGAAAATGCTCAAAAGACCTTTGTTATTCACTCATCCACAAAGGATTCTTTCACCTCAACTGAGGATCTTAATTTTGCTTCCTCTTCAAATTCTGTCTCTCTAGATATGTATGTCTCCCTTCTTTCTTCCCCTCTCTCTATTTCCCTTTATACTGTGATTTTTAAATATATATTTTTATTGACTTTAGAGACAGAGGAAAGGAGAGGGGAGAGAGAGAGAGAGAGAGAGAGAGAGAGAGAGAGAGAGAGAGAGAGAGACATTGATCACTTGCCTCCTGCATACCCCCTACTAGGGATTGTGCCCGCAACCTGGGCATGTGCCCTGACTGGGAATCAAATTGGCAGCCTTTTGGTGCATGGGATGACACTCAACCAACTGAGCAACACAAACCAGGGCTACTCCGTGATTCTTGAATATGCAAGAAGTGAGGGGCTTTGTGGTGGTGCTAGAGAAAAAGGATAGTTTTCTTCGAACTTGCTGCAGGTGGTGGAACTATTGAACACACAGCTCTCAATGGGAACACCAGCCACTCCACTTATGGCTTGGATATGTCAGAGTAGCAAACACTGCATGGTTGTAGTGGTTAATATCATTGGTGAAAACATGGGTGACTAACATTTCTGAGGGGCCTACTTTACCCTAAAGTCAGTGTCTTAGAGGCCCTATTGAGAAAGATTTTTACTATAACAATAGAGTATGCAATCTTGGAAATTATGCAACATCAGAAATTTCATGCAGCACTTCATTTTAGGGTGATAACTGAAGCATGTACAGGAAGGAGAAAATCATGCATCAATTTTTAAATGTGTGTTTGCTTCCTAGTTCTAATTTTGTTCAGAACAACAGAATCAAACCAGGAATGTATTTTTTTTTCTTATCCCTCAGAGAAAACTCCAGTCTTACTAATGTTGCCAAGTAATTGAAAAAGGGCTACTGTTTACAGAGAAGATGTTCAAGACAAAAGAAGAGATAGAGGTGAATAGATGAGCTCTGTTGGATGGTATTTTTGAAGATATCGTTAATGAAGATGACATGTAAATAAGGAAGCCAATGAAATTGATCTAAGTCCATTTTAGCTTCTTTGGGAACACGTTAAAAAGTATCCTTCTTTATCAAGCGGAAAAGAAAAATTGATAAGGAAAGGGAAGCTTATCTTTTATAAAGTATAAACTATTACAAAGAATAAAGAGGAATTAAAACTATCTGGTTAGAGTACCTGAGAATATTCCCTTAGAAATGCCAAACTCCTGACATGCTGAGTTTTTTTCAGAGCACTAAAAGAGACACAAACACACAAAAGGGAATGCCTTTTTGTTACTATGGGGTTCCTTGAACCTATTCTAGCAAATGAAGTTTTCTCAAAACATTTTTATTTAGGAAATTTGGGAAAAAGATGTGTTATTTTTTCCCCATCATAAATATCAATTATTTTGTGTATGCAAGATTAAAGGTAATATTTATATGGTACATGTTATCCAAGGATGTGGAAGCTTTAGAAATAATAGAATTACAATTTGCTAAAGGAAAAGACACAAGCATGAAAAGTTGTACAGTGAGTCTCAGGTATAACATGGCTCTGCCAATTCCAAGGCAGTTTCTCAGCCACCAGAGTGAACTTCTGGGCCACCAACCCGCCCCTTAAATGATTGTGTCCACACGATTCCACTCGATCTGATTGATGTAAACACCCCATTATTTTTGCTATTTGGAAAATCAACATATTAATAAATATTTTAAAATACGGTTCCTCATCTTTTACTTGGAAGCATTTAAATATATTTCTTTGTGACATTATGTCAATTTGTTGATGACATAAATATCTTGGAAGATATGGACTTTACTGACAGTAATTATTAAAAGAGACAAATCCGAGAAAGGAAAAAAAATGAAATATAAGACAATGTGCATTCATGAAGAAATGAATAAAGTCAATGGTGTTATTTGCTTATAGAAATGTTACTGCGAGGAGCCAAATAAGTCTGTTTTGATTAACTAAGGAAGGTATCACAGTTGGAAGGAGATTTTAGAACCCGGCAAAGAATAAGGGAGATGTAGTTGATCAATCCTTTGGGACTTATTGCCATTAAATGCTTTGTGACTGTTTGACTCTTAAGTATAAATGGGAGACTTTTTTTTTTTTTAACATAAACAACTGTTGCTTGAAACTTAGCGCACACTCTCTCTCTCCGAAGGTACTTTTGATATTAGTGTGAAAATTGGCTCATGAGCAAACTTGTCTTGGTGTTTGTACCCACAATTTAAGCAGCTGCTGTGCTGGGAGAATTCCGCCTTTTAGCATAAAAGGAGATAAACACGTTCTAACTCTGCTGGCCATTCAGAGTAGCCAGCTGGTTCTCACCATCTGAGCTCCCTGTGCCATTGTAGAGGTGGCAATGCTGTCACACTAAGGTATAGGACTGGGCAAATGACAAATCTAAGAGCTAGAGCCAGGTGTGGCTTGGACCTAATGCTGCTTAACAATAAGCAGAGGACAAGAGTTTCCATAGTCCTGCTCAAGAAGCTCAGGTCAAACCTGATACTTCTGCTATTTGGCCTACATACCAAGATCTATGGTTACATCAAAGTCCTTGTTGACAGCATTCACTACTTGTTCTAGGGCAGATGTTTCTTTAGAAAGGATCTAGAGACTCTTACAGAGTTAGGGGCTTCCTGAAATTATATGCAAAATTTTGTGTGTAGATGAGCATATGTGTTTTCCTAGGGTATGGTTCTTTGGATTCTCAAAGGGGTTGTGGGCCCAAAATTAAAATAAGAACTGTTTCTCTAGGGAAAAAAAAGTTCTCTAGGATTTTTCCAATGAGCAAAATTAAATAATTTCTGGCTATATTTCTTTTTCAGAATGATTTAAAACTTTACTACATTTTCCTTTTTATACAATTTTTATTTCATAAAAAATACAGAATAGTATTTTTGTTCATCCAGATGTAATCTTCCTATGTTAAAAAAAAAAAAAAGCGTGTGAATTCACTGGTTATGGATGAAGTGCATATTTAAAAATACTTTTCAAATGGAAATGCTATTCCAGAATTCAACATTCCACTTATATTCTAGCTATTTTAACCAAAATATGTCAAAGTTTATCTTAGAAGGGAACAAAGCTATAGCCCTCTCCCAACCCACCCTTGGGAAATACAAAATAATCAAACTTTTTTTATCACTCAAAAGTACATTAGAACTCTAGTCAATCACTTAAAACATCTTTAAAAAGGAGCTATAAATAATGCATCAATATAAGAAATAAAATATAATTATAAAATGCTCAATTAAACCTAGAGAAGGCAGAAAAGGTTACATGTAGAGACCAATAACTAGTACACAAAAGGGAAACATCTAGTAAAATGGTAGAATTCAATCCACTGATACCAACAAACACTTAAAATGTGAACGATCTGAACATATCAGTTAAAATACAGAGATTGTTGGATTGGATACATGCTCTCTATAACAAACTCACTTTAAATGGAAGATATAACATGAAAATGCTCAAGGAAACCGTGAGTAAATATACTAATTTCAGATAAAGCAGTCTTCAGAATAACCAAGATTATAGGGATAAAGAGGGACATTACACAATGATAAAGAAGTCAATTGTCCAAGAAGTCAAGATAATGCATAGATATGTCTGCATCTAATTGCATGAGGCAAAAACAGACAGAAATAAATAAATAGAGAAACACACAATGATAATTTGAGACGTCAACACCCCTCTCTCAGTAAATGACAAAACAAATAGGTGGAAAATAAATAAGGATGTATAAGACCCCAACAGCACTATCCAGCAACGTGACCTCGTTAACTTTTACAGACCACTGCATCCAACAGTGTGGAATACATAGCCTTCTCATGTGCACATGGAACATTCACCAACAGACCCTATCCTAAGCCATAAAGCAAACCTTAACAAAGCTAAAAGAATAGAAATCACACAAAAATAGGTTCTCAGACCAGAGTGGAATTAAACTAAAAATTTATAATAGAAAGAGATCTGGAAAATTCACAGATGTTTGGAAATTGCACAACATACTTCTAAATAACCCACGGGTCAAAGAGGAAGTCTCAAGGGAAATTGAAAGCACATCTGTGTGAAGCTGGTACTGGGTGTGGTGCAAGGGAAGTTGGCATGGCCCACCCATGAAACACAAGCAGGAGCCAGGCCCTCGGGCCCCTAAGAGAAGGACACACCATGAGATGTGGGAATGACGTTGAAGCAGGGCTGGAGTTGAAGGTGTGGGCTGGGCTCCGGGGTGGGACAACAGTGCATGGAGAACACTCGGGGCCCCTGTGGTACTGTTCTCAGCCCCACTGAATGTTTTGCTTTAATAAATACAATCACTTACCTGGGCCAGATGTGGAAACAAAGTCCAAGCATATGGCCCCATTTGCAGTAGAGCTTTCAATTCTCAGCTCTTCCCTCCAACCCTCAGAATAGCCCACACTGAGCTTGCCCCAATATAATCAAGTTGTAGAAATTAGAACTAGGGTTTCCTTACTCTGTGGCAGGCACTGTATAGTAAGCATTTTACAAACACTGCTTTATTCCATCCTCACAAAATAACCCCTGTTGGAGATATTCTTATCTCCATCTCACAGTGGTGTAAACCAAGGTGCGGAGAGATTAAACAGGCACACAGCTGGCAAGTGGCAAAGCCGGGATTCGACTCCTATTCTTATTGCTTCCCAGTGTAGGTGCTCACTGCCTGGCTGTTAACTTTGTGTGTACTTCTGAGTGTCTGAAAACCCAAAGGTCTGAGAGGATCTGATTGAGAAGTTTTCGTGTTCCTTGGGCAGAAATCTAGATCATTAAGGGTGTGCAAGGAGGGCTGAGGAGGAGTTGAGGCCGCAGTATTCTTTAAACAGAACCATGTAGGCACACATTCTAGGTTTCAACATTCAGAGCCATTCCATCTTCAGTGGGCCTTTTCATTAGACTCTTTCTCGGCGGGTCCCGGGGACAAGAACCCAGAAGCAGAGGAGAAACTCACTTAGGACGTGTGCTCGTCAAGTTGGGCCTTCTGTGATTATCCATAAAATACTGAGATTAAAAGCAAAATGAAACATTTTAAACCCTGTAGTCATTCTTCTCACCAAGCAATAGAAATAGAAATATTGAAGGAAAATAAGAAGGATAGAAAACTATTTATGTAGGTAGGAAAAAAATAAACACAAGGCAGGTTGTTGGTAGCATAATATCTACCCTTTAGGGATGTTTCCAGGCCTCGGTGGCGTTGGCTGTGGCACAGTGAGGGGCGTGTTCGCTTCAAGGAAATTCCTAAATCGCCCTGTATTTGCTCACGGACATGGACGAAATTTCAAAGTCTAACCGATAGTCCTTCATCTGCATGTGGGGAAGTAAAATGTGTGTAGGTGCAGCACGGCGTTTAAGCGCTTCAGCTCTGGTGCTAGGCTGCCTGGGCTCAAAACTGGTTCTGCAGCTTACTGGCTGTGTGGCCTTGGGGGTCTGTTCCTTTATCTCTCTTTGCCTCAATTTCCTCATCTCACAAATGGGGATAATAACAGTGTTTGTTATTACTCAGGGCTGTTGTGAGGACTAAATGAATATATATGTAGCAATCAGTGTTCAATACATTTTTACTTATTATGAGGATAAGTCCAGCATGATCACAGAATTGAAAACATGTATGGACCAGTTCAAGGCCCAAGGGAATGAGGCTCAAACATTTCTCCTGATCAAGTGTACTTTCTGACCTTCATAAGATAATAATCCTTCCCTCTTTCTAAACTTTGGGTAAACTACTGGCTTAGCATTCATTACATTTGAGTCAAGTCTAGCTATTTGTGTAGCTTCACAGGGACTGTCCTTGGTTGGAACTCTCTGAGGGCAGGAACTGGCTTTTGCCCATCTGTCTCCCTGGACCCTCCCCAAACACAAATATCACCCAGGCTGGTGCTTAGCTGGGACTGAATAAATGTCTGTTAGATTGAACTGAACTGAATTGAAATACAAAGACTGGGCCCACCCAGGAGAAAAGAGATTGGGGGCTGGAAGAAAACAGTCTGCTACCATTTGTCATGCAGAAGCAGGACTATTCCTCTCATAGGTACTTGAATGAAAGGTGTTCAACACCACAAGCCAGCACCTTGTTGTGGTTGAAAGGAGGCCAAATAGGGGCAAATAACCTTTGCAAAATATGGCCTGGGCAGCCTGCTACCTTGGAGGAATTCTGGCCCCAAATTTTAGTCCAAATCAAGCTCAGAAATCCCTGAGAAGCCAGTGCAGCTTTCATGGGCAAATTAGTGTGAGCTAAAGGAAACTTTCAACAGACTCTATTGTGAATCCCCAGTCGGAAGTTCATTAAATTCATAGGGGTCCCATCTGAAAAGAGTATGTCTAGTTTTGTCTGTGGAAGCCTGAGCAAAGTCATGGAGACCAGATGCAATTAGTGGTATTGCCAGGAATCCAGAGGGACTGGCTCAAGACTCATGCTCGTCCTGCAGTGTAAACACACATGTGTGCTTGCACATATACTCTCCCAAACCTCAGACACACACTACACACAGAATTATCACTCACATGTGCTCTTAAACACTTACACACACATACATACACACTCACATTCTTTTTTTTGGGGGGGGGTCTTCATTTAATTAATTAATTAATTAACTTATTTATTTATTTATTTATTTTCCTGTTCAACATACTTTCATTCATGTGTGCAAATCCTCTAGCATAGAAATCTTTTTTTTTAGGTTTACATGTATATTGCAAGTCTTTTTTCCATATTAAACATGAGTGTTAGTCTCAACAAGTGGTACAGTTTAGGGGCTCAAATATTGATATTAAGTCAGTTGCTAAATTTCTTCCTAGAGTCAGAACATTTTTTTTCCCATTCAATATTATTCTGTATTAATTTCAGGTGTACAACATGATCTCACTCATTTGTGGAATATAGTGAACAACATAAACGGATGAATAAAAATAGATCCAGAGACAGAGAAACGTCTACCTGACTGTCAAACCTCAGAGGGAAGGTAGGAGAAGGGGGAGGTAAGAGATCAACCAAAGGACTTATATGCATGCATATAAGCATAACCAATGGACACAGACACTGGGAAGGTGAGGGCATGTGCTAGCAGGTGGGAGTGGTGGGGAGAGGTCAATGGGGGGGGAGGGGAAATAATATTGTAATAGCTATGTACGGGCCGGGGGGGGGGGTACTTGAAATATCAGGGGGACTACTCTGTAAAGTATGTGATTGTCTAACACACATACTTTTCGAGTAATTATTTCAGAAGCTGCATTGATGGCTTCTGTTTTGTATATAACATTACCAGTGTTGAGTGGTTTTCAGAGTTAAGTCCCTAAAGTAATGGTGTCACCTTTACAGTGGCCTGTCAAAATCTCCTGTGGAGTGTTGAAAATGAAAATTCCTGGGCCTTTAGAAAAAATTCTGCACTTTTAGAAATTCTGACTCAGCAGGTTTGGGGCAGAGTCTAAAAATCTGCATTTAGAAGACAAATCAATAAGAGGCCACCCATAAGGATCACACATTGAGTGGTGATTTCCTGAAGACTTGTAGGTATTTTTTAAGGCCTGATAGGCCTACCCTATATTTTAGCATTGAATCAGTGAGACTTCAGTGGCTTTCAGAACTTAAACATAGAAGTCTAGTTGTAGCCTGGTGTCCTTACCTGGCATGCCCCAGTGTGCTTCCCTTCCCATGTTTACATCATAAGAAGGAGTGATTTAAGAATGGGTCAGCATACACACTTATACCTGAAGTGAGCAGACAGCCCATTCTCTTGCTCTTTGGCCTACACACCTAGTATCTCATTTTATCTCAGCAGAGCTGGTACTTAAACCCAAATCTTTTGATGATGCCAAACCCAATGTGTTCCATGGAACCACAGCTCTCTTCACTGGGTGACCAGGAGTCTCAGAAGGAAGTCTTTGTATCAGGTGACATTAAAAATACTTTGCAAGCAGGAAAGCAGGTACAGGCTTCCTCAGAACTGGTATAGAAAAGTGCCCCCACCCCCACTCCACTGGCCCCACCCACTGATAATGGTGAAGCACCCTGCAAGATGCTATCACATGGGACTGGGCCCCTAATTAGGGGTGAGAATGAGAAACAAGTAATCACCTGCTTTCAACCAATGTCCAGGAAAATGACAGTAAACAGAAAGTGATGGCTAAAAATTCAAGTTCACTCTTTCCTTGAGAGAGAGAAGGGCTGAATCACAGGCTTGGTTTCCATAGGGATGATGACAACTCTTTTTCCCCAAACAACATCTCAGACTCATGGTTTGACAAGTGTTTCCATATTTAGGAAGAAAAGGAGTCACCGTATTTTAAGTCACGACTGTCTTACACATTTGTGACAAATGCTTGGCAAACCTCAGGCATCCTCTGGTGGTCACGATGATGCTTTACCCCACATCTGTCCCATGGATAGTTAAAAAGTCACCAAAGGAGTTTTGTTTCCTCACCATAAAGAATTGCCCTCCTTCTGGGCTCCGATGCAAACACCTGGGGTGAAATCGCTGGGAGGTCTAACAAGGTGACTCATTAAGTCCCAGCTCACCTCACAGTTTTGCCTGGATCCAGTCCAGGTCAGCTGTCCCTGACCCTCTGTCAGGGCCTGTAAGGGGCCCCACGTGAATAGAGGTTGATTTTCTTTGCAGATTGCAGTTCAGAAAAAGCTCTGGTCCACTACAGGTTTCTTTCTCTCTGTTTTTCTTTTTTCTCCGATCTTCACACTTTCCAGCTGGTGAGAATCTTACCTATTTCATACTGAGTTTCATACTCAATACTTATCCATATAAATATCACAACTCATGATTTTCTATTTTTTTTATTTGAAGTTGAACTTTCATTTTTGACCGCAGTTTCTAGACTTCCTCTTTTTTCTTTTGTACAACCATTTAGAGCACTATTGTCTTCAGTGCTCCATGTGTGACTTCAAATGATTTCTGATGTAAAATTACGACATTCTGATTTAAAATCCCCCACAATACAGCAATGCCTAATAACCAGCCCTAAAGCTATTTAATGTAATTGGAAAATATTTTATTCTGGCTTCATGTCCCTAAAAGCATTCCAACACCACCCATTCAAAGGAGCTAAAATAGAAGCCTAAACTTGGAATTAATTGGAGATTAACACGGAATCTTAATTTTAAAAGTATCAAAGGGGAGAAAACACACACAACAATTTAGCCCCCAATGTACATCAAAGGATAATTCTATCTGGCAAGGTACAATGGCTTAGCGGCAGCCTAATCTCTCACCACACCCTCATGCTTCCATAGCTACCGCACCACAGAAGCCACAACAACCGCTGTCGTGCTGTTCCCTCACGCAAGGAACTCTCTCTCCCCAAGCGCCGTGGCTGGGATGAAATTACTTAGGGCTATTTACAAACTCACAGAAGCTAGTTACGCACCAACAGAAAATCTCCACCAGCTCAGCAAGTGGCCTCTTGGCAAGTCGTTGATGAGCTGCCTTCTGATGGCTGCTATTGAACACTGATTGATCCCTGGCAAAGATGCCACCGCAGGCTCTGCCCCGCTTGCAATCTCTGCCTTGGGAGAGGCCCTAAAGGCACCGAGGCTCTGGGCCAGAGGGATGAGTGAGAGGCGAAGAACAAGGTGGGAGAGAAGGGAGAGTCCAACACCAGCTGCACGCGGGTTCAAAGTGGTGTTAAATGTCAGCACTTTGCAGCCAGGAGATTCCTGTGCACATACATTCTGGTAGACAAGGTCTCCTGTGCATTTTTCTTTTTCTCACTTATTTGAAAAGGTTGCTCTGCAGAGAAAGGGATTATGCGCTGGGAGTGTTTCATTTTCAAATGTTTTTGCACAGAGCTCTTTGCCTTCCACCAACATGTCAATCACCTCTAGTGAGTTTCACCAGAAAAAAAGTTTTTCGTTTAAAATGTGAGTAAACACCACAACATCAAGAAGGATTCAGCATTCCTAATCCGGAAAGAGATGGGTAAAGTAACCATCTTTTATTTAGAGAACAAGTTGTACCAAAACTCCTTCATTTTAACCTTGGGTCAAGCAGCTTATGATCTGAGACTTTGTTTGGTAGGGGTGTGGAATTTAGGACTTTCAAGAGCTATACTTTTATTTAACTGGGATGCAAGTATTTTAAGTGTATCTTACTTTCTGACCACGCTTACTAAAAAATGGTATTTCTTCTTCAAACTCTCCTCCCTCCCCCCTCCTTCTTATCTTTTTCTAATAATTGTAACTAGAACAATATGTTTAAATGATCATCAGTTTAACTCAACTGGATCACCTTTCTCCAGTGCTCTCAGTTTCCACATGCTCAGTCTCAAGTACAGACTGGGCTTCTTCCTGGCACCAAGTGGATATGGTAGAGATCCTTCTTACTTTTATTTTATTTTTTGTGATACTGAATTTCTTTTAAAAAAAAAATCTTTATTATTGAAAGTATTGCATATGTTCCTCCACCCCCCCCCCCCCCACTGGTCCCTTCTAGCCTGCCCCCAGGCCCCACCCCAGGCTTTAAAACACCCATCAGGGGCAACTTTCCCCTTGTAAACCTATTGCTGGGGCATGCAAATGAGGCTAAATCTTCCTTCCTCTCTAGGGACAGCCAGTCCAATGGGATTCCCCTCACTCTGGAAATGGTTTTTAATCTCAAGGAGGAATTTTTAGCTTGAACTGATAAAGAAAAATATGTTGGTTAGTGAGTGTTTTCCTGGGTATAGTGTATCCCTCAAAGCATTTCTCCTCCGAGGGAAATGTTAAGCTCTTGATAAATGAAAAATAAACTCTTGTTCTCTAAGATAAATTATTACAATGAGAACTTTCTCCAGCCTTCAAAACCTAATACTAATCTTGGGCTTTGCACGGTAGAGTTTCCCTAACCTGCTGAGTGCATTCCATGTTTCTCAGACCTTGTTTTGGTAAATGACGAGGGGAGCATCTCCAATGGGCAAGTGATTTCTTATCGCCCTTTGACTGCAGCCACGGAGATCTTTAACTCTTTAAGCAGTGGCATTTAAGTCCTGAGAACACCCAGAAGCTTGCCCCAGGCATTCTCAGTTAGAGAGAGAGAGAGAGAGAGAGAGAGAGAGAGAGAGAGAGAGAGAGAGAGAGAGAGAGGGAGAGGTGGGAGAAAAGGCCAGCTTGGGTATCAACAACGGAGAAATAGAATAAGCCAGGTAGTTCAATTCTGATAAGATTGGAGATCTGCAAATCAGGTAAGCTGACCTGCAAACAAGTGCCCTGGCTTCCACAGAGGCAGCCTCTCCTCTCCCCGGCTTTGTATCTGGGGCATTCATTCTCTGAGTCTACTTAACGGCAAGAAAAGTTAGAGATAGGCTCTTTCCCAGCTTCTCTGAGCAATGGGGTTATTCTTTCCCTCTTACAAACATTTTTAATCACATCTTCTTACCTTTCCTTTGTGCATCACAAAGAGGTTATCTAAAACTGAATTGTACCCGTCTCTAGGCTGTGTCGCAAAAACTGGTAGAATCATCAATTTTAAGAGGATTTTATCACCAACAGTTTATAGCTCTTGATTGAAATGAAAGAATAGACATAAGGAATGCTTGACCTCTGAAATGACACCCCAACCCCTGCCAAAGAAAATCCTACTTTAAAAAAAGGGGGGGAAAGATCATAAGAAAGCACTCTTAAGAACTAAAAAGTCAGAATGCAAAAAGTTATTCCTTTATTAAGACCCTGCAAATTAGTCTTATTTTAAGCCCTTTTTTAATAAAGCCCAGATGTCACAGTAATGATGTCAAAACCCTTCAATTGCACTGGTAAATTGAATAGGTAATGGAAAATGAAAGGGTTTATTCAACTCTTTGTTTTGTTTTGCATTTTGCTGGAAGTGCTGCTTATGGAAAAAAGCGCACAAATAATAAATCAAACAAAAGTGTGCCAATATATATAGTTTTAACTGTAATTAGACAATTTTGAATGTTTTACTTTATTGTTTTTTGTTTTCAAATTAAATGAGATTTTTAAAATATTATATCAACCATAAAAAAGAATGGGAAAAAAAGTTGGGAAAACAATATACCTAGTGGGCAGTCCTTGACCTTCAGTGTTACGATTACAGTTTATTTTTTTTTCTTTGGTTTTTTAGTTTTCAGAATTTTCCAGATATCTACAATTAATGCTATTACTTTTAAATTTCAATATGGTTTTGTTGAAAGGATGAAAAGGTTCTAATCACATGGTTTCATTCTTGGGTGTTACATTTTAAATGAGAAATGTTTGACCTCTTTCCCCTTCGCATCTCTCTGCTCCTCTCTGAGTTGACTTCCTCCACGAGTTGCTCTTTTTCCTCTTCTCATGTCCCGTCTTTCTCCTGCTCTCTCTCCTTCTTCAGCCAGAGTCATCTGCTTAGAACTGAATTTCCTGTATATTCCTGGGAGGCTTCTATGAAAAAGAGGGCAAAGGGAGAACTGGTCATAACTGGACCACCGAAGCTCCTTAGAGGTCCTAGAGTTTCAGAGTGAAGGATTGAGATCAAAGGCCTCACTTTACAGAGGAGGGAGCTAAGCTCGACTTGCTCAAGGTCAATACCACCAGTTTGGGGCAGAGTGGAAATTAGAACCCAGAACTAGTCTCACAGCTTGAGCTGAAAGGGATGGAGGCTGTTGAAAGCATGAACACAGACAGAAACAAGGAACCATGCAGATATCTAATGCATGAAGCAGGTTGGATTTTTCTAGAAACATACTGTTTCTCTACTGTAGGAAACAACATTTTGCTAAAGCAAGGATAAACAGACCAACCATGGCCTCAGTGTCATAGGGAACAGAAGAGCCGTGGCCATCACATGTCAAAGGGTCCACCACTCCAACGGGTTATTGCCATGTAAAACTTTCACCCAGTATTGCCAGATCTTTTGATTTGAAAAGAGAAATGGGAAAAAAAAAAACATTTTTTGTGTAAATTTTCCCAGTTTTAAAAGGTTGATGCAAACATTTAAAAATACTATTTTTAAGCCAGGCAAAAAAATACTAGAAGTTTGCAACCCTTGATGTAGAATGTGAAAACAGGGCAAGGTTGCCTCGGAATCTTAGAGTGAAGGTAAATGGTTTGAGATCCTTGATGAAAGAGGGAAGGTGACTGTCTCCCACTGGTTGACTTCAGAATTTAATAGCATCAGTAGGTATGATCAGCACAAGGCTGTAGGGGGGCACTGGGCATTTTTGACAGCAGCTCTTTCTGTGTTTTTCATTCCTTGCCTGGCTTTTTTCCCCCTTCTTTTGCACTGAAACAAGATTAAAATGGTTGCATCCTTGGCTTGTAACTAAGACACAAACTCTCCCGAACTTCAGCTAGGAAGCTGTGGCAGTGGATTGGGATCTATTTGTGGAAAATTGAATGTAACACACAAGGGCCTCTAGAATGTGTGAGGCTGTACTCTGCTCTTTTTCATCAAGAGCATCCTGTCTCCTCAGCCTCTCACGCTTATTTAGAGAAAAGAAAACCTTCTCATCACCACAGTCTTTCTTTACACATTCTATATACTCAAAACTTGGCAAACAAAGACCATATCATCGCCTTCCCTTTTAAAACAGTTCATAACAAAAGACATTGCTTTTTAAACGAGGGCAAAGAAGTTTCAGTTTGGCAACCTAACCTAGGAATGAATACCCAAATTACAGATACAACACTTCCTTATATGCTTCTATTTTCTCCAAATTTTATGCAATGAGTGTTTGTTATTTTTATAATCCAGAAGAGAAAAGGTTGAGAAAAAAAAATCCAGATGGCACACCAAACTATGTCTGTTTGAAGAGTCCGATCAGCTAAGAGTAGGGTAAGAAGCAACCAATGAAATGGAAAGAACTTCAGCTCAGGAGTCAACAAACTCAAGTTTGAATCCCGGTTTTGCCACTCAACCTTAATCTCTGACACTCAGTCTTTTCTTCTGTTAAATGGGAATAATAATCCCAATATTTCAGGGTAATTGTAAAGATTAATGATAAGTTATGGGAGACATGGTAGGTTCTGACTAAAAGGTAATCATGGTTTATATGGTGATTTGGTTTAAAGTACCACTCAGTGTCACATTAAGTGAATTTTGGAAATTTGAGTTGATATGTGTCCCTGAGAACAAACCACCCAGAAGCAGACAGACAGCTCTAGAGTTTGTCTTTGTTTATCCTGCCAACACATCGCAGCTGGGCACCACTGAACCACATTGGATGGTTTGGTGAGATAAATCTGAGTTGTTTCTTTGTTTTGGGGACTATACCATTTTTAAAGAATCCATTTCATGTACAAAATCAGTTGCAAATTCAGTTGCTTTTACATCTGCAAATAAAAAAAGAATACATCATTTTTGTCTTTTCTGGGGTTCTTTAGAACAAGCACAGTCTGTTTGGATAAACTAGGATCTTGTACTAAGGATTATGACACTTTTTTAAAAAAATATATTTTATTGATTTTTTACAGAGAGGAAGGGAGAGGAATAGAGAGAAACATTGATGAGAGGGAAACATTGATCAGCTATCTCCTGCACATCTCCTACTGGGGATGTGCCCGCAACCAAGGTACATGCCCTTGACCGGAATCGAACCTGGGACCCTTCAGTCCGCAGACCGATGCTCTATTCACTGAGCCAAACTGGTTAGGGCGGATTATGACGCTCTTAATAATGCTTTGCGCATAGTGAATACTCAATAAATACTTGTATAATGTGATTAAAATCCCAGACTCCTTGAAATAGAGCCACAATATGATAGAATCCAGTGGAAAAGTGTATCCAGTGAAGCTCTCCTACCCTCCAGAATTAAGAGAGACCCAAACACCTTCAGGGAAAACTCCATAAACTATTTAAGCCTTTGCTGCTATTGCTCTATAAGATTAATTTACAATTTGCAATGCCAGCTCACAGGGAGAGTTTTTCTTCTTTTTTAAAGAAACACTATTTGGACTGACCAAATATGTAAGTACCCATCTTCCTCCAGCCCACCACCACTGTCCACCCTGGGCTTCACTATCTCAGTAAGCTCCCCCTGAACTTCTTGTCTCATTCAATCTACCACAGTCTTTGTGAAACAGCAATCCTGGCCTGTGACCTACCAGACAACAAGCGCTATTGAACACTCACGGTGCCAAGGATTGTTTAAGCACTTTACATTCATTATCTCATTTAATCCTCCTAACAATCCCAGGAGATAATCTCCATTTTACAGAGGAGCCAAGGGAGGCTCAGAGAGGTTAAATAAATTGTTCGAGTAAATGGTACATTACCTTTTGGACTTCATTCATCCACTTACACACACATACTCCTCTCTGACTGCAGCCACGGTGGCATGCTGACAGGATGCACTAGGTGTGGTGGCACCTCTATCACAGGCTGTCTCCCCTGTCTGCGATACTCTCCCCCACATGGCACCGAGACATGGGGGGGGGGGTTCCTCTCCACTGTGAAGCTTTCCCACATATTCCTCCAACTCCCCACCTAGTCCCAACATTTCATCAGCATGCTTCTGTCACCCATTGCTTTGCCATTGTTAGTTTATCTGTCTTTCTGTGTTATCAAACTTCATTAGGACAGGGATTTAACCATATTGTATTGAGCTCATTTACACAAAGCCTGGGAAGTAATAGACAGTAAATGTTTGCAAAATGGATGAATTCTGAGATCCTTAAGAGTGTCTTACTGATATTTGCATCCCCCAGGAGGCCAGCCTGGACGGGGTGGACTAATTGAGAGGCAAGTGGGGTGTCACATGTCCCGGGGCAGAGAATCAGCAGACAGAGGTGCCAAAGTTGAAGATAGAGGAATCCAGTTGGTATCCAGCTGGACAAAGAGGGGGTTGGATATAGAGCAAGTAGAGATGGGGTGGTGTATTAGTCAGGTTTCTCCAGAGAAACAGAACCAAATATAAAAAGGAGTTTATATGAGAAATCATGGCTCACGATTTTGGTGGGTACCAGTTCCATGATCTGTCATCGGCACGTTGGAGACAGGAGAGCCCACGGTGTGTTCAGTCTGAAAGTTGGCAGGCTTAAGACCCAGCAAGAGCCAAAGTTTCAGTTCAAGTTCAAAGCCAGGGGAAAAAAACCAATGTCCCAACTCAAAGACATTCAAGAGGGAGGAATTCCCTCAAACTAGGGGGAGGGTCAGTCCTTTCGTTATCGTCAGCCTTCAACTGATTGGATGAGACCCATCCACACTGGAGAAGGCAATGGTCTGTAATCAGTCTACCATTTCAAATGTTCATCTCATCCAGAAATTCCCTCACAGACAAACCCGCAATAATGTGTGACCACATGTTTGGACACCTCGTGGTGCAGTCAAGCTGACACATAAAAGTAACCCCCATCTGTGGGAAATCAGATAGGATAGAGCTGACACAGGTATTCCCTTAGGGGCACCAGGTTTCCATTAGAGTCCTTTGTCTTGAAAGTTGGTGTGGTCCCATCTGATGTGGATAGCCTTCAAATGTCCATTCCTGCCGGTTAATGGCCCAAGGAACTACCCTCTCCCACCACTCTCCTCACACCTGCTCCTGCGGCACACTGCTCTCCCCACACTCCCCGCAACACAGGTCTTATCCTGGAGTCGTCCCTCACTTGTCCTGACCTTTGGTCCTAACATCGAAACCGTTACCATGCCCTGTCAGTTCTCCCTGTAAAATGCTCCTCCCATCCCTCACCCCTTCGCTTCTATGGCCACTCTCCTATAGAGTGTTGGCTCTTCAGTTTCTAAATGGGAAAGAATTGGGTGGAGGGTCACAGGCTGGTTGCGAAGGAGGTTTAGGGAACTGGTTTTGAAGCTAACTTCACAGAGCAAAGTGACATTTTCTTCAGATTGTATGTTACAAATTCATAATAGAGCAAAGTTTCATATAAGTACACAGGCATAAATTGGGAAAGTGTCCATTGTATATATCAATTATACATACATATTTTTAAAATTTGTGATAGAGGTTATGATGGGGAGAACCTACTTGGTATGACAACTATCAGAATTATTCCTTACATAGTTGTGTGTGTGTTTTTTTAACTCCAAGCACTTTCTCTTTTGCTGCAGGATAAATCTTCCTAAAGCACAGCTTCAATACTGTTACTGCTCACAGATATTCACTGCTCCTCAGTGCCTACTAAATAAGAAATAATCCGTTGGTAAATGGACTCCATAGCCCTTCAAAATATAGATCCCGTTTTTCTGATATATTTTTTTTTCTGCTTTACATTCCATGAGTCATCATTGCCTCTGTATCAATTGGGAATACCTTTGGCTGCAGGTAACAGAACATTCGATGTGTGCCAGCTTAAACAACGAGAGCGTTATTTTTCTCACGTGGTAAGGAATTAGTGGGTGCGCAGTTTGGGGCCTTTACGAGTACCCAGTGATGGGCCCATGCTCTGTTCATCTTCCTGTTCCGCCATCCCATCATATGGCTTTCAACCTTTTGCTTATTACCGCATGGCCGCAGGATGCACTTCCAGACATCTCACCCAATTCCAAGTAGGAGAAAGAAGAGCCAGCAAAGGGCAAAAGTTGAGGGAAAGTGCATGCTAATTGAGCCTGTCCTGTTTTTATGCAGAAAGTGAATACTTACCTAGAATCCTAACCCCACTTATGACTCAATGATCAGAAGGGTGTCACGTGATGAAAGGTGACTGAGGGAGGCAGGCTTGTGGATGGAGGAAGTTCAGCCAATCAGCACTTCCTGCCACCCACATACCTACTCTAATTAGGTGGCTCACTCACCTTACTCCACATCTGCCTTCACATTATTTCCTCTACCTTGCATTGCCTTTGCCCTGCTCCATCTCAGATATTAAAGGCCTTTTGTTTTGTTTAAGTCTTATTAAAATACCACTTCCTCCAAGAAGTCTTCCTGGTCTCCTGCTAAACCTCTTTGATAAAATTTCTCCTGAGATCAACCACTGTTTGTATTTGTGCTATACCTAGAACCTCACTCCGTACTATGGTTAATTACCCATGCTTCATCACCCCATTTATATTTTGAGGTTCAAGAGGACAGAGAATATGTCCCATTCATCTTTGTGGTTTCAAGGCTACTGAGCACAAAGTATTTAATAAGTGTGGGATGAATCAGGCACAGTCTGCAATATTCTGTTCTGAACAGGAAAGTCTGCAGTCCCCACACTGACTTTAAAGGCTCCTCTGATTCAAGTCAAAGGAGAACATCTGCAGTCCTTCGTGAATGTTGACTGCTGTCCTCTGTCCTCAGCCAAAGCAGGGACATCTGTGGTGGCAACGTGACTGTCTACCAGTGCTTGTTATGTCCCTCTGCCCAAATGTGCAGCTGTTTCCTGGGTGGGAAAGTTAGGGAACAGTAAAAAATCAGACAAAATAACAGCAGTTTCAGCAGGAGACTTGTGAAGGTGTTAGGCTCAAGTTAAGAACCTGGAAGTTGTGCTACAATATAATCAATAATAATATTAATACCAATTAATACTATTTGTTAACCCCCTTGTGCCAGACACTGCACTTTTTATGCATTATCGCACGGACTTCTCACAAGAACATACTCATTTATTAAATAAGGAAACCAAGGCTCAGAAAGATTAAGCAATTTGTCCAGGGACACATAGCTTGTAAGTGGCAAGTTGGGCCAACACTCATTTCTTAGTGTAAGCCTGTGAGGGAAGGATGTGAGTTCTGTTTTACACAGGAAAACACTGCAATACAGAGAAATCAAGTGACGTGCTCAAGGCAGTGTGGTAAGGAGGTCAAGAGAATGGACTCTGGAGTTAGACTTTCTGGGTGTGAATTCCTCTGTGACCTGAGGCAAACTATTGAAAGTTTCTCTGCCTCAGTTTCCTCATCTGTAAAACAGGGGCAACAGTTGCTTCATAGGTTTTTATGAAAACAAAATGTGTAAGTACGCTATCAAGATTGGCCTCACACCTGGCCAGTGTTGCTCAGTAGTTGAGCATGGACCTATGAACCAGGAGGTCAGGGTTCGATTCCCGGTCAGGGCATATACACGGGTTGTGGGCTCAATCCCCAGTGGGGGTGTGCAAGAGGCAGACAATCAATGATTCTCTCTCATCATTGTTGTTTCTATCTCTCCTTCTCCCTTTCTCTCTGAAATCAATAAAAATATATTAAAAAGTAAAAAAAAGAGATTGGCCTAGCACCAGGTCCCACCAAGTATTTGGTGCCACTATATCATAGAGTAGCCAAGACAACACCCCTGGTGTACTAAGCAAAGGGGACTTTGGCATTTAAATGTGCTTCAGTCCTTCTGGAGAAAAGAAATGAATACAGTCATGCACTGGATAATGTCATTTCAGTCAATTATGGACTGCATATATGATGGTGGTCCCATAAGATTATAATGGAGCTAAAAAATTCCTATCACCTAGTGATGTCAGAGTGCAACACATTACTTATGCTGTGTTTATGGTGAAGCTGGTATAAACAAACCTACTGCACTGCCAGTCATATAAAAGTATAGCACATATAATTATGTATAGTATATACTTACCATTGCATTATTTATACTTGCTTATAGTACAGTAACATGCTATACAGGTTTGTAGCCTCAGAGAAATAGGCAGTATCATATAGCCCAGTTGTGTATGGGCTATACCGTCTAGGTTTGTGTAAGTGCACTCTATGATGTTCACACAATGACAAAATTGCCTAATGTTGCATTTCTCAGAATTTATCTCCATCATTAAATGGTGCATGACTGTACTACTTTTCTGGCCGCCAATGGTAGGATTCCTGTTTCTCCCACAAAAGGGACACCTGGGTTTATCAACCCCATGCATTGGGGTGCCAGGGTCCAGCCCCAGCAGGTCCAGGGGTCCCCAAAGGTGTGGACGGAGTCAGCAAAGAAGGAATGACATGGAGGCAGCGTTCAGTTGATCAGCAGCTTAGCCAGGATCTCTAGCCAGGATCTCCAGCCAAGTTCTGGTCTGGATCTCCAGCGAAGTTCTGGTTAGGATCTCCAGCCAGGTTATGTGTCCATGTTCTCTTGCTAGGTTCTCCAGGTTCTCCAGCCAGGTTCTATAGCCATGTTCCCTCGCTAGGTTCTCCAGCCAGGTTCTGTCCAGGTTCTCCAGCCAGGTTCAGTCACCAGGTTCTAGTCAGGTTCTCTTGCCAATTTCTGTAGTCAGGTTCAGTCCAGGATCTTTTGCCATGTTCTCTCGCTAGGTTCTGTCTCTAGGTTCTGAGGCCAGTTTCTGTCCAGGATCTTTTGCCATGTTCTCTCCAGCGAAGTTCTTCTGTCTCTAGAGAATGTTCTGTGTAGGTTCTGTGCCTAGGTTCTGTCTCTCTTGGTTCTGTCTTCTAAGTTCTGTCTCTTTCTGTCTTGTTACATCTGTATTTATACCAGTTGATTCAATCCTATCAATCTCTATTACAAAGGTTAGGGTGTTTCTCATCTCCATTCCAGGGAGTAAAGATTATGTAGCTTAAGCATGATTGTTCGTAGTTAAAGTGATTAATTACCCGCCTGGCACTTAGTTGAGGGGTTTTATTCCCTCCCTAACTTCAGGGAAAAATCCCTACCTGGGGAAACAACCTTTCTCAGAGAGGAGACCTTGGTTAAAACACATAGTGCCAAGAAGGTGAGCAAACATTTTAAGAACAGTATGCCATATATGCCAGGTCCTTTGAAACAGCAAGGATGGACCGGCTCCCGGCATTGGGGAATCACACTATATGAACAGAATGGCTCTGTCTGCATTTCTCTCCACTGCCAACATTAATTGACCCAGAGAATTAGCCGGCTTGAAGGCTTTGGGATTGTTTTGGGGAAGGACATTCATTTGGTGTGCATGTTAAGCTCTTTGGAGTAACCTTTGATATTTCCACAGTATAATGTAATTTTATACTGTTTAAGCTACTTTCCTCATCTTGGTAGCTAGTGTCTATAATGGTCCCACAATGAGCTATGCCTCTTGGTATTCATACTCTTGTGTAGATCCTTCCTCATTGAATCTAGTTGGGCTTTATGTAATCAATATGTGTGATTTCTGAGGCTCAGTCATAGTAAGTCTAGTAACCTCTCCCTTGGGTTCTTTGAAATTTCACTCTGTGGGAAGCCAGCTGCTGTATAAGAAATTCATCTACTAAGAGAGCACCATGCTGTGATAAAGCCCAAGCTATTCGTGCTGAGAGGCTGCATGAAGAAAAAGAGACACCTGATGATCCTCCAGCAATTCCAGCCCCAACACGTAGGGAAGAAGCCATGTTGGACATTCAGTCCAGTTGTGCATTCAGATGTCTGTAGCCCCAGCCACCATCTGACTACAACAGAGTAAGACCCTAAGCAAGAAGTGCCCAGCTGAGTCCAGTCAACCTACAGAACCATAAGAGAAGACAGTGAACTATTTTAAGCCACTCTGTTTTGGGGTTGTTTACTAAGAAGCCCTAGGTAACTGAGACACTCATGATTCCCCAGAACTGCTTGGTGCAGTTACAACACACTCAAATCCAAACCGCAGATGAGGACTGCAAGCTGTTTCCTTTTATTAAACTAGATGTTGTGGTAAATATACAAATCAGGGCCAATTGAAGTCTGTATACAAAACTTTTTCCATTTTTCTTAAACAATAGGATAAATTCCATTCTAATACCACCTAATGTTATGTTACACTAGAGGCCTGGTGCATGAAATTTGTGCATGGGTGGGGTCCCTAGGCCTGGCTGGTGATCAGGGCCATCAGGTTCCCCACCTCCCCACCTCCACCTTCCCTTGCCATCCATGTCCACCACCATCTACCTCTGGTTCCCTGTCCCAGCCCAGGGCCCGGCTCTGATTGGGCTATCAGGACCTGCCGGCCAGGGGAGGAGTCAACTGCCACTGAGGTGGGTTGGCAGCGGACCGATTGGGGCCTGCTGGCCAGGGGAGGAATGGGGGGAGGGACCCAGGAGGTTGGCTGCCAGCCCCAAGGACAAAGCCGGCCCTTGGCCCCCCTGGAAAAGGGGCCACATCCGCTGCAACACCTCCCCGGTTCCCCGTCCCAGCCTGGGGGCCTGCCAGCCGGAGGGAGGGACTGGGAGGTTGGCTGGCAGGCCCCATTGGTGATCAGGGCCTGTGGGCTTGGGGCAGCTCCTGCATTGAGCATTTTCTCCCTGGTGGTCAGTGAACATTATAGTGACCAGTTGTTCCAGTCATTCTGGTAATTCCATCCGAATAATTGCTTAGGCTTTTATATATATAGACTTGTCTGTTTCACTGTCACTTGTCTTCCCTATTTGAGTATAACCTCAAAGATGTAAATGATTTTGCTTGTTTCATTCTCCTTTTATCCCCAATGCTTGCAACAGTACTTGACTTACAGTGGGTCTACAATAAATATTTGATGCACATTATAGATATTTTATAAAATACGTAATAAATATATTCAGCCTGTAGAAAACTCACATTGGCATCAACTAGAAAATATGACATCAAAATCTGTATGGTATATTATGTAAAAAAGCTAGTTTTTAAAAAATCAGTTTACAAATCAGTACTGCAGCATAATTCTATTTTTTTTAGAAAGGCTTTGAATTTATATTTACAAAAAGAGAGTCCAAGAACATTTTCATCAAACTGCTAACAATAGTTTTTTGGGTATGAAAAGTTCACAGGGAATTTTGTTTTTTCTCCGTGCCTTTCACACACTTTCCAAATGTTTAAACAAAATTATATTAGTTTTATAATCAGGAAAAATGTTATTTAATAAAACTAAATCAAGGTATTGATATACCCTTTTTTATGTATATCCCATCTGAGACCACCAAATTAAAATATTTCAATTTCTCCTCAACCAACTGAATATGTTTCACATGTATTTGTTCCAGTCACATCTTTTCTAACTTTCAATAGCATTATAGCCCAGCACTTCTGACCGAGTGAAGAGCAAGAAGTAATTCGTTTGTGGTTCAAGTCAATTGCTAGAGCAGTTTCTACAAGTCGGATCACTGGGGGACCAACTGTGGAGTCGATGAAAATGTGGACACTGATGAAAATGGAGATTCCTTGGCTATAATCTGAGTTTCCCAAATAGAGCAGGAACTACTATGTTCATAAAATGTAGAAGCCAAGTAGCCCATTGTGAAAGTGACCCATTATAGAAATAACATGCTCATGGTAGCAAATTCTTGTTTGCTTCTATCTCTGAGGTCCACATGAAGTCACCTTGAAACTCTCCAGAGGATGGAAGAACAACTGCTTGCCTCTTCCCTGAGAAAAGAGATACTCCCTGTTGGAGAGGAAGCAACCAGAGAAGAAGCAGGGCTCTGCCACTGCCCAGTCCTGAATGTTCTCTTAGCAAAATGATGGCAACACCACCTGTTCTGCCTAGCCTTCTAGGATTTACTGTGATGAACAAGCGCAGCAAGCTTATGTAAACTGCACTGTCCATGGACAAAGGTACTGAAGACCAGACACGCTCATGGTAACGGGTGGTAGGAATTCTAGGTTCCTTGCATAGACAGTAGTACCTCTTAAGGTGACCCTGCTGGGTCTCTAATGCTCCATCATTGGGAACTAAGCTCTATTTAATGGTGAAAATGCTTTCAAAAACATAGGTTAGCCTCAGTGATGACCAGGCACTGAAGTTATATCCCAAAACCTGGCTTTCCTCCTGGATTTCCTATCTGCCCCATGGCTAAAAACAACAGAATCTTCCTTACCTCCTCTTTCTGCATATCCCTCAGCTGGACATTCTTGTCACTGATCCTCAGAAAAGTCCTCAGGCTCTAGTTTCTCTCCTATTCCAGTGTTGTGCCCAGGGGGGCAGGATTTGACCATCGCTCACCATGATTAGTGTACCAGCCTCCTAACTCTACTCCAGACAGAGAACACTTCACCAGATTAGGGAGTGTTCTCTGAAGATAAAGAGCAAGTTTTATTGACCTTTAAATTTCCCAGAGGGCATTTCTCCGAATACATGCTCAATAAATTATTCTTACTCATTCATCCACTTGCTTGACTGAGTGGTAATATTGGGGTTGGAAGAGCACTGGGGCTGAGGAACTGAAGGCCTGGATTATGGCTCTGTATCAGTTATCTATGGCTGCATAGCAAATTATCCTACAACTCAGGGGTTTAAAACAACCACCATAATTGTATTCTTCCTCATATTTTCTGTGGACCAGGAACAAGAACAGGGCATAGTAGGGCTACTTATCTTTATGATGTCTGGAGCCTCAGATGGGTAATGCAACAGTTGTGGGTATTGCAATAGTTGAGGACTGGAATCCTATGGGAGCACATTCATTCACATGCACTGTGGCTGATGCTGGCTGTCAGCAGAGGCCATAACTGGCGGCCAGCCAGAACACCTACACGTAGCCTCTCCACGTAGCCTCTCTTCTTGGGTTACTTTGGGCATCTCCTCAGTGTGACAATGGCAATTAGGTTCTAAAAAGAAGCGATCCAAGACAACCAGTTGGAAGCAGTATTGCCTCCATGGCCTTGTCTTGACTTACACAGCTCAATAAGCTTCAGCCAGTGTGGTAGACAGAATAACTTCCTAAAGTTGTCCGTGTCCTAAACCTCAAACCTGTGACTGTTACCTTACCTGGCCAAGAGGACTTTGAAGTTGTGATTAAGTTAAAGGCCTTGAGATGGGGAGGTTACCTGGGATGACCTGGGTGGGCTCAGTGTGATCACAAGGAGGCAGCAGGGTCAGAGTCAGAGAAGGAGATGTGATGCAGAAGCACAGTACGGAGTGACCAGGGCCCAAGGAATGCGGGCAGCCTCTCGGAATTGGAAACGGCAAGGAAACAGATGGTGCCTAGAACCTCCAGAAGGAACACAGTCCCTAGCAGCACCTTGATTTTAACCATTTTGGAATTCTAATTTCCAGAACTGTAAGATAACATATTTGTGTTGTTTTAAGCCATTAAGTTTTTTTTTATCAGTTGTTACAACAGCAGTAGACAACACATATCCCCAGATTTGAGGGAAGGAAACACAGACCCCCATCTTTCAATGGGAAGAGTGTCAACATCGCATTCAAGAGCATGTGGGATGAAGACATTGTTGCAGCCAGCTTTGAAAAATACAATCTGCCACACTCTACCATTAGGTAGGTGTGTAATTGTAGGTTCATCTCTCTGGGCCTCAGTCTCCTCACCTCTAAAATGAGACGATTGAGTGTGAAGTTCTCAAACCTTCTGGACCTAAAAGTTCCTGGTCCTATGATTGAAAGAGAGATATAGCATTTCCCTGAGAAGTCATAATAAATCATGGCTGATTTCCTAAGTCCTTTCTTAATACTCACTACCATTTATATACTACTCTGAAAGGAATGGAAATGGAATGCCTGGAGCCGAAGACCTCAGTAAAGTATGTGTGGTAAATTCCCTAGAAGATAATATTTGAGGCAGGGCCTTTGTTTTGTATTAAATTTCAAAATATTTAAAGAAGGAAGAAAGGAATAAGGAAAGAGCAAAAAAGGAAGGGAAGAAGGAGGGATGGAAAGAGGAAGGAAGGAAGATAAGGAAGAAAGAAAGGAAAAGGGAGGAAAGAAAGAAGAAAAAAGTATTAATTCTTTGGCCATTTCCTGTTCACTGTTGTAATTACAGCACCTAACGTACAATCTAGCATGTAGGTAACCCTCAAAGAATGTTGAGTGAGAACACAAAGAAAAGGCAACCCAAGGTCTACTAGTCATACGCCTGACAACTGCTTAGGGTGGCCTCACCCTTGGCAGGTTACCGGCTAAGAACCTTTTCACCATTTTACTCTGGAACTTATTTCAATAGTCTTCTAATTAATGACCTTGATTCTATCCGTGCCCTAAACACAGCAGCCAGAGGAATCTGATAAAACATAAGGTGGGTCATGCCACTCCTCAGCTGAAAACTCACAGGAAGTAGGTTGAGGCCAAGGAGGTACCTAGGGCACACAATTAATGGAGGCGCTCACTTCCGGGGACCCATCCTGTATTTGCGTGACCCTAAGCGTGAGTGACTCAAATCATGAGCTCTAGGTGTCTTCCTGATCTCACCCCAGTACAGATGCTGGCTCTTACAATGGTGCACAAGATCATATACCATCTAACCTTTCACCTGCCCTACCTCCCTGACCTCACCTCCAAATATTCTCCCAGCTCAGCTCACTCCACTCAAGCACACTTGCCTCCTTGCTGTTTCTGAACACACCTGTCCCTCTTGCACCTCAGAAGAAACCTTGCTCTTCTTTTTGACAAAACACCATTTCTCTAGATACCCACATAGCTGGCTCCCTCCATCTTTCAGATCTCTGCTCAAATGTCACCTTTTCTGTGAAGCATTCTGTGACTATCTTACTAAAATTTAGCCCCCTTGCCATCTCTCTTTCCCACATTATTTTTTAAAAAAATATATTTTATTGATTTCTTACACAGAGGAAGGGAGATGGATAGAGACTTAGAAACACCGATGAGAGAGAAACATCAATCAGCTGCCTCCTGCATACCCCTTACGGGGGTTGCGCCCAAAACCAAGGTACATGCTCTTGACTAGAATCAAACCTGGGACCCTTCAGTCCGCAGGCCGACACTCTATCCACTGAGCAAAACCAGTCAGGGCTCCCACATTATTTTTTGTTGTTATTAATCCTTACCTAAGGATATTTTTTCCATTGTTTTTAGAGAGAGTGGAAGGGAGGGTGAGAGGGAGGGAGGTAAAGAGAGAGGGAGGTAAAGAGAGAGGGAAATATTGATATGTGAAAGACACATCAATTGGTTGCCTCCTGCATGCTCCCCAACTGGGGCTGGGAATTGAACCTGCAACCCAGGTACATGCCCTTGACTGGGAATCAAACCTGAGACCCTTTGGTGTGCAGGCCAATGCTCCAACCATAGAGCAACACTGGCCAGGGTTTTCCTACTCTATTTTTATTCTTGGTACCTATTGCCATTCTACAGGTTGTTTGTATTTATTTTGTTTGTGTCTGCCTTTCCTAGACTATAAGACCTAGGTGGACAATGATTTCTATCAGTTTTTCACTGCTATGTTCCAGCATCTAAACAGTGCCTCACATATAAAAATTTATTAAATGAATAAAGATCTTAAGAGATGATTTGTTACATAAAGTCATGAAGAATAGAGAACTTTAGAATTAGCAGGGGCCATACTAAAGAAATCAGCAAACTATGGCCCATAACCTATTTCTGTGTGGGCTGAGAATGGTCTGATGAATTGAATTGTGTCCCCCATGAAATCCATGTGTTGAAGTCCTAATCCCTGGCATCTAAGAACATGACCTCAATTTTAAATAGAGTCATTGCAGATGTAATTAGTTCAGATGAGCAGGGTGGGTCCCTAACCCAGTATGACTGGTGTCCTTACAAAAGGAGAAGTTTGAACACAGACACACAGGGTGAATGCCATATGAGCATGAAGGCAAGATCAGGGTGAAGTTTCTACAGGCCAAGGAATGTTAAAGTTTGCAGCAAACCACCATAAGTTAGGAGAGAGGCATAAAACAGTTTCTTCCTCACAGCTTCAGAAGGAGCCAACCCTGCCAATAGAAACCTTGATCTCTAACTTCTGGCCCCTTGGACAGCAAGACAATAAATGTCTGTTGTTTAAGCCACACAGTTTGTGGTACTTTTTTACAGAAGCCCTAGCAAACTAATACAAATGGTTTACACACCTGCAAACAACTGGAGGAGGAGGAGGAGGAGGAGGAGGAGGAGGAGGAGGAGGAGAAGGAGGAGGAGGAGGAGGAGAGAGGGTGAAGGAAGAAGGAGGTGTGGGGAAAATAGAAGGAGGAAGGTGAGGAAGAGGAGCAATATTGGCCCACAAAGCCTAAAATATTTACTATCTGGTATTTTCCATAAAAAGCTTATTGGCATCTGAAGTTTAAAGATCATATAGCCTATTTAATTCATGAAGATATGGCAGCCTCCAGACATAAAATATCCAAGATCATACATATAGTATGAACTGGTTTGAGATATATCTAAAACCAAGCTATCTAACTTTATTTTTAAAAAACTGACATCACACCGACTCCTGAACTTCTAAAAGTCATTTCATCATTCTCCCCTCGTTTAAGTTAAAGCACCAAAATGTTACTAAGAAGACGTTTTCATCAATTACCACAGTCCAGTAATCTGAGTTCTGTAGAGAAACATACCATAATTCATTTCTTTTTTAGCAAAGTGCCTACTATGATCCATAATGTTTTTGCTTTTGGGCATAATTTTCTGTGATACTGGTTCTCAAGCCATAATTAAAACATAATTAAAGATCAAGAACAGATGTCTGCCTGCTCTCTGGAGCTTTCACAAACCATGTAGTGTAGAGTTTGGTATTATGGATTTTATGCTAAAGAGAAACAAAATAGGAGAACTGTCTGTGGAACAAACCCACAAACCAATGCTAAAGGCATAAGAAAGAAAGTATTTAAAAGAAAGTGGACCAGTGCAGTGGTAGTACTTTAATGTACCCGTATCTTAGGGAACAGCAAAATGAATCTGTTTTGTCTTCATCAGTGCTATAATTAGATGATACAAACAAACAAACAACCACAACAACAAAAGGAAATAAAAGCTACATTTTTGCTAATTCACTTTGGGTGAGATATTTAACCCTTTTGGAGGAGGGTTTCAGTTTTGCCAGCTGTTATCTGCTGAAGACAGTAGTTCTTAGTATAAGGGTTATTGGAAGGGGTTGCAGCGTGAAGCACAGATGTGTTCTTTCCTTTCTAAGGCTGCCTAATTAGTTGAAGCATAGATGGCACTAATAAGAAACTATGTGTATAAACTTCCATTAAGATGCCAATGAACCTGAACTATGGAAGGAATGAAAAGGAAGTGAATGGGTTAAAGACAGTTTTCCCCACAAAGAGTATATGAGAAGACAGATCACCCCAAGTGTAGCTGCTCAATTTCAACCTCTTGTACTTTTGCACAGAATGCACAAATACCATAGGGATTAAATTTACCTAAATCTGAACAAAATTTGTTCTTTCTCTAATTTCCCCTCTCTAAAGTAGAGACCTCATCTGGAGTTGAAATCTGGTGTTTGTTAGCTGGGTGGCCTTGGGCAATTTACTTAACCTCTCTATGCCTCTCTTTCTTCAGATGTTTAAAGGAAAGTGGAGGGGGAGGGGGAGTTGGGATAACTATGGTATATAAGCCATAAATCGTTTCAGGGATTAAATGAGATAATGAAACATGAAGATGCCTAACAAAATGGTTAGGAATCCAAAGAATGTTCTTTTTCCTTCTAAGTTGGAGAAAATATGCAAATATTCACATAATTATAATTACTTACATAATTGCTCATCTAATTATAACAAGCATGAGAAACCCCATCAGCATTTATTTTCATAAGTGCCACCAGCCATGCGTTTTGTGATCTGTAAATTAATTTCACATACACTCTGGGACTTGATCTACAAATTAAGAATCTCCAGAGGCTTGGGTGGGTAGGTAGTGGTAAGCAAGGATCTGGGCTCTCAGTCACTCTTTTGCTTTTCTGGCCTCTACCAGAAGCCTTTCCCCTGTGTGCACTGGCCCTGCCGTCTCAGTGAAGACTTAAGAACATTCCGCTCTTGGGTGTGCAAGCTCTGTGCCACCAAATCAAGGTTTGCTTGTGTGCAACTTGGAGGCATTATCCCAACAAGAAAGATTTAAACACATGTATTATAGTCTAAAGCAGTGGTTCTCAACCTTCCTAATGCCTCCACCCTATAATACAGTTCCTCATGTTGTGGTGACCCCTAATTTCATTGTTACAAATTGAAAATAACTAAAGCGTAGTGATTAATCACAAAAACAATATGTAGTTATATATGTGTTTTCCAATGGTCTTAGGAGACCCCTGTGAAAGGGTCCTTTGATGCCCAAAGGGGTCGCGACCCACAGGCTGAGAACCACTGGTCTAAAGGTTTTTTCCAACCTCAAGGTTTTCCAACCTCTTCTGGGTCCCAAATCCCTTTGAGAATTTGATAAAATGATGCCCCACCTCCATGCGCTTTTACATTTATCCCCCAAATTGTATGCATACATACTGTGGTTTTCACAGATCCCCTGAAATCCATGTAGAGATCTTTAATGAGGTCACATAGCAAGTTTAAGAATCTCTAATTTAAAAAGATTAGCATTTAATTGAAATACAACAAAGAAAGGCAGCACTCACTTTAAATTCCCCTTTTGACCTTTAGTTTTTAGTCCTTCGGTTTCTAGCCCCATTTTTCCCCCCTGAATTCTCCCTACAGGTGGGGGAAGTAAACCCACATTATCCAAACTACTGGGCTCTGGCTAAAGAACTAGTCAGAGGCAGGAGTGGCACAGAAAGGCATATTTATCCATCACCTGGAGTTGAAACCCTAAAGTGTAGGAAGTGGAAAAGGAACAAACATTTTCAGAATGAAAACAGAATTCTGGGACAAAGACTTCAAAGTCCAACCTGCTGTCTCTTTGTGCCAAATAAAGGAGTCTCCTTGGCAGGTTTCATCTGTGACTTGCCTGAGGGAAGGTTGTTTGCAATGATCTGCTGCTCCTCTATCTGAAGCCCGCCCTCCCCCCCCCACCACCACATCTCAGAGGACTGCTGGCCTTCTCCAAGCCAGGTCCCCCTCTTCCTAGCCTGAAAACCTCCCCTCCCTACTGTTGCATAAACCTGCAGGTACCACTGCTGGGCTTGGCAAGTAGAACAGCAGATCCCAAGAGCTCACGGGGGGGGGGGGGGGGGGGGGGGGGGGGGGGGGGGACACTGTTTTCCTCACTTGATAGGGAAAACCTGGCAGAAGACGAAGGGGTGGTGGAGGGGGTGATTAGCTGGGGAAGGAAGCTTAACAAATACTGTCCAGATTTAAATTTATTTTCTGTGAGTATAATCGGGACTTCTGTACTCTGTGTTTTATCACATCCAAAGGTATATGTGTGGGCGGGGGGGGGGGGGGGGGAGGAGGGGGATAACTGCAAGGGCCAGGAGCAGATTGTCCCAGGAGCCACTTTAAGACCCCCCTGCCCTGTTCTCTCCCTTCCCTTCCCTGCCCCCTTCTCTCCCTTCCCTCCCTTCTCTCCCTTCTCTCCCTTCTTTCCCTTCTCACCCTTCTCACCCTTTCCCCTTCCCCCCTTCTCTCCCTTCTCACCCTTCTCTCCCTTCCCTTCCTTTCCCTTCCCCTCCCCCTTCTCTCCCTTCCCCTTCCCCTTCCCTGTCCTTTTCCTCTTCCTCTTCCTCTTCCTCTTCCTCCTCCAGGAAGGGCCCAGAGCATCCACATCCAGGTAGACGGAGAAAGAGGGGAGAACCTCTGGGCATCCGAGGAGCCTCTGTAAATTCTGTGCGCGGCTCGCCCCGTTGCCCAGGCGCCTGCTGTTTGTTCAGTGTGGGTCAGATTAGCCACCTGGGGCACAAATCCTGCAAAACGAGTCTGAGAGTGGGGCGAGCTCTTGCAGGTAGGAAGGTGCAGCGCCCGGCTAAAAATAGCGAGGGCCCGCGGCCAGCCGCTGCCGAGGCGGCGCACACTGCGCGGCTGCGGGAAGCGCGCGGGCCGCGGTGCCGGCGGGCAGGGGGACCCACGCCCACCCTGCGCCCACTCGGGGCCACTTCATGGAGCGTCGCCGCGGGGGCGCGCGAGGATGGCCCCAGGAGAGGGCGCGGCAGCTTCCCGAGCCTCCTCGGATGGCCCTGGGGCATCAGGGACGCGCGCGGTGAAGCCCAACCCTGCGTGGGACCAGAGAGGGCGCGGGGGTAGCGAGCTGGCCGGAGCATCCCGCCAGCCCGCCCGCGGGGAGTGGGGAGGCACTGGGCCTGGCGAGGCTCTGGTCCCCGGCCTGCTACGCATCTGCAGTGGCGAAGGGACAGCGTGGCGCGGGATTTCTGGATGGCCGCACCTCCTTCTCCATCTGCCTGCAGGAGGTGAGAGCACCGCGCGTCTTGCTGCTCCGCCAACGTGGGTCCGCGGCTTCCCGCAACCCCTCACCCGCCTCACACTTTTCTTTCCTCCCAGCTCAGCCCCTCGACACCTTTCTTCGGTTTCTCTGACTCCTTTTGAGTTTGAATTGGCGGGATCTGAGTCTGGGCCTGGGGCCGCAAGGCCTCAAAAGGGGCCAAACCGCACTGAAGACCTGTCCCTTTGCGCGGACTCGGCTTTGGTGAGGCGTCAAGAGAGGCGCCCTTTTGGAGACCTGTTTTCTCTATTACCATCCGGGACGCAGCCCCTCCTCCCAGCCCAGGGCTCCCCGAATCTGAGGAAGAAGCTTATTTCTTTGAAGCTGTTACCTCTCTGTTGGGCTTAGAGCATTTCCGTCTTAAAAAAAATGCGTGTCTGAGGTGCCTGCCTTTCCCCCAGGGTCTGACTCTTTGCAGCGCCCAGTCTGAGCCTCTCAGCCAAAGCCAAGGAGGGGGAATGCTGAGTACAAAGCTCAGATACCTCTAGGCGCTTCTTTTCTGGCCCAGCGTCCCTGCCCTCCCCTGGCTTGAGAGAAATGCTGAGCACCTGGGGCACCCTGGCCTCTACCGTGGGTTGCTCTGGTCCCCAGTGGCCAGGCCTTGGTTGGTGCAACTGCTTTTCTTTGGGAGGCCCCGGAGTGGCTTCCCTGAAGCCATGGGCCTGTTTCCTCGGTGTGGTGGCCACCGTCAGACTACAGATCTCCTAATTTTACCCTGTGCACCCCCTTGGTTACCTGGGGTGACTATAAACATTGTCTCTTCCTAGTGGGCTTAAGGGATGGTCAAAGAATATAACTTTAGCCCTAACCAGTTTGGCTCAGTGGATAGAGCATTGACCTGCAGACTGAAGGGTCCCAGGTTCAATTCCGGTCAAGGGCATGTACCTTGGTTGTGGGTGCAGGAGGCAGCTGATCGATGTTTCTCTCTCATTGATGTTTCTAACTCTCTATCCCTCTTCCTTCTTCTCTGTAAAAAATCAATAAAATGTATTTTTTAAAAAGAATATAACCTTAAAAATAATTTCAAAAGCATATTAGCAACTTTTATTGAATATAACATGAAAAGTACAAAAATCTCATGTATACAATTTGATGAATTTTCACAAAATGGACATTGCAAGCATTTTGGGTGTTAATTACATCTATACATAATCCCTGAGGGCATTACAAATAATATACATGTATTCTTGAAGATAACTCTGCCTCTCACCCCACTCAAGGACATGAAATATTTAGACTCTTTGTAAAAACATCCAAGTTTTATTTATACAATTAAAATTTCTTGTGTCACATACCCCTTTCACACAAAGGTTTCCTTGCAAAAGACTAGAAAGCTGTGAGCATGAATTGAGGGGAGAATGTTGGATTGTGTTGTCCAGTTGACATTTGGCTGGGAAACCACAACTCATTTGGTACAGCCAGATGTCCATGCAGGAGTCTCACCCCCATGGTGGCAGTGCAGTTTTATCCAGGTCACACTGTTCAGGCACAACAGGGAGAGAAAGAGAACGTGAAGGATGTGTGCGCTGAGAACGAAGACATTCCACTCTGAATCTTCTCCATCCATTCTATAAGAACCTCTTTCAAAATGACATGCCTTCTGTAGAATCAGGTGGGTGCCACTGACCATTTTTAGGAGAAGAAGGCTAGACAGAAAGAAGCCAAATCTCCTTCATTGTGTGCCAATCTCATCCTCTTTGGGGTAACCCCTCCTTGGAAAGGGAGGAATTTCAATAGCCATGCCCTGTCTGCTATCCACATGTTAAGCATGTTAAAATATAAAAGCAGTCTTCTCATCTGTCTGATCTCTCTGGAGTTTTGATTAGAGTTGTCCGTCCATTTTTTGATGGTCTGTTTTAAAGGATTAAAAAAAAAAAAAGAACCATATTCCAGAGAGTAGTGAGACAATAATTTAAGGCATGGGGAACTGAAGTAGTATTGTATTTTATTCTTTTCAATGAGAATCCAGTATTAGTTAGCTTTGAGTGAGGTATATCAAGGGTTGGCAACAGTCTCAAATGTTTGAAGGAGAACTTTGCAATCAGGTATAAGTTTCTTCTTCAGACCAGACAAAGGGGAATGAGTTTACATTTCAGCAAGAAGTATAGAGAAAAACTGTTTCAGGTCAGGAGTGCTAAGCATCAGAGAAATCAGAGATGAAAAATACTTTGGATATAACACCTAGTCCATAATTTCCTTGTTCTCAGTCGTTATGACTGTCACTTTGTCAGTTATTAGTTATCTTGGCAGAGATATGTTCCTGGATCAGATCTATGTAGACAAATCCCGCTGAGTGGTAACTCAGTGAATACTGATTCACGTAAACAGCCTTCATTCAATCAACACCGAGATATGTGCAGCACTAATGACTACAAGATAACTGTGAGATATAACCCCTTCCTTTAAAAAGTTTATCACTAACTGTAAATAAAATTCAATATCAGAGTAGCTCTTCACCTACTTTGCTCATGTAATCATTTTCTTTGCAAAGAAGAACTAATATTTACTGAGCACTTATGTGCCTGCCATTTTATTACACTAATTCATTTAATGCTTCTGAGACCATTATGAAATAGAAATTTTTATTCTCTGGTTATAAGTGGGGAAACCAGTTACTCCGAGTTTAAGCTATTTGACCACGATTTTAACTAGTAGATAGATTGATTCTCAGTCTTGGGGCCTGAGAAAGACCTGTGAGGAACCTGGTCAATCCTCACAATTTACAGTAAGGAAACTGATACCCAGGAGAGGTAAGCAGCTTCGTTGTCTAGATATGAGAAGGCCCCATAAAGTCTTGCCCTACGGTGGGCTTTGTAATTAGATCCAAAGGAGGTACGTTTCTGGGTCTTGATTGTGTTCTTCTAAGAACTGGGTAGATACCTAAAATTCTCTGTAATAGCAGGCTGTAACGATGGGGCGGCAGCTGGTGCCTTGGCCGTGGGAAAAGCCTCCAGGACAAGCCTTGTTTAGTCAGAAGCTGTGGCCATGGGGATCCAGCCCTCTGAAATCCCAGCTCTTGACCTGTGGAGGCAGAGAGACAAACTGACCTGGTCTGAATTTTTGATCTATTATCTATTAGCTCTGTGACATTGAACAACGCATATGACCTCCCTAAATTTCAGATTCCCATCTTTGGAACAGTGACTTTAGGAGGGGTGTTGTGATGGCTAGACAGCAAATATGTAACTAATGGTAAATATTAGTAAGAGAAAAATGAATGGTCCTGGGCAGTTTCCAAGATACCTTATAATTCCAATTCCAGTTTATCTATCTTACTGCTTCTCAAAAGTCAGCAATGGTGCTAGGAGTTCCTTCAAAGTACCCTTACATCACTTCAACAGTCACTTAATTGGCAAAGGTTTAAAGATCTGATATTGCTCTTAATCGCAGACCTTAGAAGCAAGGGCTACTACCTCTACAGGATTAGAAATCTTGTCATTTGTAGAGACCTATTTCATGTGTTCTGGGCATAGTAATTCTGCAATTACCATAACAGTTTGCAAAGCACAAGTCAAGCATATTCCTTGCTTGTTTGGTAATGTCTAGGTATCAGCTTTTTAATGATATCTATCAGGCCTGGAAATATGAGTGAAATAACATTTAAAACCCTTTTCGGTCCAACCTCGAGGCTGACTCGACAGACCAGGTGCTAGGAGCAGGTCCAACGTCGAGCAATAAGAACATTAAAAAGTCCAACATTCAATCCCGTCAATTAATTTGGACCAGACTGTTTGAATTCCAAAAATAACATTGGACCGCAAAGGGTTAAAATCGTAGTGCTCGAGCTTTAGTCTGCTCAGAATCACCAGGAAACTGTGAAATACATACATTTCTGGGGCCAGATCTCAGTCAGGCAGGGCCAGGAAATCTGTATTTTATCAGAACATCCAACCTTGTTCTGAAGCGTATGGCCCTCAGAACAGACCTGGAGAAAGGCTGTCCCGCAGGCTTGCTGCCAGCTACTTTCTCTAAATGCTCCCCAGGAAAACAACAACAAATGAATGCCTGTCACTCTGAGTAGCAGCAGAAGAGATAGTTGCTCTTAAAAATATGGTGAATTTCTCTTCCTAATCTATATGCTTTAAGGGTACAGTTTCATTTGGCTCATCTATGTTATGATCTATAAACATACCACAACTCACAGGAAAGCTTGAGCTGGGAAAAGACTGGATAGTTGCCCTCACCAACTCTGACTGGTTCAAGCTCTCTAACCAACAAATAATTTGTTCTTTGGCATGAGAGAAAGGAAAAGATGAGCGAGTAAAAGGAGTTGATACTAGATGGTATGCACCCATCTCAAATATGGGCTAGACAAAAGCTATCCCAAGAGATCTGGACCTGAGTTCTCCCACCAGGCATGTAAAGTTTCATATCAGGGTCTAAATAAGGTATGTCAGGTGGCTTCATTAGAAATTCCTGGATTCCTCGCTGGCTATTTTATTGTCTGGGTTTCAATAAAATGAGAAAATAGCTGTCATCCAAACACATTTGGGCTTAAAAAAAATAAACTATTATCTGTTGTCTTAAAATAAAATAAAGCCCTGCTTTTTTAATCACAGCATATCCCTACTGTTTTTGAGTGTAAATATTAAGGAACATGTTTTTTGTTAATGATTAAAACAATAGTGATTGGTTAGGGGGCTCAGTGAACATTGAATCTGTCTTTACTCCAGTCAGTGTGCTTGAAGCAACACACTGCCTAATGCCCCAGGATGGACAGTAGGTAACTATTTAATGGGGTTTTAATTTTGGGTTGCTATTAATAATAATTAATGTAATTTTGATTATGTTGGAAGCTGGAGGGATACTGTCAGTCATCCTTTCAGGGTGGTGGTATTGCCCTGCCCTGTTTAATCAGAGGTTCTCAGAGGAGGTAGGCTCAAAGTGATTTAAAATGAAAGAAGGTAGATGTTTAATAAAATTTCAATTAAGAAATTAAATCATACTCAAATTGAAAGGGGGACATGGAAATTATCTAGCCTAATCCTTTCATTCTGCAAATGAGAAAAATGAGGCCCTTAGGAATTAAAGGACTTGCCCAGAACTATACAGCTTGTTTCTGTTGTTTGATGCATTATTGGGCTAAATGACCTCACAGGCCTAACTTGGAAAAGAGGGCAGGATGCGGTGGCCCTGCTCTCACAGTTGTTTATCTGATCTCATGTACTTCCTACCCGTCGTAATTCCTGTTTTCTAAATATCGAAGGTGTGTGACTGTAACGTTTGTCAGAAAAGCTACTCTGGGCCAATATCTGTTTAAGTAAAGACCTAAATGCTGTGCGTGACAGTGAAGTGCAATGTCTATGCCAGGAAAAGAAAACCAGGACAGGAAATGCTCAGTCCTCCAGCCTGGTTACCTGCAGCTCAGGGCTGTGACCCTCAGCCCCACCCTGTGGCATTAGCTCAGGACTCCAGAGCAGAGGTTGTGATTTACTTTAGGGCTCTAGGCAAGTCCCTTTAACCTGGCTGTCCTTCCCCTTCCGTGTTTGTAAAACAGGGAGATGATGCTGATCGCTCCCACACTGCTCCATCAGAGGCACTGTGTGAAATTAGCTCCTGTTTGTTTGGGAAGGGTTTTTAAAGCCACACATTCCACCTCCCTGCTAATATGATTACTAGCACTTTCTTGTAGGAAAGGGCCAACTCCTCATCCCCCTTCTTCCTTTAAAAAACAAACCAAAGGGTATCTTTTGTCTCCCTGTGGCCAAAAAGGTTGTTGCTTCTGTAGTGGTTACCCCCTCGGAAGGTCAGTTTACTGAGGTGAAGGGTTCCTAGGTGCACCACAAACAACCAAACAAAACAATAATAACAACAGAAATAACTGCTGTGGCGGTTCTTAGAGGGCTTCTGAGTTACAAACAGACCTTTCTAACTATAAAGGAACGTGGCCCCCAGTCAGTCTCCAAGCCATCTCTGTCCTTCACAGGGTTAGGCCTGGTGGACTGTTTATTGGGGCTGTCTTCCTGAGGGTCATCCCCACGGCTTTCCACAAGAAGCATTTAAAAAAAATGTTTTGGAAGGAAAGTCACCTTTTCAATAGCCAAAGAAGTACCTCTCTCGGGCACACAACTCTGTGCACAGCCTGTTTCTCAACCTTTGGAAATCCTTTAACAGTTTATGGAAGGCCACCCTTTAAACCAATCCAACAGCTCCTTTCTCCATAACCTGATTTTAGAGGTGTTTCATTATCTCTAATTACTCGGGGTAAACGGTGATTACTCAATGTTTTAATCATCAGTTTGGGCAGCAGTTACTCTAAACTCAGGGAAGCCCAGACTCCCATGGGTATTTTTGGAAGGTACTGCGACTAGTCGGTGCATGCTTTCTAGTACCTACGCACGTGGTCCCCAGGTGAGTCCCGGCCGCTTCCCAGAGCTGGAGGCAGCTGAGTCCCAGCCCTGGCGGTAGCTGCGGGCTCCAGCGCTGCCCGGGCTTCCGGGACCCGGGCCTGCGAGGCGAGGCCGGGCCGCTGGAGGGGAGGATGTGGGCGGGGCTCCCATCCCAGAAAGGGAGGCCAGCGAGGGAGGAGGGAAGAAGGGAGGGGCTGCGGGGAAGAGGAGGAAGGAAAGAAAGAAAGACTGAGGGAAAGAGGAGGAAGGAGAAGATGCGAGAGGGCAGAGCAGGAGGGAGGGAGGGAAGGAGTGCGGAACCCGGCCCGGAAGCTAGGTGAGTGGCATCCCAGCCCAGGAACGGGAGCCTTAGACGCCGCTGCTGCTCCGCGCACTGTATTTCGCTTCTCTCCCTCATGGGATTCCCGTCGAGCCTGCAGCACCCCAGTCCTCGGCCCTCGCCTAAGTTCACTGCAGCCGTTCAGAGGTCCCCAGAAGCTGCTGCTGGCGAGCCCGCTACTGCAGGGATCTATGGTGAGCAAGGCTGCCTGGCGAGGGGCGCCGGATAGAGGGGGCCGAGGCGCATCCTTGGGGTGGGGGGTGCGGAGGAGGAAAGCTCGGGACCCTGGCTGTAGTCGCTGCAAAAGGTTCCCCCCCCACCACCACCACCAAAGGTTGTGCTATAAGTAGGGATGCTGGCACTGAAAGACACTACTCCTCTGCCCTGGCCACTGTCTCTGTTCGGCGGCCCCGGGCTATTTTCACCTGAGTAGGTTTGGGGAGGGAGAGAAGCCTTTAGCCGGGGGTCATTGGGGGGAGGAGGGGGCTGCGAGGTCTGGAGGGGATAGCGAACATCAGTCTACCCGCAACGGGAAGGGCCAGGAGAGAAAGGAGTGTCGGCTCTGAAGTCAGGAGAGAGCGAGGGGACGGCCAGGTGCAGGGAGAATACCTAACTGGGGTGGTTCTGCGTGCGGAGGGCAGCTCTTCTGCCTCCGGAGCGTGCGCGCCTCGCGAGGGGCTGCGCAGAGGGGAGTGTCACCCGCCGCGGCCCCCCACCCGCGGGAGCCCGGGAGAGCTGGCGACCTGCGGCGGCAAGGCGCACCTCCGCCACGAGCTATTTTCGTGGGCTCGCAGCACCCCAGGAGCCGCGCCACTCTCGTTTCATCCTGTAAGGTCTCCATGGCCAGGATGCCAGGCGCTCGGGGACGAGTCTCCCCGTGTAGCCGTGTGCTAGAGGGAGTCGCGGGCGAGCTGCACGGCTGACGCGCGGCTCTTCATGGCTCTCCCCGCGCGGAGCCCACAGGAACGGGTCCCCGGAATCTCCAGTCCCTGCGGACCCTCCCGGCCGGAGTTGGGCCTGCGGCCTCCTGGGCACTTCTTATGTGCATGGTTTGTGGGCTCAAGGCTTTGGGAGACGTGAAAAAGCCCCAAAGACAGGGAGTTGGTAAACTGAAGTGACGTCGGAACTGGTGCTGGGAGAAGACTCAAGCAGGGAAGTAAAGGACAGTCGCCTTGAGTTGCACACCCCGCCCGCCCCCCCTCCCCAAGAAAAAGTTCAGAAGATGAAGGTTCCTTTCGGCTTTTATCTTTTTTAATTAAAAATTTGGGGGGAGTTGAGGGGGAGGACGCGATTAAAGATGAATCTCACTGAACCCGAAATTGAAATACAACCAGCCTTTGCTTTTTAGCGCACCGTGCGCTCCCGCAGCCACCCTGGGATTGTCCGGGGACTCCGGGCGCTGGCCCCTTCCACTGTCCCTTCGCCCCTCAGGGACCGGCCCCTCTCCGTCTGCTTTTCCTATTTCTGGAACTCCTCCCACAGGGCTTTTTTAGGGTTCCTGGCGGAGAGAGAGAGAGAGAGAGAGAGAGAGAGAGAGAGAGAGAGAGAGAGAGAGAAAGAAAGAAAGAAAGAAAGAAAGAAAGAAAGAAAGAAAGAAAGAAAGAAAGAAAGAAAGAAAGAAAGAAAGAAAGAAAGAAAGAAAGAAAGAAAGAAAGAAAGAAAGAAGAGGAGGAAAGAAAGGAAAAGGAAAGGAAAAACCTCTTTGCCCTCCCCTACCCTTTTGCAGTCAGCCCCGGTGGCGCGGCAGCGGTAAGACCTAAAGCCGCTCAAGCAGCAGCGCGGCTCTTTCCTGGCGGGGACGGTAGCGCAGGGGCCCCCGTGGCCTCCGCGTCGGGCGGCGCCGGGCAGCCGCGGCCCGGAGGGAGGGCTAAGCGCTTGGTTTTTCACTCCTCTTCCTCAAAGGCTACCCTGGAGTGCCCCCAAGAAGAAACCCCAGTTCGTGGGGGAGAGTAAGGCGGGCAGCCTGAGCCCTCGGTCTCTGCAGCGACCGAACGGACTCTGGAGGGAGAGGGGAGCGGCTCGGGACCCGGAGCGGGCCCCCGCTGACGCAGATTTGCGCGGGCCAGGTTTTCGAAAAGGCCCCAGTGCTGAGCGACCCACGCGTGCAGCATCTTCAGTTAGTTAGGACATCCCAGCAATTCCTTGAGCTGTGGGTTGGTGAATTCCTCAAGAAATATTTGCTGCGACTGTGCAGCTGGTGCAAAGGAGGAAGGGGGTGGGGGAAGGAAGTGGCGGGGGGTGGCGGGGGTGGCCGGGGGGAGGAGTGGTGGTTTAAAAAATCAGGCTGGCTGCAGAGAGAGACGCAGACACAGAGGTCGAGCGCAGGCCGAAAGCTGTTCACGGCTTTCTCGACTCCTGGGAACTTGGTGGGATTTCCTTTCTGCATCGGGTCGGGAGTTGTAAAACCTCGGCGACATTAAGACCCGAAACTGGGGATGCGCCCTCTCCCCGCGGCGACGCCTCCATCGGAGTCCGCCTCCGCCCAGAAGGGCAAGGCCGACCGCTTTCTTTGGGGATTTACTCTTTGCTCTGGGGGACGCGGTGCGGAGAGTCTCCCCATAAAGGAACTCGAGAAAATAGCTTAGCGGCGGCTCCCTCCCCACTTTCCCACGTCGATCGCCGTCAGCCACCTCCCCCCTCCGCCCCGTGCGTGACTTGGTCAGCAGCTTTTGGCTGGGAGCTCAAAAGGCTGCCCGGTTTGTCTGAGCACGGGCAGGCGTTCGCCAGGGGGTGACTGGCTGTCGCCGGGAGCAATATTTGGCCTCGCAGATACTCCGGGGAGGCAGTGGCGGGGGACGCGCTCACGTCCGCGGGTCCCTGGGCGCTTTCTTTAAGTGCCCGTTGGCGGTGAGGCTTTGAGAGGCTGAGACTCCGCCGTCCCCGTTCCCGGCCCCACTGGAGCCGGGTTCATGCCGAAAAGGCGCAGCCCCTACAGTGCGCCCCGGATCCTCCTGCTTCAGGCCGCTTGGCGCTCGGGCCCGGGGGGACGCCCCGCACGCCGCCGAGAGAGACGAGGCCCGCGTCCTCCGCGCGCGGGGCTGGGGTACCTGCGGAGGGCTCCGCGGACCGCAGCCCGAGCTCCTCCCGGACCGCGGGAAGCTGGAGCTGGAGGCTGGGAGGTTGGCCTCCGCAGAGGGGGCGGGGCCGCCGTGGGGTTTGTGGGCCCTTTCGCCGCCCGCCGCGGGGAGGGCGGGCTCCTCCAGGCGCGGGGCGGGGCCTCGACGCTCACGTGACTCGGAGGGGCTGGAAGAAAAACCGAGCCAGTCTGCGCCAGAGTCTCATTATATTCAAATATTCATTTTAGGAGCCGTTCCGTAGTGCCATCCAGAGCAACGCGCTGCAGCAGCTCCTCTGAGCCTTTCCAGCAAGTTTGTTCCAGATTGGCTGTCAAGAATCATGGACTGTTATTATATGCCTTGTTTTCTGTCAGTGAGTAGACACCTCTTCCTTCCCTTCCCGGGAATCATTCTGCCCTCTCCACCCCTGCTCGCCTTGGGTCCCTCCCGTCGGACCTTCCTCCCAGAGCCCACACTCCGCTTTCTGGCAGCGCTGTCGCCTCCGTCCTGGCCAGGCAGCCGCGGCGCGCTAGACGTACGGGCTCTGTGCAAAGTGCTGCTTGCTCCCACTCGCACTCTCAGTTCGGGTGCGTTGCAAGAAAGCGGAGCGAGAGGGGGCTAAAGAGATGCAAGTCCGCATCGCGGGGTTGTACCTTATGGGCTAATCAGCCCCCCTTCCCACTTGCCGGGGGCGGGGGGGGAGCAGTGCCCGATGCCCCCGAGTTGCGTTCCCAGCTGCTTGTCAAAACTCTGAGGTCGCTCCTGGGATCAACCCCCCTCCCCCGCCGCCCCTTCCCGGGGAGTAAGCGAGCCGGTACGCTCCGATGCTTTTTGCTGGGCATTTCAAACTCATCAGCCAGAGTAAAATAAACCTTCAAGCCACTTTGTCAGCTCCCAGACCACGTTCTCGGCTCGGTCTCTGGACCCCGCGGTCCTGTGTCTTTACCCTGCCCCTGCGTCCCTGCTTTCCCTCCCTCCTGCTCGGAACCAGCTGGAAGTTGTGGAAGTTGGGCTGGGAGGGCGGAGGAAGGAGGTGGGGGTGGAGGAACGAGGGGGAGAGGCTGCAGGTCTGAAGTGGAGAGCGATGGCATTTTAATTCGCCCTCGCCCACCCTTTTTTACCTCCTCAACGTTAACTGTTTATCCTTGAAGAAGCCAAGCTGAGATCATGGCTCAGATAGCAGTTGGGACAAAAAAAGATTAACAGGATGGAGGCTATCTGATTTGGGGTTATTTGACTGTAAACAAGTTAGACCGAGTAATTACAGGGCAATTCCTACTTTCGGGCCTTGCATGGCTGCAGCTGGTGATGGAGGGGGGTGTGTGAGGGAGAAGACACAAACTTGATCTTTCTGACCTGCTTTCCATCTTGACCCTCTATCTCTCGCCCTACATGCCTATGCGGAGACATCTCTATTTCTCTCTAGTTATTGGTGTTTATTTATTCTTTAACCTTCCACCTCCTCCCCCTCCCCAGAGACACCATGATTCCTGGTAACCGAATGCTGATGGTCGTTTTATTATGCCAAGTCCTGCTAGGAGGCGCGAGCCATGCTAGTTTGATACCTGAGACGGGGAAGAAAAAAGTCGCCGAGATTCAGAGCCACGCGGGAGGACGCCGCTCAGGGCAGAGCCATGAGCTCCTGCGGGACTTCGAGGCTACACTTCTGCAGATGTTCGGGCTGCGCCGCCGCCCGCAGCCTAGCAAAAGCGCCGTCATCCCGGAATACATGCGGGATCTTTACCGGCTCCAGTCTGGGGAGGAGGAGGAGGAAGAGCAGATCCACAGCATCGCTCTGGAGTACCCTGAGCGCCCCGCTAGTCGGGCCAACACCGTGAGGAGCTTCCACCACGAAGGTCAGTCCCTGCCCGGAGTCTGGGCGGGGGAGGGCCGGTAGGGTTGGCTGGTGGGGCAGTGGAAGCCCTCGGGGAGAAAGGTTCAGGTTACATCAAAGCCCCCAATCCCGGAGGCTGGGGAATGGAGCTGCCTACCTCCAAGAATTTCCAGGGCTGTGGCTAAATTTATTTTTCGGAGACAGAGGGGAGGGGCCGAGGTTAGGGGGAATGACACCACTCAGACGTGGGCTAGCCTCAGAGGTGTGTTTTTGCTATATCAAAGCCTTTTCTGCCAGGTTTTGTGCCCGTTTTCTTCTTCTTTTTTCAAAGCACCTACTGAATTTAATGTTACAGCTGTGTGTTTGTCAGGTTTATTCAATAGGGGCCTTGTAATCTGATCTGAATGTTTCCTAGCGGATGTTTCTTTTCCAAAGTAAATCTGAGTTATTAATCCACCAGCATCATTACTGTGTTGGAATTTATTTTCCCCTCTGTAACATGATCAACAAGGCATGCTCTGTGTTTCCAGGATCGCTGGGGAAATGTTTAGTAACATACTCGAAAATGGAAGAAGAGGGAGAGGGTGGTTGTGGGCATGTTTCCTCCTGCCCCTGCTCTGTTGGCCCCTCTTTTTCTTTACAGCCACTTGTAAAGAAAACCGTGGACACAAAGCCAAGAGGGCTTTAAAGGGGGAGTCTCGATGGTGGTGGAGTAAGGAGTTGACACATGGAAATTATTAGACATATAAAGGAGGTTGAGAGATACTTTGTCTTTGGTGCTTGCCGAATGCTGGCTACGCCTCTCCGAGTGTGCTAGCTTGCCCCCTTGGTCTGTTTCTTTAAATTAAAAGATATACTTACTTCCCCCAAATAGGCTTCCACCATATAAGCAGAATTCACGGCTCATCACCCAACCCTTAACTATTTCTTGACTTTTCAATCCCTCAGACAGTTCATGTGCTCTTTTTTTTTTTTGCTTTTTTTCTTTTTCTTTCCCTTCCCAATTGTGCCTAGAACATCTGGAGAACATCCCAGGGACCAGCGAAAACTCTGCTTTTCGTTTCCTCTTTAACCTCAGCAGCATCCCAGAGAATGAGGTGATCTCGTCCGCAGAACTTCGACTTTTCCGGGAGCAGGTGGACCAGGGCCCTGATTGGGAGCAGGGCTTCCACAGAATAAATATTTATGAGGTTATGAAGCCCCCGGCAGAACTGGTGTCTGGGCACCTCATCACACGACTACTGGACACGAGACTGGTCCACCACAATGTGACACGGTGGGAAACTTTTGATGTGAGCCCTGCAGTCCTTCGCTGGACCCAGGAGAAGCAGCCAAACTATGGGCTGGCCATTGAGGTGACTCACCTCCATCAGACACGGACCCACCAGGGCCAGCACGTCAGGATTAGCCGATCGTTACCTCAAGGGAGTGGGGATTGGGCCCAGCTCCGGCCACTCCTGGTCACCTTTGGCCATGATGGCCGGGGACATGTCTTGACCCGACGGAGGAGGGCCAAGCGTAGCCCCAAGCATCACCCACAGCGGGCCCGGAAGAAGAGTAAGAACTGCCGACGCCACTCGCTCTATGTGGACTTCAGTGATGTGGGCTGGAATGACTGGATTGTGGCCCCACCAGGCTACCAGGCCTTCTACTGCCATGGGGACTGCCCCTTTCCACTGGCTGACCACCTCAACTCAACCAACCACGCCATTGTGCAGACCCTGGTCAACTCTGTCAATTCCAGTATCCCCAAAGCCTGTTGTGTTCCCACTGAACTGAGTGCCATCTCCATGCTGTACCTGGATGAGTATGACAAGGTGGTACTGAAAAATTATCAGGAGATGGTAGTAGAGGGATGTGGGTGCCGCTGAGATCAGCAGTCCTTGGACACACACACACACACACACACACACACACACACACACACACACACATTACCATCCACTCACCCACACCCTACACAGACTGCTTCCTTATAGCTGGACTTTTATCTTAAAAAAAAAAAAAAAAAAGGAAAAAAACCTAAACATTCACCTTGACCTTATTTATGACTTTATGTGCAAATGTTTTGACAATATTGATCATATATTTTGACAAAATATATTTATAACTACATATTAAAAAGAAAAAAATAAAATGAGTCATTATTTTAAAGGTAAACTATGTTCTTTTCTCTGGAATCCTTTCTCTTTTCTTCCTGCCCATCGCTTTTGAGTGAGAATTTTTTTTTTTCCTATTGAAGTAGAGCTAGAAGCAGGTGGTAACTGGAGGTGGTTAGGTTCTAGCGACAGGAAGTAAATGAATGGTAGAGAGATGGTAATTGCCAGGATGAATTGTTTTCCATTTCTATTTAATGTTAACAAGGACACAGCATCCTCTCCCATCTGGATGACACATGACTTAGAAAAATAGTGGGATAAAAGGAGTAGGCCAGATTAAAGACTCAGTTTGGGGCTCCTTGTACCACTTCTGGATTTGCTCACCTGTTAGAGGTGCGTCCCAGCTGAGTGTGATGGGTAAGAATCTCAACTCTTGGGAAGTGATTCCCACCTCTGCTTTTATGATACCCCAGGGTGTCTCCAGTTATTATAGGCCTCAGTGTTGTGTATTTCAATCCAAAAGTAATTTGCACACACATATTAACAAATGTATATATGTGTGTGTTTTTAACAGGTTGTTGGGTGGTGGGTTTTTTTTCTTTGAGAAGTGGGTTTTAGCCAATAAAATAAGTGATGTGCCTTACCTTCAAAAAATTTGGTGACCACTATTTCAATATACTACATGGTGGGACTCTCTAGTGTTTTCGGACTTGTTTCCTTATTTCCCATTCCAGCTGGGTGGGGGTTGGCAATAGGGTCAGGCACGGAAGGGTCAGAATTTCTAAGTAGGCACTGTAAAAATTCCACTATATGGATTCTCTAGAGTCAAATGCCAACTCTCCTTGTCTCTCTGTGCTGCCTGTCCCCTTCTCTGGAACTGGGCAGAAAGTGATACACTTGGATGTGCTGTTCTGAGCCAGGGTTTCTTCAAGGAGAAAGACTCAAATATTGGCCAAAGGAAAATGCTAATGTGCTTGAGCAGTCTCTGAGTTAAGGGCTGCCAGCAAGGCAGAGAAATGGCTTTCTGAAATGACATGCCTACAGTCTATAGTGGCTAAGAGGACCAGACGAGAGGCCTTTGCTGCGTCTTACTTGCCACCAGCAAGTAAATTAAGCCCTGGAATTTTAGCCTGCTTAGGCTCATTTCTTATATGTGCTTTTTTGTTTTTTTTCTGCAAAGACTTGGATGAGTTGAAAAGCAGTGTCTTTGCACAGTCTGTGTGGGGTGGGCTGATAGAAGTGAAGGTTGAGTGGGGTGGAGGTGCTGTGTGTGCACCCCCTGCATTCATGTACACACACTCTTCCCTATGTTCTCGGGGGCGGGGTGGCTGAAGCAGGATTCATTTTTGTTTTTAATTACTGAAGTCCTACAATCCTCCAAAGGAGCAGCTTAGTGGAAACCAATAAAAATAGAAGTAGAGCGGTTGCCAAAGCCCCAGCTCCCCGGAGAGCGCAGGTGGAGAGAGGAGATCAGAGCCCCAGGCAAAAAGGCAGCAAGACTCCACAGTTCCTCCAAAACTCCCTGCAAAGAGAGATACTCCCCCCTCCACCAGCCCCCCAGGTCGCTGCCCCTTTGATTAATGGTATGGAGGTCGAATAAATCTTTTAAGGGAAGCCCATTATGGGTTTCCCTCAGGCGGCCTCGTTTTGTTTTGCCCCATTTCCAGCAACTTTCTGAAATGTCCGTGTCGTTGCAAAGGAACCCGAAGATCTCTAGCACTTGGACAAATCATCCGAGGGCGAGTCCTGAGCCCGGTGGCTGCCTGGCTCAGGTCACTTTCTAGCAACCACGGTCCCCCCACGCTCCCCCTCCTTCTACTGGCTTATTTTCAGGAATGGATAATGTTGTTTATTTGTTCAGCCAAATATTTGGTCTGGGGAATTTACCGTGAAATTCTGTGAATTGCATATACCTAGTTAACAAAATAGTCCTAATGCCACAGTGTTAGCATGAAAAACAAGGAGCTATGACCAGCGTTAACCCTTTAAATTCTGTTTGAGGGCATAGTCCTGACAACCGGGGAGATGAGGAATGGAATATGGGCAGAGATGATTTAATTTAGGTTTCGGTCTTCTCGGCATTGCTTTTGGATCAAGCCTGCCATGTCCCCCTTCTTCTCTTTATTCCACCCCCCCCCCCCCCCCCCCCAGAGTAAAGTTCCCATCCAAGAAAGGTGAGGAGGAAGAATCGCTCTTGAGGAGTTCAGCAAAGTCAGAACCACATCAGAGGAGCTGCTGGGTCCATCCCTGCCCAACCCTTAAACTGGACCGGGCTTCCTGGGAGCTTCAGGAAAAAACGTTGGGGGTGGAGGGCGGAACGCATCACGTAGTCCCCGGTTGCATAATTGGCTCAGAACCTGCCAGGTGACCTGCTGACTTTGTTTTCTGTCTGGACGGTGCTCTGCTCCCCCACCCCCTTGCCGCCGGGCAGCGCCACACGGTCAGGGCTCAGGGCAGCGGCGGCCCCCAGTCACCCCGCCTGGGACCAGCGTCACCGCCCGGCTACAGGCTCCGCCCCCGCCCGCCCCTGGAGCTCCGGGGCTCGGTGGCCGCGGGGGCGCCAGGGGGCGTCCTCCCCGCCGGCCATTAGACGGTACACCTGGCTGTCGCGCGGGAGCGGGCGGACTCCCCTCAGCCCCCTCCCCAGCCAAATTGCAGATTTCAGGTCCCCCCGCCTGAGCTGACCACCTTCCCGGGGGGAGAGCCGGCTCAGGTGCAGCTTTGCAAAGACACACGGGTCTGATGAGCGCACCCGGGTCCTAAGGGCGGCTGCCCGGAGCATTGAAGGTGAAATGGGGTCTAGTGGCTGCGCAGAGCCGTGGAATCTGGGGAGCAGGCTTATCGGGTGAAAGAGGACTCGATATCTTTAGGGATTTTCTGTTGGGGAGGCGGAAAGCAGGAATGAGGGAGCGAGGCCCTCCGTGCATAGAGCTCACAGTGGGACCGCATCTTGGAGTGACCTAATGGGGGCTTAGCGCGTGAGGAACAGACCCATTGACACGCCCCATGAGCCGCAGTCTCAGCCTCCTCCTGGACGCCCCGAGGCCCGGGCTTGGGCTGAGCTGCCACCGCTACCTTCCTCCAACCTTTGCGGGGCGGGGCACAGAAGAGGTGTGCTTGAGTGGAGTTGGCTGATTTCTTTCAGAAGTGAGGTGCCATGCCAAGCCCATCATTTCTTGACAGCACCTCAGCTGACCTCCTCTGGGTCTGTGGCCCAAGGACTCCCAGTGCCTGCACCCTCCACCTGCCACCTAAAGCCCGGGCTCGGAACTGGGAGCCCTAAGGTGAATCGGAGGGGATAAAGCTGAGGCCCCAGTCTCCAAACAACCCTGTGCTTCCACACAAAGCTATTTCTCTCTCTCTCTCTCTCTCTCTCTCTCTCTCTCTCTCTCTCTCTCTCTCTCTCTCTCTCTCTCTCTCTCGCCACGTTGTTGGCCTTCCATTGCCTGAGAATCAGAAAGTGATCATGATTCCCTGGAGGAATGCAGGGTAATTGGTGGACTGGCAAGTTAGAGTTGATGCAGGATTCTTCCGGTGGCCATTTGAGATAAACTAGTACAAGTCTGAAAGCTTAACTGGAAATGAATTTGGAGCGGTTAGAAATGTGTTCCCTGTGGGATTGCCAGCGTCCCATTTCCCTATGCTTTCAACACTTAGTGGCAGAATAAATAAACGGTTCAAAACTGAGTGGTCATCAATGAAGAAAAGTGCCTGGTTTTAGGGGAAATTTTGGATTGCCCTAACATTTTAATTTTTTTTTTTTTAAAAAGCCACCAGAACATTTGGGAAATAAATAAAGAATTCAAGGTGTGCCACATTTAGTCAATCCTAGAAAAAGAAATCAGAGTATTTCCTCCCTGAGGAAGCCATTTGAATGACCATTCCTAAGTCACTTTACTTATGATATTAACTGAAGCAAGTTCCAGTTGTCTCTGCTGTTTTCCTCTCTCTTCTAAATATCCTCTAAAAACTCTGAATGAAAATATAAATGCTGTGAAGTTGTTCAGAACAAACTATTCAGAAAATATAATACTATAGGATTCGGAAATGTTTACTTCAAAAATGTGAAATTTGAGGAAAAGAAGACAAGATGAAACAATAATTTGCTGAGTTTTGTTACTAATGAGAATTTCTGAAGTCTAGCTTTCAGTTGGTTTTGCTACATTTTCTGAAGAAAAGATCTGATCGATCTCTCTTGCTTTTTTTATAACTTGAATCCTAACAAAAATATTTAAAACAATTTGTTCCCTCCCCATCCTAAATCCTTGACCCTCCAGTCCAGGTGCAAGTAGAGTCTAATTTTGCAGTTTTATTGTCATCACTTAAGATATATATATATATATATATATATATATATATATATATATACACACACACACACACACACGCACACGCGCGCGCGCACACGCACACACACACACACTAGTGGCCTGGTTCACGGATTTGTGCACATTAAAAGGAAATTAATTAGAAGAAGTATTTTAATATCCCTATTCACCCTTTCTCTATAATAGAACTGTCAACCAAATTCATGATCAACAATGACAGATGGAAACACATGTGTAAGATTGGCACCAGTGAGAGCTTTATACATATATATATAGACCTACTTTCTTAATTAGACCTGCTTTCTGATTTAGCTAAACTTTTTCCAGCCCAGTGAAGCACCCCAAATTCTCTTTCAGGTAATTGTCAGCAACACAGCAGTCAATATCAACACGAAGCAGATTATTATTGTAGATCATGCAGGGAGAACAAGGGTAAAATATTTAACTGCAGCAGTGTTTGACTATATTCTGCGCAGTGAGAAAAACCTGAAGTCATTTTCAAAGTCATTGCTAGGGAGAGGAAGCTGGGTGTTGCTACGTGACGTCATTACCTGGCACCCACAGCCACTGGGCCACATTTTGTGCCATAGGGTCTCGGCAGTGTTGGCTGTGATTTGGTGGGCGGTTGCTCTGGGGTGGTGGCGGGGCCTGTGTCCCACTTGGGGGAAGCCGAGTGTTGCTTTGTCGACACCAGGTCTGTGCTGCCATTTCTCTGTAAATGGCAAGTGCACATCACGGCAGCTCCTGTGTTGAGCGTCTGCCCCCTGGTGGTCAGTGTGCATCATAGCGACCGGTCAGATGGTGGGAGGGACACTTGGCATATTAGCCTTTTATTTATATAGATTTTTTCAGTTTTACTCACTGCAGGCTTGGCCAGCAGATAATTTTCTAAAGGATTCAAGGCACACTGATTGAGAGTTTAAAACATTGGATTCTATCCTTTACTCCTGACCTTGTTTCACTGTCCCTCTCGCCCCAGAAACTGACCCTCTTCTGCACATAGTTGCCCATGATTCAGTTGAAAAAATGTGTAACTGTGTTGTCTCAAGCTTCATTATTAATTGAATTTTAAAATCTGCTCCATTTGGTTTTGAAGCAGTTTTTGAGGTAGGACCCAGGGGAAGATTCCAAAGATATGCAGGTTATCAGAGAGAGAATTGTTTTAGTGTTCTTCAACTTACATTAGTCTTCTATTGATTATTATGCAGAAATAATGAAGTGCTCTTTTTTCAAGGATAACAACAGGCGTGCTTAAGGCTAGACCTACTGTCCCTTTAATTCAAGTAGGATTCGTAAGTAGAAAAATGTATATCTTTTGAGAACTGACTTATAAACCATCAACTGGTCAGTGAGAGCTATATAACTCAAAGCGTTAATCTCATCTTCAGAAAGTTCAGATCCAATAATTTAAAATATGCAATTGTAATATCTCATTTCAGTTGCTTAGGCACAACTGTGTCTTTCCTCCTTCTATGGTTTCTAGTTTTAATTAAAATGACACTTAATTTTTTTAAAAAAAGTGAATTACCGCCCCCCCTACCCGGTTTGGCTCAGTAGATAGAGCATCGGCCTGCAGACTCAAGGGTCCCAAGTTCGATTCCAGTCAAGGGCTGTACCTTGTTTGCAGGCTCGATCCCCAGTGGGGGGTGTGCAGGAGGCAGCTGATCAATGTTTCTCTCTCATCAATGTTTCTAACTCTCTATCCCTCTCCCTTCCTCTCTGTAAAAAATCAATAAAATAGCCAAAACCGGTTTGGCTCAGTGGATAGAGCGTCGGCCTGCGGACTGAAAGGTCCCAGGTTCGATTCCGGTCAAGGGCATGTACCTGGGTTGCGGGCACATCCCCAGTTGGGGATGTGCAGGAGTCGGCTGATCGATGTTTCTCTCTCATCGATGTTTCTGACTCTCTGTCTCTCTCCCTTCTTCTCTGTGAAAAATCAATAAAATATATTTTAAAAAATCAATAAAATATATATTTTTAAAAAAGTGAATTCCCTTGCAGTCTCCTCATCCTAAAACAACTATTTATGTTTTCCTATGTTCTTTTTTTTGTCCATATATTTACATATAACTTTTATTTTGTGTCGTTTTTCTTAATTTCAGATAAATATTATAACATTAACATATTTTAAGCTCAAATGTAGGGGCCATTGCATATGTTAATGTGGATCACCTTCCCTCTTTTGTGAAAGTAGGCAAGATAGAAAACTTAGTTACCTCAAGTAATATAAAGCAGCCTGGCTATGATTTCAGGGTTGAGGGTACCACTTCCAAATTTCATTAAGATTTTTAATGACTTTGTAAGTCTCGGCTTAAATGTTGTGGTCCCATATTCAACAGAATGCTCCTGTGAATCCTAAAGAGTGGGTTTCTTAACATCCAAGGCTCAGACGCTTTTATATGGGGCATTTGCATTGGCCTGATTTAGTCATCTTGAGAATATGTTTCTTTCTGGAGAAAGTTAACTGTGACCCTGACAAAGAGATATACTAAAGATCTCTGTGTCATACCTTCAGAAGCCATTGGTTGAGCAAAGTAATTTCCTACTGGATTTAATGTGTGTGTTTGTTTGTTTGTTTATTGCCCTGATTACTTGTACCAGTTTTCTTGGGAACTGAGGGCAATGGCAAGGGTAGCTAGAATGATCTAAATACAGCAATTACCAAATTGAAACCTATGCAAACAGTTAGGTTACCAGGCTCCGAACTGACCTTGATACTTTCAACCTTCAGATTCCAGGAGGTTTGGGTCAAACGCAAATGTCGAGTTGCTGAGTGATTTCCACATGCTTCTTTTGTGTACTTTAACTGGGGCAGACAAAAGATGTTTTTCCAAAGGGACTCGCGCTTTATGAGGCCTGACCCTCGAAGGAGCAAACTAATCTCAGGCGATTCTGAGGTTTTAGGGCACTAAGAGAACTTTCAGAGCATGGAGAAGTAATTTGTTCAATGGTACCTTAAAAGAGTTAATTTACCTCCAAAAGGTGAGTTCCTTTACCATCCTGAGTCCTTCACTTCCTTTGAGAGCTGACTTGTTATTTGCATAGCAAAGCATTCCATTTAGCTGGAAAGGAGGGGGTGGGCTCCATGAACTAGGAGAGTCACTTTTCCCACAGTCTTTCAAAACTCAGCAGGGTGATAAGTGGGCTTGAGCAACCCTTCCCCTCCCCTAAACGCCACAACTTCAGACTATTTTGCTCATTATCTATCTTGAGATTGACCAGCTTTTCCGGATGAAGAGCGTGTGGGATTTAGCATGCAGCTGCTGAGAGGACAGTTGTGCTGGCATTGTTTGTTTTGGCCAATTAGTATAGACTTGCAGGTGAAAACTCCAAGAAAACAAACAGACGTCACTAAAGTGCCCCCTCTTCTTCTTTACAGACATTGCATTTTACTTCTAATAATAATAATAATAAACCCCAGAAACAAAAGCTAAACAAAACACACACAAACAAATCAGGGAGGAGATTTTTAATATATTGATGGCACTTGGTATGGGAATTATACAAATTTATCTTGATATGTTTGTCACTTAGCCATCCTGCTTGTTCCATCTAAACTCATCTATGCATTTAAATCATGGTCTCCCTAGGGCCTACACTATATGTCGCTTATTGCTTATTTAATTGTCACTTAGCAATCCTCCAGAACCAGCTCCTAATTTGCTTTAACCAAAAAATGCCCAGCTTAGAGACCCACCACCACAAATAAAGGGGACTCTTTAGCATTCTAGAAGATTGAACACTCCAAGGCTCTAATTAGCATGGGATCTATTGGTACTTCTTTTTAACATGTCTATTATTTTCTAATTGGGAGATTAGTCACAGGGATCTGAGGGAAGAAGCCAGGCCTTTAATAAGCTCTGTCAATAAGAAGGGGCAATTACAAAAATATACAAGATTTGCTGCTAGAAGCCAAACTGTGATTTTTGAGTCGAATACTGTTACATTTTGAGCATTTGTGGGACAATTTAATTCTAGCCATATCTCCCTTGAACCACTGGTGTTGTATGACAAGTCATGGTGACTTTAAGAACAGTACATCTAGGGAAATGTTATGGGAAGAGAATGCCAAGCAGGATCGGTGGTCTCTTCCACAGTGTTTCCCCCATTGACAAAGTTTATGCAGAAGCATGGCTCTGGGGAGGGGAGTCTGACCAGGTGGGGGAGAAACAGGAGGGGTTTCTATTTTCCTTGGAATAGTTTATGATTAAAATGTATTTGGGTTGTACATCCATAATTACGTAAAAAAACTCAAATTTTAAACAAAAAAGTGTCTACTAAGATAAACATGAATTTATAAAGCATTGATTGCATCCCTGAGGCATTCTTTATTTAAAAAAGATGTGGATATCTGAAGAGACAGAAGCCTGGCCATTGGTGGGGAAATTATGTTATGAAAAAAATGAAAATACTCCTTAGGTTAATTTAGTGCAACACTAGCTAAAATATCTTTAAACATATTTTATGGAACTTGAAAGATATTCAGATGGGTCAATGAATGGAGAATACGCTCTCAAATGTTAAGGTAATAGTAGACTGGTCTTAGTCAATCTAAAAGTATCTTATAAAATGACAATTATAAGAAGCCTTTGTTATTAGGTCACAGCAGAAAGGAATAACGAGATAGCTCAGAAATAGAGTTAAAATTGTTAGAGTTCATAACATCTGGCCAACTAGAAGCAATATAGGAGTAGGTAAGAAATACTACTTGGTTAAATGGATATCCTGCAAAAGTGATTTAATATACATGTGTATATTACACCAAACTTAGGAAATGTCTAAACATATGGAAGAGTTAACCATAACTTACTTTTAGGTCTGACAAAACTGAAGTGCCTATTATGCAACCTGTCAAAGAAACACGCATTGACTACTTAAGAGGGTATTCTTAAAGGTAAAGAGGCTAGGTTTGATAAGTAAAATTTTTAAAAAATTATAGCAAAATGTAATAAAAGTAAGTCTATAAGGTAAAGCAGAGTATGAAATAGGATAAATATTTCCTATAAAATATATAAATTGTGGTTATAATCCAAGGTGCATATGAAGATTTATAATCAAAGTAACTGAACAGATGCTTTAGACCAGAGGTTGGCAAACTTTTTCGTGAAAGGTCCAGATAGTAAGTACTGTGGGCTTTGTAAACCTTAGGTCTCTATCCCGACTACTCAACTCTGCCTTGTGACACAAACAGCCATAGAGAATAGTAAACAAATGCACACGACTATGTCCTAATAAAACTTTATTTATGGGCAGAGAAATTTGAATTTCATATGTTATGAAATCTTCTTCAGATTTTTAAAGACTATATAAATATGTAAACTATTCTTCATTCACAGCTATATAAAAACAGGCAGCAGACTGTCAACTCCTGCTTTTGGCCAGTGTTCTCCAAAGCATTTTCCTTGAAACAATAGTTTCAAGAACTCCTTTATGAAAAAAGAATGCTGTAACTAAATATATTTGGGAAACCCTGAGAACTGCACCACCCTCTTGAAATTTACAATGGACATTCACATGGTGGTTTTCTTTGTGTGTTTTTTTTTAGATCACTATTTTTTTAAAAAATTCTTTATTGTTGAAAGTATTACATATTGGACATTCACATTTTAAAGGCCTTGAGAAGTCCCACTGGGAGAAAGCTGCTTAACTCTGGTCAACCCGGTAATGCCTCAACTTATTTGACCATCATGCCTCCTTTTGTCCCTCAGATCTTTAACTGTACACTGCCTTTGGCATGACGTGGCCCTTGCCTATCTCTCTGAGGGCACTGCAGGCCTCCTTTCCCTTGTTAACTAGATTCCGGCCACACAGGCCTTCTTTCTGTGGTTTAACCACCACATTGTTCATTCCTACCTTGGATATTCTGTCTGCTATCCCTTCCACCTAAAAGACTCTTCTGCAAGGTCTCCACAAGGCTGCCCTTCTTGTGGTTCAGTTCCCAACTCCATTCATATGGCAAATGTCTTCTCAGTGAGGTCTTCTCTGATGAGCTGCTCTAAAACAGCTCTCTCTTCCCAGCATGCTCAGCCACAGGACTCAGTGTGTTCTTTGTTGACTGTTAAATGAATTCTTCTGTCTCTGTGGATGTGTATGTATGTGTATTACCTCCTCACTGCAATGGAAACTCCACGAGAGTGAGAACCTTGCCCCTCTTGTGTTCCTTAGCTCATCCTCTCTCTAGAAGTGTCTGCCACATAAAACACACACAATATAATTTTATTCAGAGAGATTGAGAAAGAGAGAGGAGATGGAGAAAGAGAAGGACATGGAGAGGGAGAGGGAGAGAGAAAACTCTTTCACAGATGCACTTCACATTTTTGGAAATATTAGCTTGTGCAGAAGAAAATACAAATAATAAAATGTACAATGCCACTCGCAGTTATAATGCAAATTAATATAGTTTAAAGCTTATGTTGCAGCTCAAAGGTTATTCATATAATTACACCCATCAATTTGTTGATGTTTCTGTAAATGGAGTCATTAATTTTTTTTTCTGGGCCATACAAGTAACCTGCAATAAGAACTATAGCATTGTTTATACTCTTTGACATTATGGGAACCCACCTCATAGAAATAATCCGAAGAGGAAAACAGTAATTTTCCCTCCCAATAAATTGATATCAACACTGATTATAATAGCAAAAGATTGAAACAATCTTCCTATGGTTGTTACAAATGACAACAGTGTAAATTACATCAATACCTGGCCTTGTGTGTATTGAGCAGTATTAAATGAAAACAGCAGAAAACAAAGTATATGCCCTTAGATACACTGACGCAAACGTGTACACAGCCCATAATCATAGCCAGAAAAAAATTGCAATACGGCAAATTACATTTCATGTTTGTTACAGTCTCTTCTCTGGAAAGTTAAAATGATGACAAAAGGAGAGAGATGGGAGCTTGTGTGCACTGAGGAGAGAAAACCGGTTCTGTACAGGCTTTAATTTGAGGCCAGAGCAAAGACTTAAATACCCTGAATTAAAGGTGGCAAAACTAGTCCCGGTCAGCTTCTCAAGGTAAGTCTGAGCTTGGTTAATCACTTGGCTGTCCGCGGAGTCCTTTGACTTAGCAGGTTCCTAAGTACTACAAAGTATTTGCATTAAATAGGCTGCTTTGGCATAAATTACGTGGAAGACACTAGTTTCTACACTTTGAATTTATTAGCTTTGTCCTCTTGGTTTAAATGGTTCACAAACATCTGCTGTTGAAAACGTTCAAAAGCAAACCTGTTCCCATGCCTGGCAATGCTCAGGTTAGCTTAAGGGCAAGAGCCTGGGCTGGATTTAGAAGGTGCTCTGGGTCCCAGTCCAGTGAGGAGGGAAGGTCAAAGTGCCCATCTGAGTGCTTTCCAGGCTGAGATGTTGGAGCTGCAGTGCGAAGATGCGTCGGTGTGTACATGAGTTCCTTGTATAAGCCCTGGTCAGAGAACTGTTATGTAATTATAGCATCCATAGCGTCGGACGCGCCACCCAGCCGAGCCTAATAGCTTGTACTGGAAAGTGGGCGTCATAAGGATAGTGGGAATTAATTAATGCGTATGAAGACCTGTCCAGATTCATGGGAGAAAAGCACTGTGTAAAAGCCGTGTGCTAATATGTTTGGGAAAATGATGTCACCATCCACCCCCCCCGCCCCCCCCCCCACACACACTTTTTTTTAAAACAAAGTTAGAGCTGGTTGGGCAGAAGTGTCAGTTCAAAGTAAAATTTATTTTAATTCTTTTGAAAATTTTGAGCAAATTCTTTTTCTCATCTTATAGCTTGGATCTATTTGGAATATGGTCAGTATTATTTTGCCAGCATACAAACTAGAAGAACTGGGATTTGACTGGGCTTAATGTACATAACATAGCATCATAATTCTCACCAGTGAATAAACAGATTCAATTGTCCAGTTCATTTTACTATTATACCACCTTTTTATGTGTGCAGAGTACAAAGATATAGTCTCTGTAAAATATAAGTAGCTTACAATTTAGAAACAATTTGTACCAAAGTGTAAAGAAACAGTGGCTAGAAATTTGAGGTCAGAGCGAAGACTTAAATACCCTGAATTAAAGATGGCAAAACTAATCCTGTTCACACGTAATTTTCATCTTGATTTAAAAAATTAAAGCATGATATAAAAATATGGTTTAAATGCTATCAATTGAAATTTGTTTTAATGTAGCTAGCTAGTTAACCCTTTGTGTGATTTATTTTAAAAAGATTATTTGAACACTGAAGGCAGAAAGTAAATATGGTTAATATAAAGTTGCAAAGTTAAAATAAATTGTTCACAGTATTTGTAACAGCATTGGTTCACCTATAAGACATAGAGTATAGAAACATTTTTTATTTAGTAGGTTACCTGTACTTTAAAATATAACAATTACTAACCGATATGTACTTATTAACCTGTTTCTAGCTGCTGTGTGGAACACAGATTTAACACAATTGCTAGCTATTGAGCAGCATTTCCACTCTTCTAATGAACATTATGAGGCAGACAAGATGGCATCATCATATTTAATTTAGAATAATTGTTTTTTTAATATTTGGGAATGATCCTTCTTTGTAATTAAAGGAGATGCTTAGAATACCTTAATATTACACTGTAATTTTCTTGTAATAGCTGCTTAACTCAGCAGTTTATTCACTCTTAAGTGTTCCATTAAGCTAGAGATGTTTAGTAGTAGACCTGCACAATAAGGAAACTAACTCAGCTACTGGAGCCCACAGATACCTAACATTTCAGTGCTGACTTTAATTCTGTTTATATTTGATTTATGTGACTTGATCGCTCTTCACAACTTTTCTCGGGTATGCAAATTATTTTCTTCTTTAAGTTGCATTTTCAGTAGAAAACTCTACTTTGTTAATCTACAGAAATATGAAGACATTATGAAGAACCTTGGGTGTCATCCATTAATGAAGTGATTGACTTGGAAAGAAGCAAAGAATACTTTATTTAGAAATTCATTTTATTGCCCGATTTCATATTGAATAGAACATTATGTACAATATTTGTAATTTTCAAAATGAAAGGATGCTTTTGAGTGCTATCACCGGAATGCCTCCAAGTGGAGAATTAGGCCAGGTTACCAAGGAGGCCTTTGAAGACAGTGTGGTATGGGAGGCATGAAATCAGAGCAGCCGAAGAAAGGAAAAGATCAAACTAAGAAGAAAAACTGATATGGGATTTGATTTGATGAGGAAAGAGAATTCATAAGAGAAAACAAAGCTATTTGGTTTTGACCTTAGATTTTTACATTAGGTCAACTGTGATTTGGACACCAGAACAGATAATATAAATAATGTGAGGACAGAAAACCAAATTGGCATTAAGAAGAACTTTTGAAGGCTTAGCTAAACCATCTGATGGTATCAGATCTGTAGGTTCTGACTATTAACACTCCATGGCGAAGGGAGGATTGGGTCAAGTCACCACAGTGTGTGAAACCAACATTCAGAAGAATTCAGAGTTGACTGACAAGATGCCTAGAAAAAATCATAAATGTATTTTTAAAAAGAGAATTAACCAGCCTGCCAGTTTAACTTTAATATGTAGAAACACACAAGTTTATCACATTGTCTTAGTAGAAGCTTTCCTAGAGCGAGTGAAATTTGAGCTAGTCCTCAAAGGGTGAGAATTGCATCCTTTCGAAAGTCCCTGACCTGCTATTTACCCCGCATGGACTTTGAGGCAGTTCTCCACCAGTGCCCTAGGCTTGCATTGCTTTTCCACATAGATTGTGTCTCCGGGTTCCTTGTGGGACCAAAATAATATTGAATTATTAGACTAACCACGGAGGGAAAGTAACCAGTTTTGTAAATTGAGACCTTGACCTTGCCCCTGAGCGGACAATGATATAACCAACTTAGCTAACTAGTCACAGACCCAAGTAGATGAGCTTGGTTGACTGAGGGGAAGCAATAAATTATGTTTGTATTGACCTTAGTAAACCTTTTAATTCTTTCCCGCATGATATAGTTCTCAACAAATTGGGAAAATATGGCCTGGAGTCTAGGTAATTGCACAACTGCAGACCTATAGCCAAGACCTGCAGCATCAGTTTGATGCCTTGGTGTACTCAGTCTCAACGCCTGCAGGGAATGGTAGGGCACTTAAACTCCAGGCCGTTCCTGCGCGTGGGTCTAGAGAGGGTGCTGACCTTGTGTTGCCTACAATGGTAGGAGGGAGGGGACGTGGTCTCCTGCCCCACAAGTGAGGAAGCACTGCATCAGCTGAGCTGGGGGTCAGAGTTGACACGAGGAAGCCTGACAGTTATTGTTGCCTTTATTCTAGCACCTGGTCTTTCGGAACAAAACATGTACCCAATTAGCTGCTGGTTGCTGTCGACTTGAGGAGAAATCTTCCTGAAGTGTCCTGGGCTTTTTGTTAACTAGCAAGTTGCGTCTCTATCTGTCTCTTGGTTTCAAAGGAGAATACACTGAAAACTTAAATGGCTTCCAAGTTGGAAAGTCTATATAATTTGCAGAAAATTTACTTCCTCATTCACTCAATACATAGTTGTCGAGTGTGACTGCTATCATGTGTCGCCACTGTACTTTGCAGTGGGCATCTGCATAAGATTCAGCCTTTGCCTGGGGGGAACTTCCAGTCTATTTGAAGAAACTGACATGTATATACATTATGGATAGATTAGTCTGCTGGGCTGCCATAACAAAATACCACAGACCGGATGCCTTAGACAACAGAGATTTAATTTCTTGCAGTTCTAGGCTAGAAGTCCAAGATCAAGGTGTTGGCAGGTTTGATTTCTTCTGCGGCCCCTCTCCTTGGTGTGCAGTGGCCACCTTCTCCCTGTATTTGCATCTGGTCTTTCCTCTGTGTTCGAATGTGGTTTTTCCTCTGTGCCAAGGCCTTCCTGATGTCTCTTTGTGTGTCCAAATTTCCTCTTCCTATAAGGACACCTGTTAGATTGGATTAGGACCCACCCTACTGGCTTCTTTTAACTCAATCAGCTCTTTAAAGGCTCTGTCTCCAAATACAGTCACATTCTGAAGTATTGGGGGTTAAGGCTTCAATACAGTGGTGCCTTGACTTACAAGTGTTCCGACTAATGAGTTTTTCAAGATACGAGCCATTTCTCGGCCAATTTTTTGCTTTGAGTTGCGAGCTAAAATTCGGGTTACGAGCCAGCTTCAGATACCCCACCGCTAGTTGGCGCAGCGAACGTCACAGTGAACGCCACTACATCAGCCCAGCATCACGTGTCTCACTCGTTCACTTTAATGATTTGACATACGAGTAATTTGAGTTACAAGCTCGGTCATGGAACGAATTAAACTCGTAAGTCAAGGCCCCACTGTATATGAATTTTAGGGTGGACACAATTCAACCTATAACAATGACATGATGATGAGGTAAGTGTTCACAAGTATGGGAAGTTTTATGGGAAGCTCAGATGATGTCTTGGTATTAGGACCAACATTAACTCTCAATATTATTACTGGAATCTAAAGCAAGTGTCACTATGGCAGTTTATAGATGGAATTAAGTCTGTGGTCATGATTGGCTAGCACTCTGTTTAAAGAACTCTAAATTTGACTGGTTTTAAGGTGGGACACACATTTGCCTCTTTTCCACCTTATATAATACCTGTTTAATCCTTACAGATTATTCAAATTTACAATCTCTGGCTAAATACATTAGGAAAAAGAGAAGCATTTTTCTGGCCATCCCATAATTTGCCAGGCCCTCCAGCTCACATGGAACTAGTAAACTGTATTATTATACGCCTAACTATTATTATTATCTTTTACACCTGTTATTATGTATTCTATCCATTCCTTTCTCTCTACCCATTTTTATTCAGTTCTTCCCCAGCTGACCAAGAATCAGAGATAGGTCGTTATGGATTCACACACCTGTCACAGTTGCTTTTTTGGCTACCTGAAGATTTAGCCAAAATTTTGAAACTACTCCTTAAGGTCTTATTAATTAATTTCTTAAATGAGACTTTCCCCTGTGACTACAAACTGAATCTTTTTCATTTTCTTCTAATTTAAAATTGCACATGGTTGTGACTGACGATAACCAAGACCTACTTCATGGGACCTTTAATATTCAGCCGCACTGCCAACTGGCAGTCTTTCTTGGAATATCTTGATTAAAATAGCAGGAGCTAGAATTTGATTGGTTGATTGACCTCCTTGTATCAGGTGGTAAGTTACCACCATCTATGGTATAGATGAGGTTGGGAGTTTCACTGGAAATGAAGAGTAAGTGGGCAGGATGTGTTTAGATGCCTGAAACACTTTACAATCTTGGTATTACCTATTGTACTGTGATGGTTTAGAAATAACACATTTCTTTTCAAACAATAGGATAAAAATAAAATTATTGTATGTAAAATGTAAAAAAGGTGGAGAGTTCCAGTAGTAATCAGAGAAATGCAAGTAAAGCAAATATGAGTGTTGTCACATTTGAAATTCTCTGGCAAAGATGTAAAGATTGGCAATATCCTATATTTGCAAGAATGTGGGAAGATGGGCACGTATACATTATTAATGGGGCATAAATTTGTACAATTTCTGGAGAGTCACTTGATACTGGATATCCAAATTTAAAATTCCACTTCTAGGACTTCATTTCAAGTGTACCAGTTATATATGTCATAGCACTGGAAATAATTGGGGGGGAAATAACAGGAGGCCTACATGTCCATTACTAAAGAATGGATCAAAATCATTACTTTGCATTCATATAATAGAAGTCTGTGTCTATGTTGCCATTAAAAAGGATAAGTCATGGCAATATTCACTGACATGTACAAATAATGCAATAACATGTTTAATAATTTAACAAAAGCAGTCTAGAAAACAACTGTGTAGGAAAGTTCCATCAATATTAAATTGTGTGTGTGTACACGGAGAGATGATATAACAATGTTCAATGATACAGATACAAGGACAACTTCGAAATGAGATTGGGGAATTTTTATTGATTTTTAATGACTTAGGGGAATTTTACTTTCTTTAGTCTTTTATAAAGAAGAAACTTTTTTGTTTGATTTTCATAATTTAAAAAAAGTAAATTAAGAAAATTTGAGCCCTGACTGGTTTGGCTCAGTGGATAGAGCGTCGGCCTGCGGACTGAAGGGTCCCAGGTTCGATTCTGGTCAAGGGCACCAAAAAAAAAAAAAAAAAAAAAAAAATTTGGACAAAAATATGCTTCCTAAGGCCAAGATATTTACCAAGAGTAACCTTTTAATACATGACTCTATAAATTGTTAGCTCTATCAGATATCTTAGTTTTATTTAAAGATATAATTCTTGTTTAGCAGAATATTATTCAAAGGGATTGCAGTATATACTGAGCTTTCCTTTTAACAAGTCTAAGGTATTCCAATAGTGGCCAATTAAATTAGGAATATGCACATATTCCCTGAAGACAAGTCTGATGGATGATTTATGCCCCCCTCTCCCAACTGAGATGTTGAAGTCCTAACAAACCCGTACCTCGGAATAGGACTGTATTTGGAAACAGGATCTTTAAAGAGGTAATTAAATTAAAATAAGGTCATTAGGACAGGCTGATCCAATATGACTGATGTCCTTATTAGAACAAGAAATTTAGCTTGGCCAGTGTAGCTCAATGATTGAGCATCCACTTAGGAACCAGGAGGTCATGGTTCCATTCTAGGTCAGGGCGCATGCCAGGGTTGTGGCCTCAATCTCCAGTAGGGGGCATGCTGTAGGCAGCTGATTGATAATTCTCTCTCATCATTGATGTTTCTATCACTCTCTCCTTCTCCGTCCTGTCTCTGAAACAAATAAAAACATATTTAGAAAATGAAATTTGGACAAAGCCATGTACAGAGGAAAGGCCACATGAAGACAGGGAGAAGACAGACATCTGCATGCAGCAGAGGGAGGTCTCTGAAGTAACTCTTCCAACTCTGCTAATGCCTTGCTTTCCCACGTCTAGCCTCCAGATTCATGAGAAAATAAATTTCTGTGTTTAAGTCACCCTCTCAGTGCTATCCTATATAATAAAAGCCCAGTGACCAAAATGGTGGAACAACCAGAATGATTAGAAACCAGGACACCATGGCCCTTCACCCCAGCTGGCCCTGCCCCCCAGGGAGTGGTTAGGAGCAATCAGGCAGGCAGGCAAGTGGTTAGGGGTGATCAGGCAGGCAGGTGAGCAGTTAGTAGCCAACAGTCCTGGATTGAGAGAGAGATGTCCAACTGCCAGTTTAGGCCCAATCTGTAGAGATCCCTGTGGGATTGGGCCTAAACCAGTAGTCAGACATCCCCTGAAAGGCCCCAGATTGCAAGAGGGTGCAGGCCAGGCTGAGCGCCCCTCCCCCCACCCCTGCACATGTTTCATGCACCGGGCCTCTGGTTATTTTATAGAGCCCTAGAAAATGAATGCAACAAGTAAACCTACCTCATCTATAATCCCGCTACAAAGTCTTGTTTTTCTATATTGTTATTTTGAAGTCATTTAAACATATTTTACATGAATGGTCTTAAACAAATTTTATTAAGCTGCTCAAATTAGTAAAAAATATATATTTATACAGTGAGCACTAACTTCAAAGTCTTACACCTAAATAAAGTCATCTACGGTAGAAACCTAAATGTAACACCAAAGAAATGGAATTGTACCAGCTCTAGATTGGGCTGTATTTGGCAAAGAAATTTATATAGACAGGTGTGGAGCTGTTCTGCAATTTCAATTATATAAAAGTATTCAGAATAGAAATATGATTTTAATCAGGGGCTATTTCTTATAAAAAGGAAGAAACTACTGTTTTTCTCCATTTATTGTTTTCGTGTATATGGCTGTTCCCAGACTTTTCATAGGATGAGATAAACCTCACAGTGCAGAAAACTTAAAACATGGGAAGAAAGTAAACTCTTCACTTAAAATATTTTTAAGTTAGTGGGCCTTTAAAAACTTGTAGTGCCAAATGAAGTCCATATAGTAATTTCTGCTAGCAATGTCTAAAATTTTAGCTAATGCTTTAAAATCTTTGGAATAAAATAAAATAAAATAAAATCTTTGGAATACAAAGGTATATTTGTATATGAAGCATTTAATTTTACCAAAGGTATGGTAGCTACTTGATGGTTACCAAGTATGAAATCCTATGAAAAAAAAGTGACTTTTAGTTAACATGTGCTGGATCTTGTGTATTTACAGGAAATGTTTCCATTTAAGGCCATTGATACATTAATAGTTTCCAGGCACATTTTATGACAGGGCCTAAGTTTGTTCTCTTTTGAACAACTAGGAAAGGATGTTTTTAAAGTAACCACTTAGATTTGCCTGGATCTCATTTATAAAGCAAGAGTCTTACCTCTAAATGTCTCTGAAATCAAACTATGCCCTGGAGTAGTGAATTCCCCAGGGATGACCAAAATGTCTTCCTTCTACTCATTTTTCCTTTTCTGTCATTCAAACTTCCCAAGTCTCCTCTACTCCTGTGTTTTCTTTCTTGGAAAAATGAGAATGGATGCAGCTCCTGGTTGTCCCTCACATCATCCAGTTTTACTCATGGGGAGTCTGCGATTTTACTTTCATAGCTCCTTTGAAAAGTTGCTAATCACACATCATTCATTACTGTCCTGTTTTAAAGTTCTGCTTATTTGGACATTGGGGTTTGACTGGAATCTTTTAGCAGCATTATGAGACCTCTATGAATTGGGGAAGGGAGGGTCAGGGGGTGAGATCTGATTAGGTGGAGAAAATATGAATGTATTCTTAAGAACAGGTAAAGTGCTATTGACCTGAATCCTTTTGTCTTCCAGTGTGGAACTAAAGCCCCCTAGTGGCCAGGTGACCCCAGTCAGGTGCTGCCTGTCCCCTCCTTTGGGGAGAGAAGATCTTGAGGACCTAGCCCTTCTCTCCACTGTGAACTATGGGAGAAGACTATTGGGTTCCCAATATAGCCCAGGTCCCTGGTTTCAAAACTTCTCAGGGAGTCCTGGCCTTGACCCCTGTGGGCTTCCCAAGGGAAAAAGAGGTCAACAAGTATCCAGCTGAGAAGGCCTTGAGCTAGCTCTTTAAAGAGGTAAGGGATATTCCTACTGTCAGCGCAGGCTGAAAACTCATCAAGGCTCTCAGAGCTGTGAGTTGGGGTTTCCCGAGGTGGCTTCTTGGTTTTACATGACTTAATTGACTGCACAACTTCAGAGGGAGGGATGGAGTCCAGATTTCCCCTAGACTTTCTCAGAGGAGAGTTTAAGTAGCACAAAAATAGAGTTTGAACAGTTTCACTCACGTGACTTGGGTACTTGCCTGAGTAAAAACAAATGACCCCTCAATTTGGGTACTATAATGTTGGCCCTTGAGAAACCCCCGTTGTCCCCTAACACCCCATTCCTCCATGTGACAGGCGACCATGTCTGCTCTGTGTCCTCAGAAATGAGCAGGGGTATTTGGTACACACTGAGTCTTTGGAATACATGAACATTATTGAATTAAGTCAATTGGAAGTATAGGTGTTCCCCGTGAGACCCTGTGAGATGCACTTTACCAACCTTTTAAATTTAGATGCTTTTTGCTGTGTGTGAGCGGTATACCCAGCACTGTGGGGGTGCAGAGAAGTCCTAGATCAAATTAATTCTCAATGAAGAACCAATAGTCAAGTGGAAACTACTGCCCGCCTTGACCCCCACCCCCTGCCCTAATTCTCCACCCCCTGTCAAGCTTCCTGGTGCTCCTTCCCCACTTCACATGCCCCCTTCAGTGCTGTCCTCTGCATTCGGTCCCCACCACTCTGAGGTCCCCCCAACTCCGAGGTGTCCCCCACTCCGAGGACACTGGGTAGCGAAGTCAACATCTCTTTTTAGCCCTCCCAACCTGAACTTCACCTCTAGGAGCATTTCCACAGGTGGCCACTTCCTCACTTCACTCCCTGCTCTGGTTTGTTTTTCTACTTTGTGACTGTTCCTTTTCAGGCTCCTCTGCCAGTTCTCCTGTCTCTTCACAAATCTAAACGTTGGCTTTTTTTTCATCTCTGTCTTGGAGGCTCTTTTCCCGTATCCCTTTTCTGCTTATTTTAATACTGGATGTACATTAGAAGCACTTGGGGAGTTGTTTTTTTTTTTTAAGCTACAAATATCCAGACCCCAGAAATTCTGATTTATGTGAACATTTTGAGAAAATTCCACAAGTGATTTTTAATAAGATCTCCTTGTTAAGAACAATGATCACATCTCTCTCCTCCTTCTCTGTCTTCTTCCTACCTTTCTGTGTGTTTCTCTTCCTCCCTCTCTCTAGGTGATCTCATCCTCTCCTGTGGCTTCCATATGCTGATGACTTTTCAATCTAAGTCTCCATCCCGAGCTTGTCTTTGAGTCCAGATCACTGGATACAGATGCATCCTTGGGCAGCTCAGAGACTTCTCATAAAACTTGTTCTGAAAGGAAATCATGATTTATTTCTCTGAATCTGCTCAGTAAGTCACTTGTCATTTGTATAACCCAGAAAAACCAAACAATCTCTTTGACCACTTCTTCATCCTCAGCCCTGGAGAAGCCCCAAGTCTTCTAAATATGAAATTGTTGGTAAGCAACCATTTCTTTAAGTGCAAAACATAGAAGATTCAACCCAATACTTATAAACTATGTTTACTTCTCTCTGTTTCAGGGACAACATCTTGGACCAAATGCTGGCTCTTCAGAGGCTGAAAACCTTTCTTACTGGCCTCTCTGCATCTGTTCTTGTCCCCTCTTTCCACTGTTTACATTGTCTCCGGAGTGATGTTTTTGAGGAAGATCTAATTACATCATTATACCTTTACTTGTAACCCCCTGGAAGCTCTCAGTGCACTTGGAATAGGTCTCCAGTTCTTAAATGGTTGGATGATTCCATATCACCTGGTTCTCTTTCCCTCTGCATCTTATTCTAAGCAACTCTTTTCTTCCACTTCCTTCTATGGTCAAGTCTCGCTATGCTTCTTCGGGTACCTTCTGGTTTAGGGACTTTGCACATGAATTTCCTTGGCCTTTTATGATCTTTACCAATTTTGTTTTTGTTTGGGTAGTGTCCATCAATTCTTCATATCTCAGCCTAAATATCACTTCTGCAAAGCTGTGCCTGATACTCCCCACTAGGCTAAGGGCCCCTATTACGTAGTCTGCAACTCTCAATTATAGTACTAATCGCCATTGTTGTTCATGCTGTAACCTGTTGTGCAATTATTTATCCAATAACTGTCTCCCTGTGCTCGACTAAGTGTCCATGAGAGCAGGGTCTGTGTGCATCTCATTTTCCACAGCACTCTCAGATTTTAACATGGTGCCTTCAATTTGGCTAACTTTCAATGCATATGCATTAAATGCATGAATAAGATGGGAGTTGAAACCAATGTGAACAGCAAATACTAGAAACTATTTTAGAAGTGTCATGGTAGAGGCATGAACAAAGCAAAGTAAGTGTTGGAAAGGAATTTTCATGGAAAATTTCACTCAAAGAGTGGTATTGGTCTTGGTTCTTTGCAGATAGATGGTGGGTTTTTTTTGTTTTTTTTTTAAATAGCATTGTGTGGAACATCTGTAATACTTCCAACAATAAACTGTTTTGTTTTGAAGAATGGCATTGTAAACAGGGGGAAAAAAGAAGTGAAGGCATAAAGGTAGAAAAATATAGAGTAACCTTGAGGAATAACAAGCAATCCAGTTGACTTGAGGAGAAGGGATGTGCCAGGGAGGTAGTGAGAAGGCGGAGAAATAGACAGGGGAGGGGCCAAATGATGGAGAGCTTTGAATTTTCAGCCAGGATCAGAACAGTATTCTGAGAGAACTGATCTGGCCTTTGTGTGCAGAGTGAGTTTTGGACACCCAAAACCAGTTAGGAAGATGGCAATAAAATTTGTGAGAGATAATGACAGCCAGAACTCAGGCTGTCGCAGTGGGAGTGAAAGGAAAGATGGTCTCAAGGCTAAGTTTACAGATGAAGCTTTGCTGGGAAGTTGATGACTGGTTCCATGCAATGGCAACAGAGGACAAGGCCAGGATGACCTTAGGTCAAAACACCACACCTTGGCCAAGAGTTTCAGAATAGCCACTCGTCAGACTTTAAGGGGGAACTGATGAGTGCATCAAATGTCCATTCCACAAAAGTGACAAGAGTTCATTCATTAGACAGATATATTCACCAAGACTTCCTGCTTCCCATCCAGTGTCTGATGAAACATTTCTACTCATGAGTAGTTGTTGAGATGATTTGTAAGCTGATTTTTAGACTACTAATTAAAAAAAAAAATTTTTTTGCATTTAAAAAATTCTTTTCCCCGACAATTGTTATGGTTCAGTCCACTTCACAGGTATGCGGGAGGCTTGCAAATGACTATTTCACATTTACTGTGTAAACTAGTGACTCAGTATGTTGCTTTAGAACCAGATATGTGTGGTTTTGCTTCACTTGAGGAATTCAGTAAAGAACATACTTCATGTCAGCAGAAACCCTCGTAAATCTATATAGAGAAGGACATGAGTAAAGCCTCCTTTTATAATCACATGGGGCATGGAATTCGTTTCCTTTGCTTTATGGAGAAGCTCTAGATTTCTCTCTCATGCCTCACAAAAAACTTATTTGTGCCTGTGAGCGGCTTGTGAGAAGAAACACCACTGTCAGCTTGGTCTTGAGGTTACTCTTCACTATTAAAAAAGTGATTGAAGGAGAAAATAAAATTCTAGGGATTGTTGTTTTGACTCGTAGGTAAGAAGTATGCATTCTCCCTCTAGACCTGTGCTCCGGGGAAGCTTGCCAGGAAAAACAAACAGGGCAGCTGGGCCCTACACAGCTTCGCCCGCACAATGGCCGAGCTTCTGCGTCCGGCGCTGTGAGCAGGGTGGGCAAAGAGAGGCTTACAGTTGGGAGTACCCCAAACACAGACTTTATTCTTGTATTATCATTTATTAGTTATTGGATTATTTTCCATATGAACAGCTGTAGACCTACTTTTGCCCCACCCTGTACATAAACTGTGTGTCCTGGAATAGAAGGTCTTCTAGAAGCATCAACACATGAACCCAAGAAGGAGGGAGGAGACATATATATTTCTTTTAATTGTAAAAGAACATGGATAGCATTGCTATTTCAGCTTGGATATTAAGATTTAACACTTTAGAGCTTTAACCTTTGTTCCATCAATAGCATCTTCTGGCTCAGAGGAACTGGGACTAGCAAGGTTAAGTGAAAGGAGATAGATATTCAGATGAGCCCCCAGATAGAAGGGTTGTTGCAGAAGACACCTACCCAGCTTGGCGTAATGGACTCAGCAGCCAAGAAGAACCTCTATTTGAATACTTTGGTCAGTTTCTATGGCCTTTTGTGGCTTTTGTGGCATGAAAAAACACATATAATTTATTTTTTTCTGAGTCAAGCGCTATATGTTCCACTAAACAGTCTTTGGCATTTTGTTGTCTCCTGGCCTTTATTAGTGAACTTGGACATGTATGATGTTAGAAACAAATGTAAGACTATTTTCATTTTCTGTGTGCCACATTACAAAGTTTCTCTAGGAAATTGATGTATTATTTATCTACATTTATACTTGAAACTAGAGGCCCAGAGCGTGAAATCGCGCGGTAGCCTGCTGCTGCTCGCAGCCCTGCCACCCGCCCGCCTGCTGCCCCGCTGTGCTCACAGCCCCACACACCCGCCACCCGCCTTTCTGCGATCAGAGCCTGTGGGCTGTGGAGGAGGGACCGAGTGGTGCTCATTGCACCTCATGGTGACCGGTCATTTGGTCTTCCTAGTCATTACGGACGCTGGCTTTTTATATATATAGATGACAAGCATTTCATGTTGTCACAGGGATGTTTACTTAGGCATTAGTCTTTTAAAACACATTTTAAATTTCATTTCTGCTTGCTTTAACATCACTCTGTGTGTGTGTGTGTGTGTGTGTGTGTGTGTACACATGTTCTCACCTCTGAAATCTAAGAAATATATCTTATTTTGTTTGACTTTAGAAGACTTTTGAGGCTACTCATCATGCCTAGTGCCCAGTGCCCAGAGACCATATGCCCCAGAGTCCACAGGTCTTGGACCTGAGGTTGCCACCCCTGGTTTAATAGCATCCTCAGTGCTCCCATGACCAGGTGTTTTCATATTTCCTTTGTTGAGTAGGACTAGAAAATATTGCTCCTTTAATTTATAGGTGACACTTCCTTGGAAGGGAAAGCTAAAAGTGCACATTTGGGATCAGATTAGACTTCAGAGTAACTTTGATAGAAACTGAAGAATTAGTAGAGCAAAGTTTTGTTATATGGCAGATACATTCACTGGGTCACAGAGCATTCACCCTGTCTCCAACTTTAACTCAAACTTGACTGCTCCCCAGGACTCCTTCTCTGTGGTCTCCCCAGTGCAGGATGCTGGCCCAGTTCCTGCTCACTCCTCACTTCTCCTCACACACACCCTGAAAGCCAGTCCTCCACTCCTCTGAGTTCATTTGGATCCCTTACTGTCTTCTGGTAAGGTTCATCTTTTGACCACTTTTCTCTCACCTTCCACTGACATGTTCATGGATGGTTTGAGCATGTTCCTTCTTCATTCTTTTAACATGTTTATTCTTTTCCTTTTCTCCTCTCATTATGGAAAAGATGCTCCTCCATTTACCTAAGGCCAGTCCCTACTGGTAGGTCCTGGATCCCATCCCTTCTGGCCTCTTTGTGGTTCTCTGTTTTTTTGTTTGTTTGTTTTTTGTTGTGTTTTTTATATATCTCCAGCTTCATGGCCTCCGTCTTCATTTAAGTCATCACAATCTCACAATCTCTAGGTCCCCATTTGTTTTTCTGCATATAACATTGCCTTTTCCAGTCCATCCTTTTTCATGAAGCCATACTGAGTTTTCCAAAAGGCACACCTGAGCCTTTCACATAACCCCTTCCTTCCCTGCCAACCTGGGTTCCCCTGGGTCCTTTGAATAAGGTCCAAACTCCCCAGCACAGCATTCAGGGTGCTGGCCTTTGCTTAGCTCTGGGAGGTGATAACAATCTCCTCTCAGCAAATTAAATGGTGATATGAATTCATTGAAGTCCCCTATGTTAAAACTTATTTTTCAAGAAACAATTTCCGGCACATAGCCTAATTTTAAAGGGTTGAGAGAGAACTTCGGAGCTTACAGAACTATTTCTGATATTTGCAGAATCTCTATAAACCACGCACCTTTTTCTTTCGGATGCCCATGATGCATGTCTGGACAATTCCTTTTGTAGAGAAGATGTGATTCACTGGAGAGATTGATTGGTAGTTTAGAAACCATGAGTTCTAATTACAGGGAGTGGCCTGTGCAAGGCATATGCGCAGTCCTTTCCTGTTTTCTAGGCTGTAAGATGGTGACAAAACTACTACACTGCCTCCATGGGTGTTTGTGAAGCCTACCTAATAAAAATAACAGGAGATGTTGTAGGATATTAAAATGCCTTGCAAGTAATAATCTTTTCCCTTAATAATGCAGATTTCTGATTTATGAGTCCTGTGGAATTGTTTTTAATTCCTGAGGTTAGCCCTTATGTAACTTAAGGAAGAATAATCAGATACAGGGTGGTGATACTTCCTGCTCTCAGTGTGTGTAATATGATAGATGAGGCCAAACTAAAACCGTGACATTGACGACAAAATCAGCTAATATTTAACATTTATGAGTATCATTTTGCTTTCACAACTCTTTCCAAACCTCAGCTAATTAATTTATACGCATCTCAAAGGAAAGCGATGATTATCTGTTTTACAGGTGGGAAGAAACTGGAGTTAGTTGTTAAAAGCCTTGCCCAAGGCTACAGAGGAGGGGGTTGCTTTGCGGCCCGGCTTAGAACCAGGCTACTCCTGACCTGGGATTCAGCTGCATCGCCAGCTCTTGGAATACCGCCTCTGCTTCTCTCCCGCGGTGGCCTTGATTGTTGACTGATGGATTTTTGACAGTTGGCCTCCAACGGCTAATGTTGAAGCCAATATATGTTGTGATTCGTGTGGACTTCGTGGGTCCCCAGAAAATCTCAATTCATGGAACCACATTTTTGGGGATGACTTTTTTAGAGACAACAAGAGGGGTGTGAGGGAACAAGTGAAAACATGATATATCAGGAGGTGCTTCTGCTCCAGCTTGTGGGTAAGTGGTAATTGATGCCCCGTGTGGCTTCCAGAGAGGAAATTGGAGCAGTTAGTGTTAAATGTTAATTGTGAGTGGACTCGTCCACCGAGTGCAGGGTGATGAATTGTAAACTTCTAGAGGGCAGATGATGGTGTAATTCCTTTGTCCCCACAAACTGAGGATGACAGGTTGGACAGGTTGTTACAAATGCTCCCTGAAAAGGGGCTGTCAGAGAGCCTTGATTGCTTGCATTCCTCACTTTACATAACAGATATAGTCCCCTCAAGTTTGTGTAAATGAAGCCATATTTTTTAAAAAACACCAGGAAAGCTTGCCTTTTAAAGAAGCCTTGTTCTGAATTCATTTGAAAGTGAACTAAACTATTGTGATAGAGACAATTGCTTCTGAATTAGTCCATTGTGCTAATTTGGCTTTCTGAGTAAGTGCATTTTTAAAAGGGGGTGGGAGGGCCCTTCTGTGAACTTGTCACGAAATGTAGCAACTGCAGAGGGCAAGGTAGCAGGGCCCCTGGAGGAACATGACATTTAGAGACAGTTGTCTTTGAGTTGCAATATAAATTTTGTCAATTAATAATGCTGAGGTGACCATGGGCAAGTCTTCTTTGGTAAGTTTTACAAAGAATCAAGTGGTTTTATACTGAGAATTTTAATGTAACCAAATATCTTAGACAACTTCAAGATGGTTTCAAGGCAGTTTTATAGATTTCTCTCATTCTTTTAATATATGCATGAAAATTTCATTGTGTGCATTTACCAATAGCTTATTTATTCATTCTTCTCATAGTGGATGCATTAATTTTTCCCCACTTTTTAAAAATAACAAAGGATCTTGCAAAGAACATCTTCACAATATGTGTTTTTGTATTCCTATTCTATGTGTGTGATCAACAGAAGAGGAGTTTTGGGGTGCTGTGAGGAAAAGAATTTCCTGAGGCCCCACAGGAGGGTGGGGTTGCATGGAAAGTTTTTTTGATGATGTAAAATTAAGGAGGTTCCCTTCCAAGGTCCCATCTCCATCTCGCCATGGAAGAAGTCCAATCTTCTCTCCAGGAGGGCAAGAGTTAAGGCCACTGCCCAGAATTTCTGCTCCATATTTAAGTCCAGTGCAATCCAGCATCTGGTAGCTTAGCTGGTGTTCCCAGCTGTGGTCGCTTGTGTGTGGGGTCTGCAAGGCTGTGGGACACGTGGCTGCTTAAGGGCACATGGCTATGGAGAGAGAACAGGCAAGCACATGGGCAAAACCGGTCACGGAGCAAGAGAGAGCGAGAGAAAACAAGAGCAAACAAGAGTGAGAGAGCAAGAGCACAAGAGAGTGAGAGAAAGAGAGAGAGAGAGAGAGAGAGAGAGAGAGAGAGAGAGAGAGAGAGAAGTCTTTGGGGATTTTAATCAGGAACTTCTTCAAACCAACCAATTTCCCAAGATTTGGCGTGCTTGCATTGGGGTTCACCCTCCAGCCAATCCATTGTCCTGTAGACTGACAGGTAAGCACCTTCCTTAAGTCACCCCAACTTCACTGTGCATGCACCTATGTCCCCCATTATTGGACACCTCCCCCCTCTCACCCGCCCCCCACCCCCGATCTGCAGGGAATGGACTAGTGGTTCCCTGGGGAGAGTGAAACTGTAGCTTCCTGGTGAATCTGCCCAGGTCACCATGTCTTATAATGTCTGATTCCCTTTGCTGTCTTTCTTTTATTAATATTAATAACTAGCTAATCACGACAATAACATGTGTAGGTCAGGTATTTAAAGGTGGGATGACTAGGCATGTGTGTTTACTTCAAGGTTCTGAAATTGTGCTCCAAAGGGGACAGCACCGGAATTCCCAGGGGCCCTTTGTCAGAGTGCTCAGATCCCGCCACCCTGGCCTGTGCTGGGTATTCCAACCATTCTCGTTGATCTACTCTGTTAGATGGAGAAAAATAGTATCCAATGTTGCTTTTATTTGCATTATTTATTTGGGGGTGAGCTTACCAATTAGATTTTACTTGTGTATCAGGCCAACAATATTGTTTCTGGCTGATTGGAAAGAACTAAAAATGAGGCATGCAACTTAATCCAACCCTGGGACTGAGAACTTCCTTGATGTTAGCCTTTAGGTAATGGTCACAGTAACTTGCAAGATGATGCCCTGATTTATTTATTCCCAACATATTGGAGGGGGTGGGGGTGGGGGTGGGGATGAAAAAGCAAGTGCAAGCAGTTCCTGTATTGACTCTAACTTTATTAAGTCCCTTGATTATTAGACAAGTATTTTTGGTTCTGGGAACTATAATTAGTGAAAATGCTGTATGGCAAAGCTCAGGAGAGAACTCAGTTTCAAGGAACACGAGGTTAAGATTTTAGGGGGAGATTGACTTTTATTCAATGGAAAATAATTTTATGCCCTTGAGTTCTGACTTTGAGTTGGAGAATCATTCCTAGCCTTGACATTTTTATTGTTATATATTATAGTTGGTAGTAGTTAGGGGCTTACTCACTTGAATTCACGGTTTGAACAGCCCACAGACATTTGGCCTGTAGCCTTTTAAAGAAAATGACCCTTTAAATATGTTGCTGTTGATCATCTCTGTGCTAATATTAACTCTGATAACAAGACTGTCAAGACTGTGTTTAAGGCTTTCTCTGTAATTGATATATTCTTCTCTCTCTCTCTCTCTCTCTCTCTCCCCTCCTCCTCCTTTTTCTTTTTCTCCCCTCTTTCTCTCCATCATTATAAAAAACACTTTTCAAATATTAACTTATATTAATAAAAAATGAGGAGAGGTGGGAAAAACCAGAACATAAAATCAACCTATTTTTTTAAAATATATTTTTATTGATTTTTTACAGAGAGGAAGGGAGAGGGATAGAGAGTTTGAAACATTGATCAGCTTCCTCCTGCACATCCCCTCCTGGGGATGTACCTGCAACCAAGGTACATGCCCTTGGACTGGAATCGAACCTGGGACCCTTCAGTCTGCAGGCCGACGCTCTATCCACTGAGCCAAACTGGTTAGGGAAAATCAACTTATTTTTAACCTACAGGAGGATCAAATAAATTATTGCAAGTAAAAATAAAAGAAATATCAAGTCAGTTTGACCCCTCCTTGCCCTCTCCCACCAGTTCCTTCTCACTATAATGCAGTTTTTCAAACATGGACCACTATTTGGGAACTTCTGTGAAAGTGGGATTAAGCAGAAATACAAACAGAGGCAGGGTTTATCTCTCTTGGAAGAACTAAAGCATTTTTACCAAGGAATCACAAGTAGCGTGGTTTATAATACTCCAGTTAGTATCACAAATCCTGTTTTGAAGAAAAGTCTATTGAAAGTTTACTTTAATAACTAGAACAAGAATATTTAGTACTTAAAGATTAGACTATGAAGCTAGCTCGGTCCTATCACTTAGCTCATTTTGATTAGAGAAATTTGGTGGGGAGGAGATGATGGCGGAGGACAGATGTGGGACAATGGAAAGGGATGAAGGCCCAGGAAGGGGAAAACCTGGTGTGCTATGTGGGGGTGGCCTGGCCATGAAAAATGGTTGTGGAAAAAAAAGAAAAAAAAATGGTTGTGGCCAAGCCTTGGCTGGTGTGTTCCAGTGGTTAGAGCATCAGCCTGCACACTGAAGGGCCGTAGGTTTGATTCTCCATCAAGGGCACTTACCTGGGTCGCAGGTTTGGTCCCGAGCCCCAGTCAGGGCATGTGTGGGAGGCAACCAAATGATGTGTCTATCTCACATCCCTCTCTCTCTCTCTCTCTCTCTCTCTCTCTCTCTCTCTCTCTCTCTCCTTTCCCACCCTCCCTTCCACTAACTCTAAAAATCAATGGGAAAAATATTCTCAGGTGAGGATTAACAAAAGAAAAAAAAACATGCTGGCAAAGGGTCTTTCAGGAGCAGCATAGCTAATTTTTATCATACATAGTTTGCAAATCTGCAATTTAAATCCTTTTTATATCATCAACATGTCAGTCAAATCTACCTATACACATACAGACTTGAGTATAGGGACTGAGTTGATCGGGTCTGTGTGTTACAGAACAGAGACAGCATGCATATGCTATTTAAATGATTCATAGACTGCATTCATCATTGGAAGCAGGAGCTAGAAGTCAGAGATTACCTCGAGGATGTAACCCTTGAAACCTCGCTGACCATCTCTCTCCCGCATCACTTCACTTCCGCAGCAATCTGGGAGTTGTAGAAATCTTTGGGTGAGGGTGGAAGGAGGAGCAAGGGATTTTCTACAAACTGATAGTATCTAGACTTTAAAAGTTCCATCTCTATAAGGAAGCAGATACTCCCACTTGCAGCTGAGGTGCTCCTCATGGAGAAAAGAGCAGCCGCCCTGGCTCTGAGAGCAGACACAATTTTGGAGGATACATTAGCATTGTATTCAAGTTAAAAATGTGTATATCTGTTGAGGATATAATTAGTTAAGTGAGAGAGAAAAAAAACATGTATTAAGATATTCACAATTTTTATAATAGACAAAATTGGAAGCAATTCTGTTTGGCAGGTGACCTGACTGTCTCCTCAGATGTCCCAAAGGAATCTACAGAAACAAATTCTACTAGTATTCATAAGTGAGTTTAGCAAGATAGAAAAAGTCGGTATGCAAAAATTCATTGCATTTCTACATAGCAGCAGTAAACAGTTAGAAACAAAAGTTTAAAAAATCAACGCCACTTAAAATAGCACCAGGAACACGATGGTGTTGCCTAGCTGTGTTTGTCAAAACTCATAGAATTGACATCAACTGAGTGGGAACTTTACTATGTGTAAATAAAGAAATCGGTAAGAAAATATTCCAATAGAAAAATATACACCAACATCTTAAAGACTTTCTGAGTGGCAGGACACTGCATAATTTCAATTTTTCTTTCTGTTTCTGTAATAAAAATAATTTTAAAATGAAACTAAGAGACAAATTAATACATGCTTAATGTAGCATATATTGGAAAAGACAGAAAAGTGGTATGTAGGGGGAAAAATTATCATAGCCCAAGCCCCTTTGGCAATTTCATTTTAATCTATCTCACTCCCCTCTTTTCTGTGTCTATGTCTACACATGTTTCCAAATGACTTAAATATGTTTTTGTTTTTCTTTAAACCCGTACTTTTTATCATAACTTCCAAGAGCATACATACTTACCCTAAGAAATATATTCCTGTTGTTGGGAAAAATAGTGGCCATTTGTCCCACTGTTGATGCCATACCCAGGCAGGGCCTTGAGACCTCTGTCTGGTCTCGGGGGGACAGCACCAGCAAAGCGGCCTTCTCCCTTTGGGGAAGCATGCCAGTCAATGCCTTCAGTGCAGAGCTGGCTGTTACCGGGACGGGCATCTGCCAGGGCACTCATGTGAATGGATGCCCACAGGAAGATTTCAGATCTCCAGGAGCTTTATTGCCAACACAGGAAGCACCTCACTCAGATAGCCCTCTAATGGCTAGTGTGTTTATATTTGCCCTCAAGTCTCGTCTTGGCTTCTGCTCATATGCTGAGTTCCTTCATGGTTTCTTCTTTTGTCTGGAGCCCAAGTAGCACATTCTTTCAGTTCTCCCTGCTCAATTGAGCTTGTGTGTGTACTAGACTTTTTCCCAGGTTTGTATCATGTTTCCTTCTGGGCATCTCCTTGATTATTCTAGCTGCTGTTCTCTTTGACCTCTGGCTGAGCCACTTCTCACAATTCTCGCTCTGTGTCTCTAGGTCATTACTCTGTATCCCTGCCTCTTTCTTTGCATGTCTTTCAGTCTCTCTCTCTTTCTGCCCTTCACCTTCTCTTCCTCTCCTGTTTTCTCTCTCCCATTTGGACTCTAGGCGCTATACAGAGAGATCTGGGGGTCAATCCTCCCTCCCACCCCTCAGGGCCAAAATATTTGTAGTAATTCCACATCTGGCACCAAATGTCTGTGCAAATATTGCTTATGAATATGAATTGTCCAGTGCAAAGATTATAAAGGAGAATGTTTTTTGGATTAACTTTGAGGTAACATTTTATACATAGGGGAAGGCACTGTAGTATCGTGGGTAAGGAGTCAACACTCTGGGGCCAGATTACTTCGATCTGAATTCCTGTAGTGCTACTTTCCAGCTGTTGGGTGTTGTGTGAGTTAATTAACTTCTCTGTGTCTTGATATTCATCTACACTAATAAAAGAGAAACATGCAAATTGGTGTCACTCCACTACGCCCACCAGCCAATCAGAGCGACTATGCAAATTAACCCAACAAATATGGCAGTTAATTTGCATGCACAGGCACAGAGCGAATACTGAAGGCTCCAGCCAGAGTGAAGACTGAAGATTGAAGACTGAAGAGGCTTGGCTTCTCTGCTGTGGCTGGACCAAAGGCCTGGGTCCCCGGTGCCGGAGGAAAACCAGTGCCAGCAGCCAGGGGAAGGAAGGCCTCTTGTGCAAATCTTCATGCAACAGGCTTCTAGTACCTATATAACAGGAGCTTTATTGGTACCAAGGTCATAGTGTTGTGAGGATTAAGTTAGTTTTCTTAGAATCATTTGGAGAAGTGCCTGGCACACTATAAGTGCTACATAAATGCCAGCTCTTCTCATTATGAGATAATTTCACCTTTGTGGGACACTTAAGATGATGGCAGAAGTATTAACAACAAATACCAAATATAAGTTGGGGGATGAGCCAGCTCCCAGAAGACGATTCTCTGTGATCTGAATGAAAACTAGCAGTCAAGGCAGAGGGCCTGGAGAACTGAGAAGGCCATGGGGTGTTTGTTCTCAAAGGACTGATGTTAAGAACTTCAGGTAGTTGCCCAGTCAGAACAGTTCCTTGTACAGGTGTTACTTCTGTGAGGAAGGACGAGTCAGGAGCCCAGAGAGCTGCATGTCATGTACAGTTTCCTGTGTGTGAGTGTGCGTGGTGTGTGAGAGAGAGTGTGTGTGTGTGAGAGTGTGAGTGTGTGTGGTGTATGTGAGTGTGTGTGTGTGTGTGCGTGCGCGGTGTATGTGAATGCGCGCGCGCATGTGTGTGTGTGGTATATTTGAGTGTGTGTGTGGTGTATGTGAGTGTGTCTGTGTGTGTGTGTGTGTGAGTGTGAGTGTGTGTGGTGTATGTGAGTATGTTTGTGTGTGTGTGAGTGTGAGTGTGTGTGGTGTATGTGAGTGTGTGTGTGTGTGTGTGTGGTGTATTTGAATGTGTGTGTGTGGTGTATGTGAGTGTGTGTGTGTGTGTGTGTGTGTGTGTGTGTTTAGATGGGGATGGCAACTGGGAACGAGGGTCTTTCCTTCCCCAGTGCTCAGTGAGCTACTCAGAGTTTACATCAATGACTGCCATTTAAAACCATAGAACTACTACTACTAGGGAACTCCGCCTTAGTTCTTGGTTGATTCTTACTTACACGGGGAGAAACTTACCTGCTAGGAAAAAGTTAACAAACCTTACTTCCGTTTTTGAAATGGAAACTCAAGACTGTAAGAAGCCTATTTACCTTTCATGTTTTGCTGTCCTCTTTGGCTAGTGACTCCTACACAAATGCATGGTCACATCATCATTTCCACAGAGGGTAGAGGCAGCAAAGAACTATTGAAGCGATACAGATGCCTCTGGGAATGGGCTCTTTCTGTGAAACGCACAAGGAAGAATAGAGGGCATTTTCTAATTTGATTATACATTTCCAGTGTGCGTCTGTTAAAGGCAGCGGAATATGTTTCCGTAAACACTTGTCCGTTTTCTTACAGCGGTCCTGTTTGAATCTTTTCATCTGACTGTGCATGCCCTCTCACCAAACAAAAACAACAGCACAACACAAAACAAAAACTCTAGCAACTGGCAGCAAACTAGAGGAAGGAGATAGAATCAGCAACGTTTTGTGCCCAGGAGGGATTTAGTTGCAGATAAAGTGAAGAAATAGGGCCAGAGGGGCAAGGCGGAGAGCCCTGGAGCTGCTGGGGTGGGCAAGAAGGTAATTGTGGGAAGGGTGTCTAGCTATGTGACTACAAGGGGGTTCAAGGGATTGTGTTTTTTTTTTCCCTCAGGTGAATATTTTAAAAGTGAAATTTTAAAAAATCCCATTAACCATGACCTCAAAAACCATAATATACTTAGGAATAACGTTCACAAAAGAGCTCTACCCTGAAAAGTACAAACCACAGCTGAAAGAAATTAACAAAGACCTAAATAAATAGTAAATGAATATATATATATATAGTGTGTGTGTGTGTGTGTATGAATCGGAAGTCTAATATTGTTTAGCTGTCAATTCTCCCCAAATTGACCTATAGAGTCCACGTAAGACCAATCAAAATTCCAACTGGATTTTTTTTTTGGTAAAAATTGACAGTTGATTCTAAAATTTATGTAGAAAAACAAAGGTCCTTGAATAGCCAAAACAACCTTGAAGAGGAAGTATTTTTTATATACCTTAAATATTGATGACTAAAGTGCTGTTATTTAATGCTTTAACTCATTGGGGAAAAGTTGCAAAGATGAGATACCCAGGGGTTTTAAGTTTTCGTCTGCAGTTTCTGTGTGTTTTCACTGATGGTTAATACTGAAAAGTACCACAGTTATAGCTGCATTTCGTTCTTGGTTGGCCTTTTCTTAATTTGAACATTGGAAAGGGTGCGGGGGAGGTGGATACCAACAGAACAGATGATGTCCCTTCATGCTTCTGTTAGTTTCTAAGTGGATAGGCAACAATTTAGCTCTCGCATACACAATTCTCTAAATTTACTAACAAAATCCCTGTGTAAATCTTACAAGGTGGTTTATATTTATAACTGCTTCCTAATGTCTTCCTCCCTTTGGTCCTCTCTTTAGACATGCTAACCATAGGGTTTAGAAAAACTGGGACTGTTTAGAGAATGTTAGAGAATATTGGATTAAGGCCAGGATGTGTTAAACTTCTCAATGTAAATATCTACTAACATCCCATGGTGAGTGGGAGTGCGGCTAGCGTTTATATTTACCATTGGTTTCCATAAATTCACATTAGCTGGGCTGCAAAGTTAATCTGGATGCAAAACTTGAATGGAGCGCCTTTACTATGTACAGTCTGTGAGTGGATCTGAATGGTGATGACAGCTGCTAGAATAACAAAATTGAGGAGAGGAAAAAGGATAGCACAGCTCTCATCCTGAGCTCAATTGTTGCTAATTGGAGGACCAGTCTCAATATCCAGGCAGCTTGTTCTGGGCTCAAATGGCAGACAGATGCTCTAAAGCCCCTGGGCTCAGGTATCTTATAATTGTGGATCCAGCCAAGGACAAATTTGATTTGTAGCCCATATTTTGACCTCTCTACAGTGTAAAGTGCTGGGAGTTGTTCCCACTTTGCCCCTCTCTTTCAGATTGTTTCCATCACAGTCCCCCACTCCCAACTGCTTGTCGATTTCCAGAACTACATTCATATTTCACTAATAGTCAGTCCTCAGGAGATCGAATTCCAGGAAGAATGATGGGGCAGAAGTGAGACTAGAGGAGAAAGGAGGACAGACTCATGGTGCAGGTCACTAGAAAGCTGACCTATAGGCTTTTGAGAGGCAGAAAATGAACACTTGCTTGGGAGGTGTGTGGTTCTGCGAAGACCACGCCAGCCTCTCGAGTGTAGATTTATATGGACAAAGTCAAGTTAAAAAGAACAGGGGAGACAAGTTGGAAGGGAAAGAGAGCAAGGCATAACTTCCACTTGGTGTGTAAGGAGGTCAGATTTGGCAATAGTTGAGAAGATTTAAAAACAAACTGTGTGTTATGAGTCTCAAAACTTTTCAGTTACCAGATGTCACAATGACCTCTCAGAAAATTAGCAGGCCCCTGTAAATGCCATCACCACTTTGTGGGGCCTTGGGTATGTATTTTAAAAAAATAGCTCATCTTGATGGTTAAGCTTATGGGATGGGACCCTACCCCATTTAAGACTCAGCTTTAGCATTGCAGCGCTTCTCAATGCACGTGCGCGAGCACACACACACACACACACACACAGACATGAATGCTCTTTGCACACCAACAGTGAACAGCATCAGGGAACTGCTTAAAACTTTGCAGAGTCTTTATTTACATCAGAGCTACATGACCCCAGGCATTTAACCTTAAAATGTTTGTTTGGGTCAAAAAGAAATATTTGTGAAATTGTCAGAGATAACATGCATGTTTCATTATACATCTTACTGATCTCATAATCAGTACAGTAAGCACCAGCTACTTATGAGGAGGAGGATCAAGTGATTATTGTTTCAGATTATATTTCTACTAGGGGCCCGGTGCACGAAATTCGTGCACTGGGTGTGTGTGTGGGGGGTGTCCCTCAGCCCAGCCTGCCCCCTCTCACATACTGGGAACCCTCAGGCGTTGATCCCCATCACCTTCCAATCGCAGGATCGGCCCCTTGCCCAGGCCTGACGCCTCCGCCAGAGGTGTCAGGCTTGGACAGGGGACCCCCATCTCCCCCCGATCACTGGCTCTGACCCCCGCCCAGGCCTGAGGCCTCTGGCCCAGGAATCATGCCTGGGCAGGGGCCCCCCATCTCACTCTGATCGCTTGCTCCACCCCCCGCCCAAGCCTGACACCTCTGACCCAGGCTTCAGGCCTGGGCAAGGGGACCATCATATCCCCCCAATCCCTGGCTCTGCCCCCCACCCAGGCCTGATGCTTCGGCCAGAAGAGTTGACCCTCATCACCCTCCGATCACCAATCACCGGATCGGCCCCTTGACCAGGCCTGAGGCCTCTGGCAGAGGTGTCAGGCCTGGGTAGGGGACCCCCAGCTCCCCGTGTTGCAGGCTCCACCCCTGCCCAGGCCTAACGCCTCTGGCCTAGGCGTCCGGCCCGGGCAGCGGGGACCCGCAGCAGCAGCAGCCCCGTGACCGTGGGCTCCGCTTTAGGCCCAGGCAAGGGACCCCTAGCTCCCGGGACTGCCAGCTTCAACCGTGCCCAGCTCCCATCGCTGGCTCCACCCCTACTTCCTGCTATCACTGGCCAGGGCAGCAAAGGCGCCTGATTGTCCAGTCATGGCTGGGGGGCAGGGCAAAGGCGGCCCTGGGGCCGCCTTTGCCCTGCCCCCCAGCTCTTAGCTCCCCCCTGGGTTTCTGATCACTGTCAGTGGCAGGGGGCTTCTTCCTGCTTTCCCTTTCGCCTCCCTGCATTGTGCCTACATATGCAAATTAACTGCCATCTTGTTGGCAGTTAACTGCCAATCTTAGTTGGCAGTTAATTTGCATATAGCCCTGATTAGCCAATGAAAAGGGTATCGTCGTACGCCAATTACCATTTTTCTCTTTTATTAGATAGGATGGATAGCACTGCGCTTGATTTTAATATAAGAAATATGTTAAAGGAAAGCTGATCAACAGGCAAGGTACTTGCCAATTCAAGCTATTTCCCTCACTTAAACAATTAACTATTTATTCAAAACAAACTATGTGACCAACACTTTGCCTAATGTAAAGGAACCTAACAATTTCAGTGGGGAGAAAGACATGCCCATAAGACCCTTTAGTTATTTCTTAATCTGAGATTGGAAATGAAGGGTCAGCATTTCACCTACAGTACTTTCATATGAATAATCATCCATGATAAATCAGGTGAGCAAGGAAAAAGTTACAAAAAGCAACAAGACCATGGGTCATAGGATTTGAAGCAGGAATGAGTCTTGGTAATCACAGATTCCAAAGCTTTCATTTTACAAAGGGGGTAGAGGGGTGACAAAAAATCATCTAGAAGAGTAAGTGATTTGCTGGAGGTTATACAGAATCATTGGTTGACACAGACCAATCATAAAAAGGCATCCCTCTGGGTGGACCAATCAGAAAAGGCTCCTCCTCCTCAGGTGATGACAAAGCTTGGTTGCATCCCACTTTCCTCCTTGGTCAGGGAGAGTTGTGTACAACTTTAGGCAGAGGCCCTGGGAAAGGTCACTCTTCTTTGATTTCTTCATTGTAGTTGAGATAGTCCCAACTCAAAAAAATTTTACTCCCCTCTCTCCCTTTCTCTGAGGTTCTCTGTGGGAAAGCAATAAAAATCTAACAAGACCTTGATGATTTCAGGTTGTAACAAAATCCCTTAATTATTTTATGTTGTTTTAGGAGTTTCAAACGTATGCTTCAGCCTTCTTAAGTATGAATCCACACTCCTTATCTACACTAATAAAAGACGAAGATGCTAATTGACCATACCTTTGCAACACCCACCAGCCAATCAGAAGAGTATGCAAATTAACACAACAAAGATGGCGGTTAATTTGCATACACAGGCGCCCAGCAAAGACTGAAGACAGTGTAGAAGGAAGCCAAGCACTGCAGAAGGGAGCCAAGCGGCGGAGAAGGGAATGAATCGGCGGTAACAGAGGTGGGAGAGGAGCTGAGGCAGGGGACACGGGAGGGAGCGAAGTGGCCGAGAAGGGAGGGAGTGAGGCAGCGGAGAAGGGATGAAGCCTGCCTCGGTGGGCTTCGCTCCCTTCTCTGCTTCGCTCCGGTCTAAGGAAGCCCTATTTTTGCAGGAATAGGCCCGAGGAAGCCCTTTTCTTGCAGGAATCTTCCTGCAACAGGCTTCTAGTTTAAAATATAATATTAATGTTTTAAAAAATTAAATGAAGAGGAACTTTAAAATCCATCACATTTTGTGTCTTTAGACCAAATAATATTTGATTGTAAGCAATTGCCTCAGGAAGTTGAACTAACTTGTGGGGGCCAGTGTTTCTTTTGATGTAATCAAAGTTTTAAAAAATTGTTTGTGAGGTGATAAACTCATAAATTAAAAAATTTTTATTTTTATTTTTTTTCTTTTATTTATTTTTTATTGCTTAAAGTATTACAAAGGGTATTACATATGTGGCCATTCCCCCCCCCCCCCCGCCCTAGAGAGTCCCCTAGCCTCCCCTATCCCCCAGTGTCCTATGTCCATTGGTTATGCTTATATGCATGCATACAAGTCCTTTGGTTGATCTCTTACCCCCTGCCTCCTGCCCACCAACCCTCCCCGGCCTTCCCGCTGCAGTTTGACAATCTGTTTGAGGCAGCTCTGCCTCTGTATCTATTATTGTTCAAAAGTTTATAATGGTCTCTATTATCCATGAATGAGTGAGATCATGTGGTATTTTTCCTTCATTGACTGGCTTATTTCACTTAGCATAATGCTCTCCAGTTCCATCCATGACGTTGCAAATGGTAAGAGTTCCTTCCTTTTTACAGCAGCATAGTATTCCATCGTGTAGATGTACCACAGTTTTCTAATCCATTCATCTACTGATGGGCACTTAGGCTGTTTCCAGATCTTAGCTATGGTAAATTGTGCTGCTATGAACATAGGGGTACATATATCCTTTCTGACTGGTGTTTCTGGTTTCTTGGGATATATTCCTAGAAGTGGGATCACAGGGTCAAATGGGAGTTCCATTTTCAGTTTTTTGAGGAAACTCCATACTGTCTTCCATAGTGGCTGCACCAGTCTGCATTCCCACCAGCAGTGCACAAGTGTTCCTTTTTCTCCACATCCTCTCCAGCACTTGTCGTTTGTTGATTTGTTGATGATAGCCAGTCTGACAGGTGTGAGATGGTACCTCATTGTTGTTTTGATTTCCATCTCTCGGATGATTAGTGACTTTGAGCATGTTTTCATATGTCTCTTGGCTTTCTGAATGTCCTCTTTTGAAAGGTGTCTATTTAGGTCCTTTGCCCATTTTTTGATTGGATTGTTTATCTTTCTTTTGTTAAGTTGTATGAGTTCCCTATAAATTTTGGAGATTAGGCCCTTATCAGATATGTCATTGGCAAATATGTTTTCCCACACAATGGGTTTTCTCATTGTTTTGTTGATGGTTTCTTTTGCTGTGCAGAAGCTTTTTATTTTGATGTAGTCCCATTTGTTCATTTTCTCTTTAGTTTCAAGTGCCCTAGGAGCTGTATCAGTGAAGAAATTGCTTCGGCATATGTCTGAGATTTTGTGGCCTTTGGATTCTTCTAGAATTTTTATGGTTTCCTGTCGTACATTTAAGTCCTTTATCCATTTTGAGTTTATTTTTGTGTATGGTGTAAGTTGGTGGTCTAGTTTCATTTTCTTGCATATATCCGTCCAATTTTCCCAACACCATTTATTAAAGAGACTATCTTGGCTCCATTGTATGTTCTTGCCTCCTTTGTCAAATATTAATTGAGCATATTGGTTCGGGCTGATTTCTGGGCTCTCTATTCTATTCCATTGATCTATATGCCTATTCTTGTGCCAGTACCAGGCAGTTTTGAGAACAGTGGCTTTGTAATACAACTTGATATCTGGTATTGAGATCCCACCTACTTTGTTCTTTTTCAGGATTGCTGCAGCTATTCGGGGTCTTTTTTTATTCCAGATGAATTTTTGGAGAGTTCGTTCTAGATCTATGAAGTATGCCGTTGGTATTTTAATGGGAAGTGCGTTGAATTTATAGATTGCTTTGGGTAGGATGGACATTTTGATGATGTTGATTCTACCAATCCATGAACACGGTATGTTCTTCCATCTGTTTATGTCTTCCTCTATATCTTTTTTCAACGTCCTGTAGTTTTCTGAGTAGAGGTCTCTTACCTCTTTAGTTAAGTTTATTCCTAGGTAGCTTAATTTTTTTGGTGCGATGGTAAACGGGGTTGTTTTTATAACCTCTCTTTCTGAAAGTTCACTATTGGTGTATAGAAATGCCTCAGATTTCTTGGCGTTAATTTTGTATCCTGCCACATTGTCAAATTCATGTATTAAGTCTAGTAGTTTTTTGATGGAGTTTCTAGGGTTTTGTATGTATAATATCATGTCGTCTGCAAATAAGGACAGTTTTACTTCCTCTTTTCCCATTTGGATGCCTTTTATTTCTTCTTCTTGCCGAATTGCAATGGCTAACACTTCCAGTACTATGTTGAACAGGAGTGGTGAGAGGGGGCATCCCTGTCTTGTTCCTGTTCTTAGGGGAAATGGTGTTAGTTTTTGTCCATTGAGTATGATGCTGGCTGTGGGCCTGTCATATATGGCTTTTATTATGTTGAGGTATGATCCTTCTACTCCCACCTTACTGAGAGTTTTTATCAAAAATGGGTGTTGAATTTTGTCAAATGCTTTTTCTGTATCAATTGATATGACCATGTGGTTTTTTTCTTTCAATTTGTTTATGTGATGTATCACGTTTATTGATTTGCAGATATTGTACCATCCTTGCATCCCTGGGATAAATCCTACTTGGTCATGGTGTATGATCTTTCTGATGTACTGCTGGATTCGATTTGCTAAGATTTTGTTGAGGATTTTGGCATCTATGTTCATGAGGGATATTGGCCTGTAATTCTCTTTCATTGTGTTGTCTTTACCTGGTTTTGGTATTAGGGTGATGCTGGCTTCATAGAATGAGCTTGGAAGTGTTCCTTCCTCTTGAATTTTTTGTAGTAGTCTGAGGAGGATAGGTTTTAGTTCTTCCTTGAATGTTTGGTAAAACTCCCCTGTGAAGCCGTCTGGTCCTGGGCTTTTGTTTGATGGAAGCTTTTTGATGACTGCTTCAATTTCTTCCATAGTTATTGGCCTGTTGAGGTTTTTAGATTCTTCCTGATTGAGTTTTGGAATGTTGTATTTTTCTAGGAATTTGTCCATTTCCTCCAGGTTGTCTAGTTTGTTGGAGTAGAGCTGTCCATAGTATTTTTTTAATAATCATTTGTATTTCTGTGGGGTCTGTTGTTATTTCGCCTCTATCGTTTCTGATTTTGTTTATTTGGGTCCTCTCTCTTTGCTTCTTGGTGAGCCTGGGTAGAGGATTGTCAGTCTTGTTTATCCTTTCAAAGAACCAGCTCTTGGTTTCATTGATTTTCTGTATTGTTTTTTTGGTCTCTATGTCATTTATTTCTGCTCTAATCTTTATTATCTCCTTCCTTCTGCTCACTCTGGGGTTTTCTTGTTGCTGTCTTTCTAATTCTTTGAGTTGTAGAGTTAGATGATTTACTACCATTTTTTCTTGTTTTTTGAGATAGGCCTGTAGAGCTATAAACTTCCCTCTCAGGACTGCTTTCATTGTGTCCCATAGGTTTTGGATTGTTGTGTTTTCGTTGTCATTAGTTTCCAGGATGTTTTTAATTTCTTCTTTGATCTCATTGGTAACCCAATCAATATTTAATAGCATGCTATTCAGCTTCCAGGTGTTTGAGTATTTTGGGTTGTTTTTATTGTAGTTTATTTCTAATATTATGCCATCGTGGTCTGCGAAGATGCTTTTTATGATTTCAATCTTCTTGAATTTGGGGATACTTTGCTTGTGTCCCAATATATGGTCTATTTTTGAATATGTCTTATGAGCATTTGAGTAGAATGTATATTCCCTGGCTTTGGGGTGAAGTGTTCTGAAGATGTCTATTAAGTCCATCTGATCTAGTGAGTCATTTAGGATTGCTGTATCTTTGCTGATTGTTTGTCTAGCGGACTTATCCAGTGATGTCAGTGGTGTATTAAAGTCCCCTACTATGATTGTATTGTTGTCGATCTCTCCTTTGATATCTTCCAGGAGTTTTTTTATGAATTTGGGTGCTCCTGCATTGGGTGCATATATGTTTACCAGAGTTATATCTTCTTGTTGTATTGATCCCATTAGTATTATGAAGTGGCCTTCCGTATCTCTTGTTATGGCCTTCACTTTGAGGTCTATTTTGTCTGATATAAGTATTGCTACCCCAGCTTTCTTTTCCTTTCCATTTGCCTGAAAGATATTTTTCCATCCCTTCACTTTCAGTCTGTGTGAGTCCCTTCTAATGAGGTGGGTCTCTTGTAGACAGCAGATGTATGGGTCATGTTTTTTTATCCATTCAGCCACTCGATGTCTTTTGGTTGGAGCATTTAGTCCGTTTACGTTTAAAGTTATTATTGAAAGGTACTTGTTTGTAGCCATTTCTTTTTTTGTGTGGCTGTTTTCTTTCTGAGCTTTTTATTTCTTCTTTTTACACCACCCCCTTTAGCATTTCTTGCATTGCTGGCTTGGTGGTGATAAACTCCCTTAGTCTTTTTTTGTCTGTGAAGCTTCTTATTTCCCCTTCAGTTTTGAATGATAGCCTTGCTGGATAGAGTATTCTTGGATTCAGTCCTTTGCTTTGCATCACTTTGTAAATCTCCGTCCATTCTTTTCTGGCCTGATGTGTTTCTGTTGAGAAGTCATTTGATAATCTAATGGGAGATCCCTTGTATGTAACTTTCTGTCTCTCTCTTGCAGCTTGTAAGATTCTCTCTTTGTCCTGAACATTTGCCATGGTAATTATGATGTGTCTTGGTGTGGGTCTTTTCGGGTTCACCTTGTTTGGGACTCTCTGGGCTTGTGTGACTTTTTTCTTCCCCACCTCAGGAAAGTTTTCTGATATTATTTCTTCGAGTAGGTTTTCTAATCCTTGTTCCTCTTTCTGTTGTTCTGGCACCCCTATTATTCATATGTTGTTTCGTTTCATGTTGTCCCAAAGCTCCCTTAGGCTCTCCTCCTGTCTTTTAATTTTTTTCTCCAATTGCAGTACAGTTTGGGTGTGTTTTGCTTCCTTGTCTTCTAATTCACTAATTCGGTCCTCTGCTTCTCCTAGTCTACTGTTGATACTTTCAATGGTGTTTTTTATTGCAGCTATATCACTCTTCATTTCTTCTTGGGTCTTACTTAAGTTGTTGATTTTTTCATCTGTTTCTTCTAGCTTCTTGCATATGTTATTGATTTTTTTCCTCCGTCCAGTTTATGAACTCTAGGACCCTTATTCTGAATTCTTTTTCGGTCATGTTGCATGCCTCTGTATCACTTAGCTGCTTTTCTGGTGAGTCCTCTTTTTCTTTCCTTTGGGAGTTTCTTTGTCTACCCATGTTTGATCTCACTGACATATCTAGACGTTGAGTCATTCAATGGCTGCTCCCTTGGTGGCAGTGACTCCTTGGGCTGTGGTTGCTCTTTGGGCAGTTGCGGTAGCAGCTGCTTCTCAGTTGGCAGCAACTCCTCTGGTGGGTGCTGTTCACAGCTGTGGTAGCTCTTCTGGCTGGTAGGGGGGGGTTTCACGTACAGCTGCTGTTCCTCAGACAGAGGGTGTGGTGCTCAGGAGGCTGCTGTTGTTTGGATCTGCTGCGTTGATTTAAAGGCACAAAATACAACACAACAAGGCACCGCGTACCAGGCACCACTCTGTGTTGTTGCTGGGATTCTAAAAAATTTTTAAAAATACAATCTTGTGGGCTAGCATTTTGGAGATCTGCTATGATCTTTATCTCCCTGCCCCCAGGTTTATTGAGATATAATTGCTATGTAACATTGTGGAAGCTTAAGGTGTACCATATGCTGAGTTGATACATTTGTAAATTGCAACATGATCATTACCATAGTATTATCAACTGCCCCCAGCTTGTCACATAGTTACCATATGTATTTTGTGGTGAGAACATTAAAATCTGCTCTCTTAGCAATGTTCAAACTCACCATCTTTATTTTAATCTTAAGGTTTCTCATTTTGATCTTAGGTATTTATTTTTTTAAATTTTTATTTCTATGGGTTTCTTTGAGATTAGTTCCCCTTCATAATTAATAGCATTTTTTTCTATCCTTCTCTGAAGATTTTTATTACCATTACTGATGATTTATTGTGTGTTTTCTCTAGATAATTATTTTTGTTTCTTTTGATTTTTTGCTAAAATTTAGGAGTGAAGATTTTTTTTTGCATGTATATTTCTAACTGGATCTTGTGCCTTGTTTCCATAATTACAATCTTGAAAATAACTTCTCCCATTTTCTTGATGCATTTTAGCTGCAAAAATTGGTCACTGATTTTGGTCCTATTTGCTTTTGGAAAGCTGATTTCTTTGTGAATTCAAGATTAGAATAATTAGTCAATTGAAATATAGTTGTTCCTGGCTATTCTGATCTCCAAAATACTAGTTTTTTATTGGTAAGTTGTATTTAAATATAGTAAGATATTAGTTTTGAAACCAAATAAATAGAAAGATAATTCATTTAAAAAATAAGATTATTTGGTAATAGTTAATTTTTTTAAATGATTGAAAAATATTTTAATATTTCAGATTGCTTTGAGAAATATATTATAAGATAATGATATTCCAGATAGGCTCAGGATTATGGATTATTTTTTCTAATATGATATGTAAACTATGAGTAAAACATTCTAAACCTGGATTTCATACGTTTTTTGTGAGCTCAATCTTATTAACTTTGCTTTCACCCTTTCTACACAGTAACACTTAGTTTGCCAGAAAATTCTATTAGTGATGATATTTAATTTCCAACCCTGAGTACAACAGCAACAACAACAACCCTCCCACCCGCCGCAGATTTAGTAATCAACATTCTCCCTTCCATTCAGAATGCACCAATGCAATAAAATATTGATAATGTTTGATCACTTGTTGAATAATATTATTTTCTAAAAGTTGTACTCCTCCTACCACAGATTTAGATTCTGCCTTGTTTCACCTCCAACCAGTTATTAACAATCCAATGTGACTGAGCTGGTGGTACCTTTAAGGACAAATGTTGGAAGTTTTTACTTCATCGCTATGAAAGTTACTCAGAATAATATATTGATAATGGGTGTTTCCCCAACTAGATTGGGAGCCTGGGGTGTGTCCTGGAGTTGTCACACCCACTTTGTTTTCCCAGGGCTTACATATGGTGAGCACTTAAAACTGTTTATGAATCAGAAATAAACAAACATATTTAAAATGGGCTTTGGAGAGCGCTTCCTTTACGGATGCTGCTATGGTCTTTATTGGTGCCAACAAGTCCTCCAATAGCTCTCTGCTCTGCACATTGCCCTGTGCTCCACCGGCCAGGAAAGGATTATAGCAAGAACAGGGGTCCTGAGTTTGCTTAGTGCCAGAGACGGAAGTGTATGGTCCCTCCAGAGAGTGATGCACACAGGGTCGGGGAAGCCTTGGTTTCTAGGCAGGGCCTGGTGCTTCCACGTGCTGTTCTCACCTATCTTGGGCTTCATTTTTGCATCTGTCAAATACCTATAATAATAAAAGCGTAATATGCTAATTAGGCTGGACGTCCTTCTGGACAACCTTCCGGATGCAGCTGGGGCTGCGGGGAAGCCCCGGGTCCTGGGTGCCAGAGGGAAGCCAGTGCCAGCAGCCAGGGGAAGGAAGGCCTACTCTTGCACAAATTTTGTGTATGGGGCCTCTAGTGGGTGTGTATTGTGGCGAGTGAATAGGGTTAAAAGGCCAGTACTTCTCAACTGTCCACATGCACACAGATCTGCTGACCACCTTGTTAAGATGCAGATTCTGATTCAGTGGGTCTGGGTGGGGTCTGAGGTGCCCTGCCCCTGGCTGGTTTTCAGATGATGCCTGCACTGCTGATCCATGGACCACACACCGAGCAGAGAGGCAGGGACCTGCTTAACTCATCTCTGCGTGTCTCATCCTGTGAAGGGAATAGACCAGGTCCTCAAGAACTGTCTGCTGGGGGAGAAACAAACAAAGTCCCGTATGTCATACCCACGCTGTAGGGCTTTCAATTCAGAACCAGGCCCTTAGAGGATAAAAGGAGGATTTTGAATTCCAAACACTTTGCTCTTAATATCAAAATCTTGGGGGGCTGAGAGCACAGAGCATTTACCATGAGCCACAGAGTTGGGTGCCTGGTTTCCAGCTTGTAAGAAAACACATCCAACAGCAGGAAAGGCAGAAGAGAGATAATGAGAGGTGAGGTCCTAATGGGTGCCTAACAAGGGAGTCCCTGGGGTTGGGCCCCTAAGGGAGTCCCAGAGCAGAGGGGACAGGTGCTCCATCTCTCAGGGCTTAGTACAGTGAGAGTGGAAGACCACGTCAGAGCAGACCCTGAGGGGTGGATCAGTACCGGTGAGGACAGCCTCCCACACAGTCCTTAGCCCCCATAGAGAACCTGAATTGTCAAATTCAAGAGTTCCAGAAGTCGGGCTTGTGATCTAAGTCATGTGCTAAGTTAGCAAGAAATAAAGTATAGCTATTTGGTATCTCTGAGGCAAATCAGTAAATTTTAAACTTGCTCCAGATGTCTGACATTAAACTCCCCCGCCCCTAAAGTAAAGAGGCAAACAGGGATGAAGTGAGCAGAGAATATTGGACAATGCCAGACCATAGCTGCGTGAACACAGTAGCACCTTCCCAGGTGCCTTGTGCCCGGCTGATGGAATGAATTGGATTAATGTGATTAGGAACCTAAGCTCTTGGGAATAGGAAGAAACATTCCCAAGAACTTCGAGCAGTCTTTGGTGACTCGGGCAAAGAGAAACGTCCAAATGTACCCTTCACCTGCCCCACACAGGTTGTGGTGTGTCGCTCTCAGCGGGGGCCAGAACTGACACAAGGTCAGCCTCAAGGATGGTGTTTAGACAGATTCTGTTTCAGACACACACACACACACACACACACACACACACACACACACCAAAAAACCAGGAGAAGACACAGCAGAAAAGCTACCTCGTAGAAATCATGTTGAAGGGCGAGTTCAGAGTGCTTTTGTTTGCTGGCTTGAACCGCTTGAAACCCACACACCACGGTTAGAATCCATCGGCAATGTGATCCCTCCCATCCCACCCACAATAGGGTCCCATGTTCCATCATCCTCTGCCCCAAGAGATCAATGGGGAGTCTGCGGACCCAGTTCCAGCCGCTGGACTCTCACAGGCTTGAGTCCAGTTGCAACATCTGGTGGCCTGGGAGGGGCGTTGGCCTGAAGCTTGGAAAACTGTTGTGACATCTCTGTCCTCACTAGAGGCGGCCTCCTACCACAGCTTCCTCTTGGAGCTCCTGCACCACCCAAGCTGACAACTGTGAAAGTGGGTGGGATCATGAATCAAGCCATGGCAGGACCCCGGGGCCCTGGGCCTTCAAACAGAGTCGACTAACAAGTCAGTGGCCTGGAAGATCACAGGCCCATTATGGTGCTAATATTTCGTCTTTTTTCTCATTTCCTCAAGCTTTGATCTAAGGTTTGTCTGATGACTCTCGAACTCCATGCTTGTACTTTGCACTGGGTTCCAAATGTAGCTGATTACAGATCAGATTCCAGGCCTTACTTCAGACCTGATGATTAATGTCCAGAGGTGGAGCTGAAAAACCTTTCTACCCCTCCCTTCTTCCCTTCCCTCCCTCCCTTCCTTCCTTCCTTCCTTCCTTCCTTCCTTCCTTCCTTCCTTCCTTCCTTCTTCCATTTTTTCCTCCTCCCTCCCTCCTTCCTTCCTCCTCTCTTTCTTCCCTTCTTTCTTTTCTAGGTTCCCCCCTTTCTCCATCTTTCTTCCTTCAAAACATAAGCTTCCCAGGTGTTTGCTGCAGGCTACTTGTGACGACTGGGCAGCGGTGGTGTTTGCGAACTCTCTCCGAGGGGTCTGCTGTGCTCCTCTGGTCGTGCCCTGTCCTTGGCGTCATGAGCAGGCTTTGATGTCTTGCCCAGGCATTTTTTGCTACTACCCCTTTCCCAGGTCTTTGCCTCTGCTATTTCTGTCTCAGCCAAGGCCTTGCAACAGTACCACAATATAGGGAGGAGGGCTGACGACCACGCTTGGGAGAAAGCCTAGACTGGGGTCATGGCCTGTGTCATATCAGAGGACGGTGAGGAGGAGAATCAAGTGATTATTGTTCCAGAAGAGAAACGATTTAGGGAGGAAGGTAAGCATCCGCGCTGATATCCACAGACACGTCAAAGAGAACGTGCAGCATATGAGGAAGGGCAACGCGTCGCAGTGCCGCTGGGTGGTGGGAGAAGCAGCCGGTAACAGGGACAAGGAAAGTGTGAGCAAGCCCCACTTAAAGGAAGGGAAGCTGCCTCCCAGTAAGGCCACTATAGGCAGGCTACCTCCCCTTTCTAAGTGTCCGTGTCCTCGTCTGTAAAATGAAGATAAGAATAGTCACAAACTTTAACCATTTGTCCCCACAGCAGCCAAATGTACAAAACAGAGCTTGGCACAAAGTAAAAACTCAAAAACTATTTCTTTTTCCTCCCATCTCTTGTTGCTCCTCCTCTTCCTCCTCCTCTTCCTCCTCCCTCTTCTTCTTCCTCTTTGTCTCTTACTTTTAAATCTTGTTACTGATTCCAGACTTTGCACATAAAGGTGGTATTATTATTATTATTATTATTATTATTATTATTACTAGAGGCCCGGTGCACAGAAATTTGTGCACTCGGGGTTGGGAGAGGAGGTCCCTCAGGCTGGCCTGTGCCCTCTCACAGTCTGGGACCCATCAGGAGATAATGACCTGCTGGTTTAGGCCTGCTCCCGGGTGGCAGAGGGCAGGCCCAATCCCTAGGTGCAGCCCCTGGTCAGGCTCAGAGCAGGGCCAATTGGGGAGTTGGGGCACCGCCCCCTGTCATGCACAGAGCAGGGCGGATTGGGAGGTTGCGATGCCACCCTCAGTCACGCTCAGGGTAGGGCCGATTGGGGGGTTGGGGCACCGTCCCCTGTCACACTCAAGGCAGGGTCCATAGGGAGGTTGCAGCGCCACTCCTGTCATGCACAGAGCAGGGCCCATCAGAGGGTTGGGGCTCCGCACCCTGTCACACTGATCCCGGTGCTGGGAGGCCTCGCTGCTCTGCTGATCCCAGGGCCAGGACGCCTCTCGGCTCCCCTGATCCCTGGCCTGGAGGCCTCTTGGCTGCTGATAACCATGGCCGGTAGGCCTCTCGGCTCCGCTGATCTCTAGCCAGGAGGACTCTCGGCTGCTGATAACCTGGCTGGGAGGCCTCTCGGCTCCGCTGATTGAGGGGCCTCCGACTCCGCTGATCACGGGCCTGGAGCGGGCCGGGAGGCCTCTTGGCTGATCACTGGGGCCGGGAGGCCTCTCGGCTCCGCTGATCACCGGGGCTGGGAGGCCTCTAGACTCCGCTGATCACCTGGGCTGGGAGGCCTCTCGGATCCACTGATGGCGGGGCCGGGAGGCCTCTCGGCTCGGATGATAACCGGGGCTGGGGGGCCTCTAGGCTCTGCTGAACGCGGGGCTGGGCCGACTCTTGCCTCCCTGATTGCGGGGCTGGGCCGACTCTGGCCTCCGCTGATCTCGGGGCGGGAGGCCTCTCGGCTCCGCTGATCCCAGGCCCTGAGACTTCTCTGCCCTGCTGCTTCAGGGCTGTTTGGCTTCGCTCTGCTTGGAGCCTGAGTATGCAAATTAACCGCCATCTTTTAGCTTCTATAATTGAAACATTGTATCTTTTGGAGTTGTTGCTTCAGGAACTCAGAGCCCCGCAGCTGCGGGATCCTTGACTTTCTCCATCGCTGGGGCAACCAAGCTTCCTGTTCTCAGCTGCCTGGCTGCCAGCCGCCATCTTGGCTGACAGTTAATTTGCATATCTCACTGATTAGCCAATGAAAAAGGTATCGGTCGTACGCCAATTACCATTTTTCTCTTTTATTAGTATAGGATAATTAAAGAGAGTAAGATAAAAACACCAATTTGCTCTTTAAATTTTATTTTTTTATTGATTTAGAGAGAGAGAGAAAGAGAGAGAGAGAGAGAGAGAGAGAGAGAGAGAGAGAGAGAGAGAAACATGGACATGTGCCCTGACTGGGAATCGAATCAAACTGGCAACCTTTCGGTGCACAGGTTGACGCTCAGCCATCTGAGCCACCCTGGCCAGGGAAACACCAGTTTGCTTTTGATGGTCTTCTTCTTAAGTTGGTAGCTGAGAATTGGTTGGGAGTGGAGAGGTGCGGTCTCTCGGTGAAGTAAGTTATTTTCCTAAGTTGGCGTTAGTGTTACTGGAGGCCCCTCAGGTGGAGCTGGTGGCTTCTCCTTCTCTTTCGCCCCCAGCCGTGGGTCTATTGGTTTGTTAACTTCTCTGGCTCCGTTTCTAATGCTTAGTAACAGATATCCTCTCTTTCAAACACGGTGTCGCCATGCCTTTCCTGTAAGGGTGGCAACTGCCACCACTGAAAAAGTCTTGACATCATTCACATTTTCTGGGACCCTGTTTTGGTTCCCAGGGCATCTGAGTTCTTAATGTACCTTTAAACCTTAACACACTGCTTATTGCTTCCAGATACGGAGGCCATCCTGCCTTTATTGGAAGTGCTGCGCTACCCCACTCAATTGCAAACAGTGGTAAAGGAGTGCGATATTGGTGGCCTATTGTTCTAGCCAGGCAGACCCTGGAAGACATTTGTAACATGTTTTTTAAGTTTTAGATTTTAAAGCGAATATTTACAGGGTCAGCTGTTTAATGTGTGTGTGTGTTTTTTTTCACTAATTAGACTAATCCCTTGCAGTTCGCCTCTCCTTTGTGTTTTATGTTTATTGTGACCCATATAATACATAAAAATACATAAAGTCTCTACTATAGTAAAAAATGTAATAACTAATTAAATAACT